>NC_069787.1:76575461-76878492 GCF_027406575.1 Nycticebus coucang | reverse complement strand
TAGATTTGTGTGGGTTTTTTGTTGTTGTTGTTTGCCTTTAACCTTGCAGTATGTGGGTTAGCTATTATTTTCTAAAATTAATTAGTTTTGGAAAATAAACTATTTCTTCCTGATTATATTATTTATTTATAATATAGTTAAGTTCATATGTTACGGGTTTTTTATTTTGGTTGATATGGGGTTTTTTGAGACAGAGTTTCACTTCGTCGCTCTGGGTAGAATGCCGTGACTTCACAGCTCATAGCAACCTCAAACTCTTGGGCTCAAGCGATTCTCTTGCCTTAGCCTCTCAAGTAGCTGGGACTACAGGTGCCCACCACAATGCCTGCCTATTTTTAGAGACAGAGTTTGAACCCGCCACCTCCGGCATATGGGGCCAGCACCCTACTCCTTTGAGCCACAGGTGCTATCCAATTTTAAGTTTCTTTGTATTTAGGCATGCTCAGCCATTACAAATGAAGAGGTGAAGTCAAGCAATTGTTTTAAATATCCCTGAATTGTCAATTATAGTTAAGAATTCCCCTGAACATTCTGTGACAGAGAGGAGGCTGTCTGGAAACCTCATTTTCCCACCCATTGCTTGGCAACTGTATTGATAAATGTCAGTAGTTGACTATCACAGAAGGAAAACCAAGTCCTCTTCAACCTTTAGGTAAACAGACAGGTTTTACATATCTTGGGGATTCCAGAAGGAAATGAGCAGAGTCATAAAATAGCAAATTGATGACATAATTCTTGGCGACAGAGAGATGTGCAAGTTTCAGAACCTAAACATCTTTTTTTTTTTTTTTTGTAGAGACAGAGTCTCACTTTATGGCCCTCGGTAGAGTGCCGTGGCATCACACAGCTCACAGCAACCTCCAACTCCTGGGCCCAAGCGATTCTCCTGCCTCAGCTTCCCGAGTAGCTGGGACTACAGGCGCCCACCACAATGCCCGGCTATTTTTTGGTTGCAGTTTGGCCAGGGCCGGGTTTGAACCCGCCACCCTCGGTATATGGGGCCAGCGCCCTACCGACTGAGCCACAGGCGCTGCCCCAGAACCTAAACATCTTAATAGGTGTGTGTGTGCGCTTGGTAATGGGGTGATTATAGATGGTAATGACTGGGCAAGCCTTCAGGAAACTCAACTGCCCTCTCCCAACCCCAGCCTTCTGTGTGTTTAATGTGAGCTTTATCAGCCTCTACATGTGTGAGGCCAAGTGACTCTCAAACCTTGCGTGTAACAATATGCAATAGGACCATGGGGCATGTCCAAGTACCCTCAGCATTAATGCTCTTCCTTCATTCTGTCCCCTACCTACCTCAGGTAAACACAGCCTTGTCCAAAACATTCCTAAACTCAGGGCAGTGGACCTAGAACAAGGCTGAATGCTCCCAGAATCTTTGAGATCATTCAGAAGATCCTTGGACCTGCTAAAGGGCCTAGCTAGAGGCATCTGAGGTCAAAACCAGAATCAACTTTCACACTTCCCCTCTGTTCTTGGGGAATGCCTCTTACAACCTTCATCCATTTCTACAACCACTGCTGCCACTTGTTTCACATTAAGCCTTGGAATTTTGGCCTTGGAAATGCCCGTCATGGTCCAGGTTTCTCACACCTCCTACGGGTTTGGTTTGTGTTACACTTGGGTGTATTGAATACCTTAGTGACTTTGTTTAGACTCCTAACATAAATTTACCTTCGACCACTAGGTGGTACCATATCACAAATTATTTCACATTTAGGTTAGTTATTTTAAAACAGGTTGTCTTGTTTGAGGGTGTCTGATCTGCAAAAGATTATATTTCCCTCAAGACCAGGGGTCCTCAAACTTTTTAAACAGGGGGCCAGTTCACTGTCCCTCAGACCGTTGGAGGGCTGACTATAGTTAAAAAAAAAACAAAACTATGAACAAATTCCTATGCATACTGCACATATCTTATTTTGAAGTAAAAAAACAAAATGAGAACAAACACAATATTTAAAATGAAGAACAAGTAAAGTTAAATCAACAAACTTACCAGTATTTCAATGGGAACTATAGACCTACTTTTGGCTAATGAGATGGTCAATGTCCGGTTCAATATTTGTCACTACTAGTTGTAACAAGTGATGCAAGTGTGCATCAGTTAGTCTAGATCTGGTTGGAGATTTCAGATGTTTCATTCTGGAAAAAGTCTGTTCACAGATATAAGTGCTGCCAAAGATGGCTGCCATTTTGAGTGCATGGTTCCTGACATTAGGATATGTCTCAGAGGGAAGAGGTGCATAGAAATTAGGAAGGCTGCTTGACTTAAATGCGTCTTTCAGAGAGTCACAATTCTGCAGTTCAGCCAGTTCCATTTGGTAAATCGTATCCACATGTTCAATGTCAATAGAAAATAGGTTACAGAAAAGCTGTATGTCCTGTTCATGGAGATGACACTCTTTAAATCTAAATTGAAACTCCTTTTTCAACTTTTCCAGTGAATCCACACATGTTTTATTTGGGAATGCAACCAATGGGTTTTCCACTAACAGATTTTGAGTTGTGGGGAGATGGCAGAAATTTTCCTCTTTCACTTGTTTGATGAGGAGGCATAATTTTACTTCAAATGCTTTCACATGTGATTGCGTATCACAGAAGAGCTTCCCTTTCCTTGAAGTTGCACACTGAAACTGTTGAGTAGCTCTGTTACATCTGTCAGAAAGGCAAGGTGCCATTTCCATTCTGCATCACTGAGCTCTGGTACTTCTTTGTTTTTTGAAAGCAGAAAAGCTGTAATCTGTGGAAGTAAGTCATAGATGTTTCAAAACTCTCCCTCAACTCAGCCAATGGACTTCTGTGTGGTACAGAACATCTTCATAGGCAACATTTAGCTCAGACAGAAATTCCTGAAATTGTCTGTGATTTAGTGTGTTCCCTCTAATGAAGTTAACACAAGATACCACAGTTTTCATAACAGAGTCCCACTTCAGTGATTTACTACACAGCATTTGTTGGTGGATGAGGCAGTGTATGGCTATTGGATGAGAATGGTTATGTTTGTCCATCTCTTGGTTAATGTGAGTGATTACTCCTTTCCTAGACCCCACCATGCTAGGAGCACCATCAGTTGTCACACTGGCTAGTTTTGCCCAGTCCAGCTCCAAACTATTCACAGTTTGGCAAACCTTTTTCATAGATATCCTCTCCTGTAGTTGTTCCTTTGATACTTTGCAGTGCAGCAAGCTCTTCTGTGACTTAGAAATAGTCATTTGTCCCACAAATAAAAATTAGAAGTTGTGCAGAATCACAAACATCATTACTTTCGTCAAGTGCCAAGGAAAAATAGCAAAGTTTTTTTGTGGAGTTTTGCAAATGCCAATGCAAATTGTCTCCCATTTCTTCAATCCTTCATGTAATTGAGGGTCCTGAAAGACTCACTGTACTAAATAAATCAGCCTTCTCTGGACACATCTCTTTGGCAACAGAAAGAAGGCATTCTTTTACAAATTCTCCCTCCATGAATGGTCTGCCAGTGTACACTATTAGCTTGGCAACTTGAAATCTTGCTCACAGTGATGAAGTATTTAGCTGTTTCTGCTTCACAAAAGTATTTTGCTGAGTTGTTGATGTATATTTCAATTTTAATATTTTATCTTTTCTCACTTCTCCAACCAACCAATCATATTTATCTTTATGTTCAGTTTGATAGTGTTGATGCGAATTGTATTCTTTGAACACAGACACTATATTCTGGCACATCAAACACACAGCTCTTTCCTTGTACTGCACGAAAAAGTAACCATAAATCCACTGTTCTTTGAATATCCTACATTCTAAGTCGATTTTTCTCTTTCTTTTTTTTTTTTTTGGTAGAGACAGAGTCTCACTTTATGGCCCTCAGTAGAGTGCCATGGCCTCACACAGCTCACAGCAACCTCCAACTCCTGGGCCCAAGTGATTCTCCTGCCTCAGCCTCCCGAGTAGCTGGGACCACAGGCGCCCACCACAACGCCCAGCTATTTTTTGGTTGCAGTTTGGCCAGGGCCGGGTTTGAACCTGCCACTCTCGGTATATGGGGCCGGCGCCCTACTGACTGAGCCACAGGCGCCGCCCTTTTCTCTTTCTTGATATCATTGTTTCAAAGGGATTCCAAACTGCTATTAGTAAAATATCAATATATTTACAGCACTCCAAAAACAATATAACAGCAGTAACTTTGCCCACACAGAGACATATAGACTGCACTGCCCATCAATGCAGTCTGATCGGTGTCCATCAATGCAGCCTTGCCAGTCCACATCATTTCAGCCTCGCCAGTGCCCATATGGTGGAACTCTGCTTTTACCTCAGGCTCACACTGGTGCAGTGTGGGAACAGGCATGATTACAGAGCCGGTTCCTCCACCACCTTTCCAGTTCACACTACCCTGTGCGAACCGCACTGCAATCTGTGAACTCGCACAGGAATCTGATCGCATGGGTCTTCTCACTCAAGGGATCAGATTCCACTGCAGGATAAAAGAAGGCACGTATGCCTTTCTTCTCCCTAATCTAATGCGAGTTCAGCCATATGCTTGTATGGCTGAACTCGCACTGCTCAGAGATCACAACAGTGTGAACTGGGGCTTACACAGCACACAACATACAACATCATACACAACTGAATAGCAATCAGAATATAAATGCACTTACTGTCAATTAAATTGGATTTCCTACTCCTCAGCTGTCTGCAGAGCTGGATTAAGTTCCCATGGGGCCCTAGGCAGATTACCAGTTTGGGGCCCCATGCAATAACACTGAGCACTGACCATTTGCATTAATACTGAGCACTAACAATTTGCATTAACACTGAGCACTGACTATTTGCATTAGCACTGTGATGCAACCCCCCTAGAAACTACCCCCAACCAACTAACCAACTTTTAAAAAAAGGCTCTCCTAACTTCAAAAAAAGGCACCCCCTCTCTGTAAAAAAAAAAAAAAAGACCTCTTAACTTTAGGATAAAGAGGCCCCCCTTAACTGCAAAAAAAAGGCCCTACTGGGCGGCGCCTGTGGGTCAGTGAGCAGGGCGCCAGCCTCATATACCGAGGGTGGGGGGTTCAAACCCGGCCCCAGCCAAACTGCAACAAAAAAATAGCCGGGCATTGTGGCGGGCCCCTGTAGTCCCAGCTACTTGGGAGGCTGAGGCAAGAGAATCGCCTAAGCCCAGGAGTTGGAGGTTGCTGTGAGCTGTGTGACGCCACGGCACTCTACCAAGGGTGATAAAGTGAAACTCTGTCTCTACAAAAGAAAAAACAAAAAGGCCCTACTAACTGCAAAATAAAAAAATTAGACCTCCTAACTTCAAAAAAAAAATAAAAATCTTAACTTGTTCTTACCTTGGTCCTTAGGCAGCAGCAGGTTCTGCACAGGCAACCTGGTGACTCCACATATTACACCAGAGACTGAGATGAGGCGTCGAGAGACAGAGAGAAAGAGGGGCGGGGAGAGACAGAAAGACTGAGTGGAGTCAGAGAGTTGGCGCACATTCCACACATGCGCACTGCGGCTCAGGATGAGTCGGCTGCTAAGCATGACAGGCAGGGCGGCAAAAACACCTGGTGGGCCGGATAAATATCCTGGATGGGCTGCATGTGGCCCGCAGGCCGTAGTTTGAGGACCCCTGCTCGAGACCATCAAGTTTATATATTGTGGGTCTGGTCTCAATATGATTTTGAGAAACTGGGCTGAACTATATATAAATACACAAGTAACCACACAGGAGGATGGACTGGGTCTCCTACTATGTTCCTCCGTTCGTTTGCATTTGCTGAATGTCTGTTTGGATTAGCCACTGTCTTCTGTAGCAATGTCTTTTCTATGCCTTATTTCCATTCGTACTACCAGATATCCCTGTGCCTGCCAACCTCATATCTTTCCTCCTCAGTTCAGTCTCAGAACTTTGACACCTGGGTGCACCTTTGCCCTTTCACTTCTTAAAACAGAAGTAAGAACAATAAAACCACAAATCCTTTTCCTTAGTGTGGTGCAAGGTGACCAATGCCTCAATATTTAAAGCAAATAAGGCAAATAGAAATAAACAAAGATACAGAGTTTTTAAATTTCCTATTAATATGAAGGTGCATTCAATTAGATTACATTATTTGTATTTGTAAGGTAAAGTCCAAGTAGAAACCAAGATATCTTTTCCTGTGGGTAACTTTGATTGTTTTGGCTCTTTGCTACTGTTTAACTTCCTTTGGTCATTGTAGCCATAGTTCATGAAACCTGCAGACAGCTGACCTCGCTCAATTGCAGCAAATGCTGAGAAATCTGACCCAGTTCTACCTACATCTTGTCATAATGCATGAATGGACTGACAAGGCTAATTATCTGACTTCATGTCATGGTAATTTGTTTTACTTCATATCTCCACTGTTAAAATTTTTTTTTTTTTTTGAGACAGAGCCTCACTATGTTGCCTTCCGTAGAGTGCCATGTCGTCACAGCTCACAGCAACCTCCAACCCTTGGGCTTAAGCGATTCTCTTGCCTCCACCTCCCACGTAGCTAGGACTACAGGCGCCCACTGCAACACTCGGTTATTTTTTGGTTGTAGTTGTCATTGTTATTTGGCAGGCCCAGGCTGGCTTCAAACCTGCCAGTTCTGTTGTATGTGGCTGGCACTCTAGCCGCTGAGCTACAGGCCCCAAGCCTGTTTAAAAATTTTTGTTTTTTATTTTTTGTAGAGACAGAGTCTCACTGTACCACCCTCGGTAGAGTGCCATGGCGTCACACGGCTCACAGCAACCTCTAACTCTTGGGCTTACGTGATTCTCTTGTCTCAGCCTCCCGAGCAGCTGGGACTACAGGCGTGCGCCACAACGCCCGGCTATTTTTGTGTTGCAGTTTGGCTGGAGCTGGGTCCGAACCCGCCACCCTTGGCATATGGGGCCGGCGCCCTACTCACTGAGCCACAGGTGCCGCCCAATTTTTATTTTATTTTTAATTGACGAACGTTAACTATATATGTTTGTAGGGTATGATGTGATATTATGATACATGAATATTCTGTGGAATGATTAAATTGGACTTATTAACATATCCATCACCTTACATACTTCTGTGTAGTGAGAACATTTAAATTCCCCTCTTTTAACTATTTTGAAACATACAACACACTATTATTAACTATAGTCCCCACCCTCTAATGTGTGGGGACTATAGTTAATAATGAGCAAGGCTCATTAGAACTTATTCCTCTGTCTAACTGAAACTTTGTATCCTTCAACTAACATCTCCCTTTCCCCTGACCCCCTTCCTCTCAGTCCCTGGTAGTCATGTCTACTCTCTACTTCTATGTGTTACGCTTTTATTTATTTATTTATTTATTTATTTTTGAGACAAGAATCTCACTTGTCGCCATGGCATCAGCTCATAGCAACCTCAAACTCCTGGGCTCAAGCCATTCTCTTGCCTCAGCCTCCCAAGTAGCTGGGACAACAAGTGCCCGCCACAACGCCTGGCTATTTTTAGAGATGAGGAATCCCTCTAGATCAGTCTGGTCTTGAACCTGTCAGCTCAGGCAATCCACCCGCCTTGGCTTGCCAAGGGCTGGGATTACAGGCATGAGCCACCTCTTGGGCCCAGCCCGTGTTCCACTTTTTTAGCTTCCACATACAAGTGGGATGGGTGGTGGGATGTTTGTCTTTCTGTGCTTGGCTTATTTCACTTAGCATAATGTCCTCCAGGTTCATCCAAGTTGCCAATTTTCTTTTCTTTTCATTTGGCTGAATAGAATTTCATTGTCTGTGTGTATATGTGAGTGTGTGTATAAAATCTCAATCACATTTTCTTTATTCATTCATCTCTTGATGAAAATCAGAAAGCGCTATCACTTCACACCTTTTACCAAAAAGACGAAAGATAACAAATGCTGGCAAGGATGTGGAGAAAAGGGAAAAGTTACACATTACTGATGAGACTATAGATTTGTATGGCCATTATGGAAAACAGAAAGGAGGTACCTCAAAAACTAAGTAAGATTACCATGGCTGGAAGAGATGGCTCACACCTGTAATCCTAGCAGTCTGGGAGGGAAAGGCAGGTGGATTGCTTGAGCTCAGGAATTTGAGACCACCCTGAGCAAGAGTGAGACCCCTGTCTCTACTAAAAATAGAAAAAACTAGCTGGGCATTGTTGTGGGTGCTTATAGTCCCAGCTACTTGGGAGGCTGAGGCAGGAGGATCTCTTGAGCCCAAGAGTTTGAGGTTGCTGTGAGCTATGATGATACCACAGCACTCTACTCAGAACAACAGAATCAGACTCTGAAAAAAAAAAAAAAAAGATGACCGTATGTTCCAGCAATCTTACTAATGGGTATACATTCAAAGGAATTAAAATCAGTATATTGAACAGACACCTGCAACTCTATGTTCATTGTGGCATTTTTCACAGTAGCTAAGGTATGGAAACAACCTACCATTCTTGACAGGAAGCATTTATCAGCCTGTTTGCTGTGAAGGACTTTGTCTCTGGTGGTGGTGCGCCCGAGTCACGGGATTTCCCACATAAATCACCTGGAGACCAAGTTCAATGCAAAAGGAAGAGGTTGTTTATTTACAAGCTCGAGCCTGGGCTCCCTAGTCCTGGTGCAGCAGGAGACCAGAGAAGCCCCAATCTCGAAAAGGAGGGAGGTTTTTAAGGGTACAGAAAGGAAAAAAAAAGGGAGGGGGTGAGGTGAGCCGCTGGGGCGAATTGATAGAGGGGTCTAAGGGACTGAGCACTTGTCCTTGGCTGTCTGGGAGAGTGTTGTTATCGCTCGGAGCAGACATTGTGCAAGGGCGCATATCATGGGGCAAGGACGGGGGGGGGCCTGGGGAGGGAGCAGGTTGCCTAACGCCTTTGGTATGCAGCTGCAAAATGAAGACTGAGGGACAAGATGAAGTTAGTTTTAACAAAATGGAGTTAACTTGGTCGTTACAGTGGCACAATACCCCATGCAGAGGATATTAAACTGGGGGGTGGGGAGGGAAAGGTAGATAGTCTGGTTAACTTCAGTAGAGATAGCAGAGCCCTGGTAACTAATATGAGAGTTCACCACTGATTTGTATTGTTTAATTCTTTTTTGAGAAAATAGAAGGAGAAACTAGCAAGGTGCAAAAAGTGTTAACTACTTTTGGTTTGTGAGATTAAAAGAAAATCTTGTTCTGTGATCATAAGCCTCAATTTATGTGTGGATAGTAATTTGAATACACACTGCATAAACTGCAGAAGACTCTGGCCTTACTCAGAATTTGGCAAATAAGGACCAGGCATGGTGGCTCATGCCTATAATCCTGCAGTCTGGGAGGCTGCAGCTGGTGGATTGCTTGAGCTTCGGAGTTCAAGACCAGCCTGAGCAAGAAAGAGACCCCATCTCTATCTAAAACAGAAAAACTAGTTGGATGTCATGGTGGAGGATTGTAGTCCCAGCTACCTCGGAGGTTGAGGCAGGAGGATCTCTTAAGCCCAAGAGTTTAGGTTGCTGTAAGCTACGACACTATGTCACTCTATCCAGGGTGACAGAGTGAGACTCTGTCTAAGAAAAAAAAAGAATTTGGCAAATAAAATCACAGTGGAGTTAGCTACCCAGAGAACTTATTGAACTAGACTGTTATCCTGACCCCAGGTCAGAAGAAAGCTGGCTAACAGGTAAAATTAGGAAATGAAAAGCCAACAGATCAATAAAAAGAAGCAAAGTCCATGTGGCAATAAATTTTGATGTATGGAAATTGAATTCTCTCTCTCCCTGGGAAAAAAGCCAATTTTGCATCAATTTGTAAGTTCATTTCACCATTAATGATTGCTTATATGTGTGTTTCTTTGAAATATCCTTTCAGCCAGTTGTAACGTGTTATTAGTCCTTTAATTTTTTTTTTTTTTTTTGAGACAGAGTCTCAAGCTATCACCTGGGGTAGAGTGCTGTGGCCTCACAGCTTATAGAAACCTCAAACTCTTGGGCTTAAGCAATTCTCTTGCCTCAGCCTCCCAAGTAGCTGGAACTACAGGCGCCCCTCACAACACCTGGCTAGTTGTTGTTGTTATTGTCATTGTTGTTTTTTTAGCTGGCTGGGGCGGGTTCGAACCCGTCAGCTTCCGTGTATGTGGCCAGCACCCTACCCACTGAGCTATGGGCACCTCCCAGTCCTTTAATTTGTTAACAAGTTAGCCTGTTCTTATTTCACATTTGGGAAAAACATGGTTATACCATCTTTAAAAAAATTATCCTTTAACAATAGTTCACAAATCCAATAATCACAAAAATACCTGACCATACAACTGTAAGTTTCTTAATAGAATACCGTGACAAAAATGATGAAAAATGGTTTAACTTAGCCCATGGTTTTAACTGTACACAGGGAACATATGGGCAAAAAAGATTCAGTACTGGAGTAGTCAGTTTACCAAATACCTCAAGAATAAGCTGTGAAAGTTGGGTGCAGTGGCTCACACCTGTAATGCTAGCACTCTGGGAGGCGACACCAGCCTGAGCAAAAGCAAGACCCCAAATCTACTGAAAATAGAAAAACTGAGGCAAGAGGATTGCTTGAGCCCGAGTTTGAGGTTGCTGTGAGCTATGATTCCACAGCACTCTATCCAAGGCGACCGATTGAGACTCTGTCTCAAAAAAAAAAAAAAAAGAAGCTATGAATTATGGGGAAGCTAATTGTTCATGGTGCTTTCTGAACACAAATTTTATTTTTATTTGTTTATTTATTTAGAGACAGAGTCTCACTCCGTTGCCCTGGGTAGAGTACCATGCTATCATCATCACTCATGGCAACCTCAAACTCCTGGGCTCGAGTGATCCTCTTGCCTCAGCCTCCTGAGTAGCTGGGACTATAGGCACCAGCCACGTAGTCACCTGGCTAGGGTTTCTATTTTAGTAGAGATGGGATCTTGATCTTGCTCAGGCTGGTCTCCAGGGATCCACCCGCCTGAGCTCAAGGGATCCACCCGCCTCAGTCTCCCAGAGTGTTACAATTACAGGCCTGAGCCACCTTGCCCGGTCTGTGAACACAAAATTTATTGGCCGGGCTTGTACCTGAGATTATTCAGAGTTAAGAGACTCACCAGAGGAAACATTTACCACAGTCATTCTTAGATAATGTGCCTGTACCATCCGTGTCCTCTTGGGGGTTCTGTTGACAGAGTTAGCTATGGCACAGCAGGAGAGGTGCAGCAGTTGAGCAAGAGAAACTCACCTGTATTGACAGCTGCTCCCCATCACTTGCCTCACCATGCTTTTGAGCTCTGCCTCCTATCAGACCCCCCAACTCCTTCCCCACCCCCCATGTGTAGAAAAATGGTCTTCCATGAAGACAGTCCCTGGTGCCAAAAAAGGGGTTGGGGACCATTGGTTGGGTGGTCTCAACAAGACCACACTGCAACAAATGATGGTAGGGTGAGATCTGGGGTAGGCAGCCCCAAATGTACATATGGGAGAGGGAATGAATTCTGGAGGGGATATTCACAAGTCTGGAATAAATCATATTCTTTTCCTTTGTTATGTTTTCCTCAGTGAGTCAATTCTATGCCCTTGGAGATTTAAAAAAATTTTTACAGAAGCTAAGTATTGAAATACTTGGTTCCACCGACATCAGAGCTTACCATTCAATTCTATAGGTTATTTAATCACCAATGTGTTCCCAGGTGACACAAATGAAAACAGGGATAGAGAAAAAGTTAATACAAAGATGCATTATTGAGCTGCTATCCCTAAAGGTAACTGGCTGCTCAATTTTCTCAGAAACTTTATGAAATTAACGTCAAAACTGTGCAACTTGGGGATGAAAAGAGGAAATATTATTGAACAGATTCTGTCCCCATTAATCAAAATTTGCTCCATGGCCATTAGCTTCCCCAACACGTAAGTGCTGGATTGGTTTAGAGCAGCCCAGGCAGGGAATGAAAAGCATGGTGAGGTATTTTTTGAAGCCCGTGTGTAAGTGCTCACTCATGGTGAGTTCAAGGCAGTGGTGTGTGAGCGAATGTTAACAACCAGTTTTAAAGAAAGAAAGGAAGCCCCGAATTGTAGCATTTGCCAGTATCCGTGGTGTTAACACTTCCACGATGGCCGATTCCAAGCTACCAATGTGATGTTACTGAACACGATGGGGAAGAGATGTGCACCGTGAGCTCTTATCAGGTGGTAGGAGCCAGCTCCAGCCCACCTCTGGAAGAGGATTTGAAATGGTGCGCAAAACTTGCCCAGGACCTGTGGTGCGCTGTTATTCAGGATTTGTATGGTTGCAACTGGCATTGGCGAAAGCAAACAGGGAATTTATTGCCTGACATAAAAATGTTGAGAGGTACAGCTGACCAGGTTTAGTTGCTCAAACAACACAGGTGAGAATCTCCTGCATTGTTTATTGTCTTCCCTGTTGGCTTCATTCCCAGGCAGTCCCTTCCCCTGTAGTGGCAAAATGAACCCCAACCTGCGGGCCATCTTCAGCAGAGAGCTGCTCCTTCTCTAAATTCCAGGACTTAGCAGGAAGCAGGCTGGGCGCAGTGCCTCACACCTGTAATCCTAGCACCATGAGAAGCTGATGCAGGTGGATCCCTTGAGCTCAGCAGTTCGAGACCAGCCAGAACAAGAGCCAGATCCTGTCTCTAAAAATAGCCAGGTGTTGTTGTGGGTGCCTATAGTCCCAAGCTACTTGGGAGGCTGAGGCAAGCATATCCCTTGTGCCCAAGAATTTGAGGTTTCTGAGAGCTGTGACACCAGGGCACTCTACTAAAGGTGACAAAGTGAGACTCTGTCTAAAAAAAAAAAAAAATCGTAGTGAGATATTACTTCATATCTACCAGTATGGCTATAATATAAAAAATGGGCTGGGAACAGTGGCTCATATCTGTAATCCCAGCACTTTGGGAGGCCAAGGCAGAATGATCGCTTGAATTAATCAGTACACATTTGTCTTTTCTTGTTTGTTTATTTTTTGAGGCAGAGTCTTACTCTGTTGTCCTGGGTAGAGTGTCACAGTGTCAGCCTAGCTCATAGCAACCCCAAACTCTTGGGCTCAATCAATCCTCCTGCCTCAGTTAGTCCCAATTAGCTGGGACTACAGGCACCTGCTATGATGCTTGCCTAGTTTTCTTTTTTTTGAGACAGAGTTTCATTTTATTGCCCTCGGTAGAGTGCCATGGCATTACAGCTCAGAGCAACCTCTAGCTCTTGGGCTTAGGTGATTCTCTTGCCTCAGCCTCCCCAGTAGCTGGGACTACAGGCGCCCACCACAATGCCCGGCTATTTTTTTTGTTGCAGTTTGTCAGGGGCCGGGTTCAAACCCGCCACCCTCAGTATATGGGGCCAGCGCCCTACTCAGTGAGCCACAGACGCCACCCAGCTTTCTTCTTCTTCTTCTTCTTCTTCTTATTATTATTATTTTTTTTGCAGAGACAGGGTCTTGCTCTTGCTTGGGCTGCTCTTGACTCCTGAGCTCAAGCAATCCTCCCACCTTGGCCTCCCAGAGTGCTAGGATTACAGGCGTGAGCCACCATGCTGGCTTGTCTGTCTTTCTTGACATTGACACTTTTGAAAACATAGGCCGGTTATTCTACAGAATGTTTCTTTCTTTTTTTTTTTTTTTTATTGTTGGGGATTCACTGAGGGTACAATAAGCCAGGTTACACTGATTGCATTTGTTAGGTAAAGTCCCTCTTGCAATCATGTCTTGCCCCCAATGTTTCAAGTTGAATTTGTCTGAAATGTCTTTATAGTTAGATTCAAGTTATGCATTTTGGGGTGGAAATGATGTGCCTTCCTCTGGAGAAACATAATGGCAGTTTTCCCGATGTCAGTGTGTCCCAGTATTGGAGATGCTATCTTGGATTACTTGGAAAAGTCAACATCTGTCGGGTTTGCCACTGTCAGGTTACTGTTTTCCCCTTTACAACTACCATGTAATTTGTGAGGAGATACCTTTCATAACATATAAATAACTTATTCCACATCAAACTTTTACTCAATTCTTTTGGCATTCATTCACAATTTTCTGAATCTTCTATGGTTTAAAATGACTTGTTTCTGCTCAAACTAGAGATAGTTTAAATGTATTCATGTTTTACTCCTAAATTAACTCTGATGGCTCTACAAAAATGTATTTTTTTTTATAGGAAAGTTCTGATACTCTGTGTATCTCCTGATCAAAAGGCAAGCATCTAGGCTAAGAAAACATTTGCCAACAAAGATTTTTTAAAAAGGAGGGTGGAGTCTCTAGTCTGTTCTCTTTTGTTTCCAAATGTAAGCTCTGTGTCTAGACGTGGAAATAAACACACAATTGTTCAGTATAATTATGTTGTTTATGGGGCTGAATCAGTCTGGTGGGGGAGGATTGACTAATGAAGAGGTTAACAGAATTTCCTCCTTCCCACTCAAACACAGATTAGAACAAGCCTTCATTAAGCCCATCATTTGATTTCCTTTTATTGTAGTTCTAGAGATGGTGGGTACAGATTTACGGTGAAGCCAGTGGCTCAGGAGACACTGTAGTAATAACACACTGCACGTACTTGCTACGGCGGCACATACACCACAATTGGAACCATACAGAGAAGCTTAGCGTGGTCCCTGCGCAAGAATTAAAAATTAAAAAGAAAAAAGCTACAGAAGCAAGGGCTTCGGTTCCTATTATTGATATCTTAGCAGCACTGCTTCCTGGATACATATGACTCTTTTTAAACCTCAGTTTCCTCATGTGAAAAATTGAAGGGTCATGGTATTGGTACAAAAATAGAGACATAGACATTTGGAACCAAACAGAAAACCATGAGATGAAACTAGTCTCTTATAGCCGAATAAACAGAATAAAAGCATACACTGGGGAAAAGAATCCCTATTCAATAAATGGTGCTGGGAGAACTGGATAACCACATGTAAAAGACTTACACCGGACCTGCACCTTTCACCACATCCAAAAATTGATTCAAGATGGATAAAAGATTTAAATATAAGGCATGAAATGATAAAAATCCTCGAAGAAAGTGTGGGTAAAACTCTTGAGGATGTCAGCCTGGGGAAAGATTTTATGAAGACTTTAGTGGTAATTGCAATAGCAAAAATAAACAAATGGGACTGAAAAGCTTCTGCACAGCTAATGACACAACAATCAAAGCAAATAGACAACCTTCAGAATGGGAAAAGATATCTGCATGTTACAAATCTGACAAAGGTTTAATAACTAGGATCTATAGAGAACTCCAATTAATCAGCAAAAAAAGAGCAAACAATCCCATGTCTCACTGGGCCAGAGACATAAACAGAACCTTCTCTGAGGAAGACAGATGGATGGCTACTAACAAACATGAAAAAAATGCTCATTGTCCCTAATCATCAGAGAAAGGTAAATCAAAACCACCCTGAGATATCACCTAACCCCAGTAAGATTAGCCCACATCATGAAGTTTCAAAGTTGCAGACGCTTGGATGAATGTGGAGAGAGAACACTTTTACAATGTTGATGGGATTACAATCAGTTTTGTTTTTTTTTTTTTTTTTTTGAGATAGTCTCACTTTGTTGTCCTTGGTAGAGTGCAGTGGAGTCAAAGCTTACAGCAACCTCAAACTCCCGGGCTCAAGCAATTCTCTTGTCTCAGATTCCCATGTAGCTGGGACCACAGGTGCCTGCCACAATGTCCGGCAATTTTTAGAGGTAGGGATCTCACTCTTGCTCAGGTTGGTCTTGAACTCCTAAACTCAGGCAATCCACCCGCCTCGGCCTCCCGGATGGCTAGGATTATAGGTGTGAGCCACAGCCTCTTTGGAAAGAAGTATGGAGAATTCTCAAAAAACTTAAATTAGACCTCCCATTTGACCTCACAATCCCACCAGTAGGTGTTTACCCAGAAGGAAAAAAAAAATCATTTTATAAAAAAGACACTTGTACTAGATTGTTTATCGCAACTCAATTTATAATCACCAAGATGTGGAAACAATCTAAATGCCCATCAACTCATGAATGGATTAACAAACTGTGGTATAAGTACACCATGGAATACTATTCAGCTGTAAAAGAGATGGTGACTTTACATCTTTTTTTTTTTTATTAAATCATAGCTGTGTACATTAATATGATCATGGGGCACCATACACTTGGTTCATAGACCGTTTGACACATTTTCATCACACTAGTTAACATAGCCTTCCTGGCATTTTAGTTATTTTGCTAAGACATTTACATTCCACATTTACTAAGTTTCACATACACCCTTATAAGATGCACCGCAGGTGTAATCCTATCAATCCCCCTCCCTCTACCCATCTCTCCCCTCCCTCCCCACCCTTTCCCCCTTCCCCCTATTCTTAGGTTGTAACTGGGTTATAGCTTTCATGTGAAGGTCCTAAATTAGTTTCATAGTAGGGGCGAGTACCTTGGGTACTTTTTTCCCCATTTTTGAGACACTTTACTAAGAAGAATATGTTCCAGCTCCATGACTTTACATCTTTTGTACTAACCTGGATGGAGTTGAAACACATTCTTCTTAGTAAAGTATCACAAGAATGGAAAAGCAAATATCCAATGTACTCAATACTAATACGAAGTCAGTAGATGATCTAATCTACGACCATACAGAAGAAAGACTCATATCAATTCAAGTTGGGGAACAAGGGAGAGGGCAGAGGGGAGGAGGGGCTTTGGGGTGCTCCCACTTAATGGGCACAATGTAGGGGTGTATGGGACACCTTTTGGGGGTGGGACACAACTACAAGACAGCAGGGTTTACAGCACAGAAAGGGTTTATTCTGCATAGTGCTAAGTGGAGAGACAGGAGGAATTTCTCAAATCCACCTTCTGGAGAATTGGGGAGATGGGTTTTTTAAAGACAGTTTGGTGGGCAGAAAATTAAGCAATTAGGGTCTGCTAATTGGCTGGTTTCTGGATGGAACCATGAGTCTTTTGGTATGGGCTGCTGTCTAGGTCAGTCAGCCCCTCCACTGAAATGAAGTTCCTGGTGGGGAGTCCAAGTCCATTTGAGTCAGTTCTTTGGTCTGGATGGGTCAGTCGCTGGAATGCAGGGCTTAGAATATATGTCAAGAACTACTGCTAGGTTTTGAACAGGTGATGTACTGTACAACTGACAGCTATGCATGCCGAAAATAATGATAATAATCAGCCATCGTCCCCTCATTTGCTTGATAATAATCACTGTTCACGCATTTGCTTCTGTACCCTGGAAGCATGAGTAGTTGTACAATTGTATGTACCCTTATATTAATCTGAAAATTTTCTTTTTCTTTTTTTTTTTATTGTTGAGGATTCATTCAGTGTAACAATAAGTCAGGTTACACTGATTGCAATTGTTAGGTAAAGTCCCTCTTGCAATCATGTCTTGCCCCCATAAAGTGTAACACACACCAAGGCCCCACCCCCTCCCTCTGTCCCTCTTTCTGCTTTTCCTCCCCCCCATAACCTTAATTGTCATTAATTGTCCTCATACCAAAATTGAGTACACAGGATTCATGCTTCTCCATTCTTGTGATGCTTTACTAAGAATAATGTCTTCCACGTCCATCCAGGTTAATACGAAGGATGTAAAGTCTCCATTTTTTTTAATGGCTGAATAGTATTCCATGGTATACATATACCACAGTTTGTTAATCCATTCCTGGATTGGTGGGCATTTAGGCTGTTTCCACATTTTGGCGATTGTAAATTGAGCTGCAATAAACAGTCTAGTACACGTGTCCTTATGATAAAAGGATTTTTTTCCTTCTGGGTAGATGCCCAGTAATGGGATTGCAGGATCAAATGGGAGGTCTAGCTTGAGTGCTTTGAGGTTTCTCCATACTTCCTTCCAGAAAGGTTGTATTAGTTTGCAGTCCCACCAGCAGTGTAAAAGTGTTCCCTTCTCTCCACATCCACGCCAGCATCTGCAGTTTTGAGATTTTGTGATGTAGGCCATTCTCACTGGGGTTAGATGATATCTCAGGGTTGCCTAAAACAACATTTTTAATCTCTCATGACTGTGTAGATTATACTGGACTCAATTGGTGGGTCTCATGTTTCTGTGATGTTAGCTGGGGCTGTAGTCACCCTAGGACTTGCTTGGGCTGGAAAATCCAGGTTGGCTCACACAGCTCACAGCTCCGGGCTGGAGCTCAGCTGGGCCTAGTCCATGAAACTCTTGCACATGACCTCTCCATGTGGCTTGAGCTTCTCAGAGCATGTGGCAGTGTTCTCAGAGGGAGTGTCCTGGCAGTGAGGGTTCCCAGAGGGAAGAAGCAAAAGCCCAGAACTTTTACTGGCCCAGAACTAGCAGAATCTCTTCAGCCACATTCTGTTGGTTAAACAGTCACAGAGCCCAGATTTGAGGGAAAGGAAATAAAGTCCGCCATGATGTTTGTGGCCATCTTTAACCTCCTTCAGCAATTAAGCCATTTCCTTCACAGAAACATATTCTCAAGTAGATGTGCCTGATGAGAGACATTTTTATGTTTGTCTTTTGTTGAACCTGAGATGGAGAGGGCTGAGTGGGTGATACCGTCATTCAGGACATTACAAGCTCACAGGAGCCCTCTCGCCCTGTAGCTATTGATGCCCTTGTTACCCTTGTCCTCTCTCCCATTCTCTTTCCACCACTGGCAGACACTCCACAGCATTTAAAATATATCCTTTTGTTTACAGATGTTTGTAGCTGATTTGTATATATGTTTAACTAACATCTATGGTGTTATTTTTTCTTTCTTTTATTTATTTTTTACTTTTTAAATTAAATCATAGCTGTGTACATTAATGCATTCATGGGGCACCATACACTGGTTTTATAGACCGTTTGACACATTTTCATCACACTGGTTAACATAGCCTTCCTGGCATTTTCTTAGTTATTGTGTTAAGACATTTATATTCTACTTTTACTAAGTTTCACATGTACCCTGTAAGATGCACCACAGGTGTAATCCCACCAATCACCCTCCCTCCGTCCATCCTCACCCCTCCCTCCCCTCACTCTCCTCCTTCCCCCTATTCTTAGGTTATAACTGGGTTATAGCTTTCATGTGAAAGTCATAAATTAGTTTCATAGTAGGGCTGTGTACATTGGACACTTTTTCTTCCATTCTTGAGATACTTTACTAAGAAGAATATGTTCCAGCTCCATCCATGTAAACATGAAAGAGGTAAAGTCTCCATCTTTCTTGAAGGCTGCATAATATTCCACGGTGTACATATACCACAATTTATTAATCCATTCATGGATCGATGGGCACTTGGGCTTTTTCCATGACTTAGCAATTATGAATTGGGCTGCAATACACATTCTGGTACAAATATCTTTGTTATGATGTGATTTTTGGTCTTCTGGGTATATGCCTTGTAGAGGAATTATAGGATTGAATGGCAGGTCTATTTTTAGATCTCTAAGTGTTCTCCAAACATCTTTCCAAAAGGAATGTATTAATTTGCATTCCCACCAACAGTGGGAAGTGTTCCGTTTTCTCCACATCCACACCAACATCTCTGGTCTTGGGATTTTGTGATATGGGCTAATCTTACTGGAGTTAGATGATAACTCAATGTAGTTTTGATTTGCATTTCTCTGATGATTAAAGATGATGAGCATTTTTTCATATGTCGGTAGGCCATGCGCCTGTCTTCCTCAGAGAAGTTTCTCTTCAAGTTCCTTGCCCAGCCTGCAATGAGATCCCTTGTTCTTTTCTTGCTTTATACGTTTGAGTTCTCTATGGATTCTGGTTATTAAACCTTTGCCGAAGACATAACCTGCAAATATCTTCTCCCATTCTGAGGGCTATCTGCTTGCTTTACTTACAGTGTTCTTGGCTGTGCAGAAGCTTTTTAATTTGATCAGGTCCCAGTAGTGTATTTTTGAAGCTGCTTCAATTGCCCCAGGGGGTCCTCCTCATAAAATACTCCCCCAGACTGATTTCTTCAAGGGTTTTCCCTGCACTCTCTTCTATTATTTTTATAGTTTCATGTCTTAAGTTTAAATCTTTAATCCAATGAGAGTCTATCTTAGTTAATGGTGAAAGGTGTGGGTCCAGTTTCAGTCTTTTACAGGTTGCCAGCCGTTCACCCAGCACCATTTGTTACATAGGGAATCTTTTTCCCACTGAATGTTTTTAAATGGCTTGTCAAAGATCAAATAACGATAAGTAGCTGGATTCATCTCTTGGTTCTCTATTCTGTTCCATACATATACCTCTCTGTTTTTGTGCCCGTACCATGCTGTTTCGATCACTATCAATTTATAGTATAGTCTGAGGTCTGGTAGCGTGATTCCTCCTGCTTTGTTTTTATTTATGAGTAATGTCTTGGCTATTCGAGGTTTTTTTCTGATTCCATATAAAATGAAATATTATTTTTTCAAGATCTATAAAGTATGACAGTGGAGCTTTAATAGGGATTGCATTAAAATTGTATATTGCTTTGGGTAGTATGGACATTTTAACAATGTTGATCCTTCCCAGCCATGAGCATGGTATGTTTTTCCATTTGTTAACATTTTCAGCTATTTCTTTTCTTAGAGTTTCATAGTTCTCTTTATAGAGATCTTTCACGTCCTCTGTTAGATAAACTCCCAAATATTTCATCTTCTTTGGGACTACTGTGAATGGAATAGAGTCCTTAACTGTTTTTTCAGCTTGACTATTGTTGGTATTTATAAAGGCTACTGATTTATGAGTGTTGATTTTGTAACCTGAGATGCTGCTGTATTCCTTGATCACTTCTAAGAGTTTTGTAGTAGAATCCCTGGTGTTTTCCAGATATACAATCATATCATCTGCAAAGAGCAAAAGTTTGATCTCTTCTGACCCTATATGGATACCCTTTATCACCTTTTCTTCCCTGATTGCGATGGCTAAAATTTCTATTACATGCTAAAGAGCAGAGGAGACAATGGGCAGCCTTGTCTGGTTCCTGATCTGAGTGGAACTGATTTCAGGCGGGCGCCTGTAGTCCCAGCTACCTGGGAGGCTGAGGCAAGAGAATCACTTAAGTCCCGGAGTTGGAGGTTGCTGTGAGCTGTGATGCCACGGCACTGTACCCAGGGGGACAGCTTGAGGCTCTGTCTCCAAAAAAAAAAAAAAAAAAAAGCTTTGTCTTCAATGTCAGAAATCCTTTCTTCTGCTTGCTCCACTCTGTTACTGAGGGATTGTACTGTATTTTTCAGATCTTGGAGGGCTGGAAATTCTTGCTTCAGTGCATCAAAATCTTTGGTGGTTTTGTCTTTAAATTCATTAATTCTTAAGATAACTTTTGAATTTCTCCTCGAATTTCTAATTCTGACTTTTGAATTGCTCCTCGAATTTCTAATTCCAAATTTTCCTTCATTCTATTAATCTTGTTTGCAATCCAAATTCTGAATTCGATTTCTGACATCTCAGCCAGCTGTTTATGAATGGGATCTTCAGTTACATCTGCCACATCTTTCCTTGTGGGGGTTGATCTATTTTGGTTATTCATGTTACCAGAGTTTTCCCGCTGATTCCGCCCCATGATTATTTTACACCGTTTGACTTTTCCCCTGGAGCTTTGTCCAGGACCCGTACAGTGCTATGGCCAGAGAAACTGGGGACCTGTTTGGTGTGGTGGGGCGAAGTGGCTCTGTCTTGTTTTCAGCTGGTCTCTGTCCGACCCTAGTGAAACCTTTACTCTGGGTTGAAGTCTCAGCTGTGGAGAAATACCAGCAATTAAGTCACCCTGCCCCCCAAAGGTAACAATTGGAAAAGGAAAATCAAACCTTCCTACAACCACATACCCAGGGCACCACTTGGATAGTCCTCAGGCGATTGGCTCAGTTCAAAAGGTACAAATCAATTGTCTCAGTCAGCACCTGTCTCAGGTGGGAGAGTTTATTAATAAAGTGACTATTGTAACCATGATGCTCTATTTAGAGCTTCTATTTATGTGCCCAGCCATGGAGCTTCTATCTGGAGTTAATTTCATATCCTGCTAAGATTCAAATGACAATGACAATTCCAGTCAATAATTTATTCTTACTTAAATGAGTTAATTGAATTTTTGATATGTTTGGTTAGCTTGTTTTGTTCCTTTTTAACCTAAGACAAATACTATGCTGTTAAAATGTGGCTTTATTCTGAGATAACTGGGACATAGTTTGAGAAACTGACAGTTTTTTCTTGTAAAACATTCATAGGGAAAACATAGGAAAAAAATATTTTGAGGGCGGCGCCTGTGGCTCAAGGAGTAGGGCGCCGGTCCCATATGCTGGAGGTGGTGGGTTCAAACCTAGCCCCGGCCAAAAACAAAAAGAAAAAAAAATATTTTGACCTTGGGTTAGGCAAAGATTTCTTGTACACAAAACCCAAAGCCTAATCCATCACAAAATTGAAAAATTAGAGTTCTTTGGGCGGCACCTGTGGCTCAGTGAGTAGGGCGCTGGCCCCATATGCCAAGGGTGGCGGGTTCAAACACAGCCCCGGCCAAACTGCAACAAAAAAAATAGCCGGGTGTTGTGGTGGATGCCTGTAGTCCCAGCTGCTTGGGAGGCTGAGGCAGGAGAATTGCGTAAGCCCAAGAGTTACAGGTTGCTGTGAGCTGTGTGATGTCAGGGCACTCTACCCGAGGGCGGTACAGTGAGACTCTGTCTCTACAAAAAATAAAAGAAAAAATAAAAAAAAAAAAGAAAAGAAAAATTAGAGTTCTTCAAAAGTAAAACTCTTTTTTTTTTCTCTTTGAAAGATACCATGAAGAGAAAGAAAATATAAGCTATAGACTGGTAGAAAATATTTGCAACACAGTTACCTGATAAAGTATTTATGTCCAGAAAATACAAAGAATTCTGAAAACTCAATAAGAAAATGACCTATGCTACCAAAATTAGGCCAGAGATTTGAATAGACACTAACTAAAGAAGATGTATAGATGGAAAGTAAGCTCATCAAAATATGCTCAAGATCATTAGTCATTAGAGAAATTAAATCCACAAGGTAATATTATCATTCATTTATTAGAAGAGCTAAAATAAATAAGTGAAACAGAATAGAGAACCCAGAAATAGAGCCACATAAATATAATCAACTGATCTTTGACAAAGGAACAGAAGCAATACAATGGAGCAAAAATAGTCTTTCCAGTAAGTGGTGCTGGAACAACTGGACATTCACATGCAAAAAAAATGAAGCAAGATACAGATCTTAAACTCTCCACAAAAACTAACTCAACATGAATCATGGAACTAAATGTAAAACTCAAAACTCTAAAACTCCTAGAAAATAATAGGAGGAAACCTAGATGACTTGAGTATGGTAATGACTTTCATTCACAGGATTATAGTGAAATTAAGTGAAATAATACTTTGAAACATTTGAACAGTGCCTGAGATGTTCACTTTGTATAATCCAGTGTTCCCCACTAGCTATGAAGAAATCATGTTTTGGTGTATACAATTTTAATTGCACCAGAGAAGTCATTTAATAAGCCCTTTAATAAGAGAAATTTTTTGGCATATGGATAAATTATCTCTTAATCTATATGTTTCATTTTTAAAAAAAGCACCCCCTTTTTTCAATGCTTTCCTAGGAATTTTGATGTTTACAATCACTAGGTTGCACCATTAGAGTGAAACAAGGAGCCTGAACATCATCCGACTGCTGTCGCTCCACTGGCTGACGGATGGATTCGTGGATGAGATTAATTTGGCCAGAAAGGAATTCACAAAATCTTTTAAAATTTTACTTGCCAACATTTAATATTTAAGAGATTTCATATAAAAACTTGATTTCCAGACTTAGATAAATTGCAAGATCTGGCAATCCGGGTCCTGCAGCAGAGCAGCACAGCCTCCCATGGTGCCAAGTGAAGGCTGCCTCCACTTAGCTGGGCAGGTGTCCATCAGCCTTCCTGAAGCCTGCCTGCTTCTCTCAATTTACTCTGTCTCCTGCAGGCACATGAGTTTTAAGCCCTAATTAGTCCAATCCTTCCTTTTTTATTATATTATTATTATTTTGAAACAGAGTCTCACTATGTCCCCCTTGGTAGAGTGCCATGGCGTCGCAGCTCACGGCAACCTCAAACTCTTGGACTTAAGCGATTCGATTGCCTCAGCCTCCCAAGTAGCTAGGACTACAGGTGCCTGCCACAACAGCTGGCTGTTTTTTGTTGTAGTTGTCATTGTTATTTAGCAGGTGCAGGCCGGGTTCAAACCCCACAGCCCTGGTGTATGTGGCTGGTGCCCTAACTACTGAGCTACAGGCGCTGAGCCTCTTGTTTTGTTTTGTTTTTTTTTTTTTTTTTTGAGACAGAGCCTTGCTTTGTTATCTGGGCTAGAGTGCAGTGGCGTCATCATACCTCACTACAACCTCAAACTCCTGGCTCAAGTGATCCTCCTGCCTCAGCCTCTTGAGTAGCTGGGACTAAAAGTGTGCAGCACTACACCTGGCTAATTTCTCTATTTTTCATAGAGACCAAGTCTCACTCTTGCTTAGGCTGGTCTCCAACTCCTGGCTTCCTATGATCCTCCTGCCTTGGCTTCCCAAGGTGCTAGGATTAAAGGTGTGAGCCACATCACCTGGCCTCTTCCCCTTTTTGAATGTGGAGGTCGAGGTCCCACAGAGAAATTGAGGGCTGTAACTGGAAACTTAACCCTCAGACTAGGGCTCTTTTTCATGCCTGTGTTCCTTTTACATTGGCTGTTTTTAGAGAAGGGTAGCTTAAAAAATGGGTATAGCGAGGAGAACTAAAATCTGGAGATTTTAAGCACCTTTTAGGCTTTTAAAGTGCAATGTTAGAATAAGTGGAGGTCGTTAAGACTCTTTTTCTTTGTGGAAGATAACTTCATTGTCTTGGGGAGAAATGATACATGTTCAGCTCAAAAATTCAAACAATCCAGATAAGTATAAAGAAGAGGGTAAAAATTCTCCAGAATGTCACTTTTCATTTAAAACTTCCATTAACATTTTGATGTACATTCTTATGGCCCGCTCTCTGGGTACTTACGGATATGCTTAATCTAGCACTGTCTGAGCCAAGGAATTACCTGTGAATGTGGGGTATTAAGATTCCTATGTAGGGGCAGCACCATATACCGAGGGTGGCAGGCTTGAACCCAGCTCCAGCCACACTGCAACCAAAAAAGAAAATAGCTGGGTGTTCTGGTAGGTGCCTATAGTTCCAGCTACTCGGTAGGCTGAGGCAAGAGAATCGTCTAAGCCCAAGAGCTGGAGGTTGTTGTGAGCTGTGATGCCTCAGCACTCTACTGAGGGAGACAAAATGAGACTTTGTCTCTAAAAAAAAAAAAAGATTCCTATGTAATCTTCATCAGCTTTCTTCCAATCATTTCTTTGAAGTGGTCAATTGGGAGATATTTTTTTTTGAGACAGAGTCTCACTATGTTGCCCTAGGTGAGTGCTATGGCATCACAGCTCACAGCAAACTCCAACTCTTAGGCTTAAGTGATTCTCTTGCCTCAGCCTCCCAAGTAGCTGGAAATACAGGCGCCTGCCACACCTCCTGACTATTTTTTTTGTTGCAATTGTTATTGTTGTATAGCTGGCCCCGGCTGGGTTTGAACCCGCCAGCTTCGCTGTATGTGGCTGGTGCTGTAACCACTGTGCTACCAGCACCGAGTCGATTGGGAGATTTTTTTAGGTATATTAAGATGTTACACAAATGCAGTGTTGAACTGTTTTGCTCACCTCGACTCCCTCCCAATCAGATTGTTATCCATTCATACAATCCACCTGTAAAGAAATCCGGAGCTGCCTGAGTACATGTTTGAAATTTTCCTGAATAAGAATATACAAGTATTATGCATCTGGATTTTTCCACCAATAATATTTCTAGAATATCTGTCCCGGGTATATAGTTGCAGACTTTAAAGAAAAATCTCATGTTTGAGTACATCCTTAGCATCTTCAAGACAAGCCAGTTGGTCTCCCAGACAGACTTTGCTCCATCTGACTGACAACTGGACAAATGGGCCCAGCTGATTATATCCACTGTGCATATTCCCAGTCTGTGTGATTGTTCACAGAAGGCACCATCGGAACAATTTGTTTCTCAATGACTTTCTTAGTTGGGTTTTGCTGGAATAATGTTACATAGCAAACAGCTCCCAAATCTCAGTGATTTATAATAGCAAATATTTGATCTTCACTCACTACCCCTCTGTGCATTGCTTGTAGGTTGGCTAGGCTTGCCTGGAAGTCTGCCTAGGTCATTCCAGGACCCAGTCTGAAGGGGCAATGGCTACCTGGGGCATTGCCTCTTCAAGGCAAACAGCAGAAATGCAGGAGATCATGCCAAATTTCAGAAACTCACGTAAAATCTCTGGTGAGATATAAGACCTGTCCACATTCTGCAGACCGATTTTAAGCACTGAGTTAGAGAAGCGTGCTTTATGCACATGACCTCATGGCAAGGACGGGGAAGGGAGAACAAATTGTGAAACGAAAATCCTGTTTACCACAGGGACCAATCAGGATGGAAGATAAAATAAAATTTAGACTGAAGACTACCACTAAGCCTTATAAATGCAATTTGAACCCTTAACCTCTTGAGAACTATAGCAGCTATATTTAATTTGTCCCCAGAAACCCTTGTGAAGGTTCTTTTCTGAGGATACTTACTCTGCTTCATATTTTATATGCTTTTGTTCTTTAGGGTTATGAAGACTTCACCTGGGTCTGTAAAAATGAGAAAGATTAAACTGCCATATCAATTTTTGAACGTTAAGACAACTACATTCTTTTTCTTTCTCTGCTAAAGTTACCCAGATCAGCAAATATCCCTGAAATTTCCCTATGAATAAAAACAAAGAGTATGGTTGCCAGGCAACAAATAAAAGGAGAACGTTATTTTTACACTTCTTGGAAGGGGTACCATCTCGCTGTGTTTCCATGGAGAATCCCAATTGTCATGATTAATCAAATGCTGGAAAGAATGAAATTTATGTGAAGAGACTAGCTTGAGTAAGCAATTATCTATGCTAAGGGACAACAAGGAGAAATAGTTAGATGAAATCTCTTACTAAATTATCCATTATCCCATGGCATCAGTTGTTTCAAGTTAGTCCTTTCCTGTGTGTCAACTGGTGTTCTACATTTAATCCAGTAATATTTCATCAGAGTCACAAATGTCATGCACACCATTTCCACTGCAGGATGCTCAGAGTATGTATTGTATAGGAAAAAAAGCAACAGCTTTTATTCACCCATCACAAGGTTTATGAGTGAGATCTCTATAACAAAAGACAGATTAACAAAAGAAAAGCATTCACATTTATTATTAAATCAATTGTATTAATACATTTTACATGACAAAATAGTCTTCAGAAATGAAGACCCAAAGATCCTGAGAAAACTATACTTTTATGGAATGTTATGCAGAAGTGTGATTGGAGGACAAAAGTATATGATCTCACAGCAATAAACTTGGGGTGGGGGGACTTAGGAAGGCATGTTTGTTCAGAGTCTCCTTGGCCTTTCTGGGTGACATTCCTTCCCTCTCTGTCCAGGGAAGGAAAGCTGTCATCTGAGGGCCTTCTGGGCAGAAGGATGGGAGAATGTCAGAGAGCAACCTTTCTAGGTTTAAGTCTGCTTCAGAGAGAAAGAGGACGGTGGCATTCTAGTTTCTATGACCTGCTTTAGTGGAGAGGGAGGCAGAAGGTCAGAGAAACATCCCCGCTTCAGTGGTTTCCTCAATTTTCTTCATCTTAAAATGCTCACTATGCCAAGGTGCCATATTTTAAGGTGATGCTTCCTGCACCAAATCAATATGAACTGTAAGGCATGTACAAGGAATGACCGTAAACAAAGGAGTTTTTATTTTGTTAATGTAGTAATGTTCCAATTTCTAAATTTCTATCCAAGAAATTAACAAAGGAGTTTGTTATTATTATATCAGCGATTGAGGTGGACTCATGCCTGCAATCCTAGCCCCGTAGGAGGCTGAGGTGGGAGGATCCTTTGGGCTCAAGAGTTTGAGATCAGCCTGAGCAAGAGTGAGACCCTATCTTTACTGAAAATAGAAAAATCGGCTGCACACCCATCATCCCAGCTACTCAGGATGCTGAGGACTGCTTGAGTCCTGGTGTCTGAGGTTGCTGTGAGCTGTGCTGAGGCCATGGCCCTCTAGCTCAGGTGACAGAGCAAGACTCTGTCTCATAATAAATAAATAATATAAATAAATAAGTAAACTAAATAAATACATAAAAACAAGAGAGAATATCCATGACAATTCAGAAACATAAAGGAAATTGTGGCAAAGTACAATTCAGGGAGTAGTCCTACCAGATAGTAAAATATGGATAAAAGATAAAGAAACTTGTGACTCTGAAGAAAGAATATAGACTGTCAAATGGCATAGAATAAGTAGGTATGATAAAGAAGACAAAAAAAATCATGGAAAAGAAGACATAAAAACGACCAATAAGTACCCAAAGAGATGATCGATATTGTTAGCCATCAGGGAAATGAAAACCATAATGAGATGCCATCTACACCCACCAGGATGACATTAAAGAGACAAGCCAGGTGCCACAGCACACATTTATAGTCCTAGCTACTCGGAAGGCTGAGGTGGGAGGATTTCTTAAGCCAGGTGTTCGAGTCCAGCTTGGGCAACTTAGTGAGACCCTGTCTCTAAAAAGAAAAAAAGACAGATAATGACAGGAGTTAATGAAGATATGGAGAAATCGCACTGTTAGTGGGAATACAAAATGGCACAGCCACTTTGGAAAATAGTCTAGAAGTTCTTCAAAAGGTTAAACATAGACTTATCTTTTGACCTAGCAATTCCACTCCTGGGTACATACACCCCAAAGAATTGAAAACATATGTCCACACTTACACACAAATATTCACAGCAACATTATTCATAATAACCCGACTCAAATATTCATCAACTGATGAACGAATACATAAAATGCGGTATATTTATATAATGGAATTTTATTTGACTATAAAAAGGAATGAAGTATAGATACATGCTACAACATGGATCAACCTTAAAACATTAAGCTAAATGCAACAGGCCAGTTTAAAAAAAAAAGCCACGTGATGTAATAAGAAATAAATACTTTACCTTCAACTCCAGTTCCTGACACAGGGTTCCTAAAACTCTTGGAATCTCTGGAGACATGAGTGTTTTTTTGTATGCTGATGAAATTACTAGTGGTTGAGAGTCTTTAGACAGCTTCAGGATGGGGACTGGACACCAGAAAAACTAAGACAGGATTAAAGGGTTGGAAGTTTCAGCCCCACCCTCTGACCTAGGGGAAGGAGATGAGTGATTCACGAATGGCTGACAATTTAATCAATCATGCCTGAGTAATGGAAGCTCCATGAAATTCCTAAATGAGGGGGTATGGAGAGTTCTCAGGTGAGTGAACAAGTCAAGGGGCTGGAAGGATGGCACATTCAGAGAGGCCTGTGGATGCTCTGTGCCTCTTCCCCTGCTATTTTGCCCTAGGCGTCTCTTCCATTCAACTATTCCTGTGTTGTGTCTTTTTAAATAAATTGGTTAATATAAGGAAAATGCTTCCAACAGTTTTCTGAGCCATTCTTTCAGATTACTGGGCCTGAGTAGAGGGTCATGAGAACCCCTGATTTATAGCTGGTTGGTCCGAAGTAAAGGTGACAACTTCAAACTTGGAACTGGTGTCTGAAGTGGGAACAATCCTGTGACTTAGCCCTTAACTTGGTCTGATGCTAATTCTGGGTAGCTAGTGTCAGCATTGAATTAAATGATTGGACACCTAGTTGGTGTCTGGAGAGTTGGACAATTGGTTGATGTTAGAAAAAATTTACACATTCTGCGTCAGCAGTATTGGGAGTAAAAATAGCTCACCACATATTGTATAAGTTTTATACGAGACAGTCAGAGTTTGCAAATTTACACATAGAGAAAGTAGATCAGTTGTTGCCGAGGGCTGGAGTGGTTTGGAAAAAATGGAGAGTGGGTGACTGCTGTAAAGGGCAGAGGATTTCTTTTCAGGGTGATGGAAATATTCTAAAATTATTGTGATGATGATGCCACACTTTGTGAATATACTAAAAACGGCTGAACTGTACATTCTAAATGTGTGAATTCTATGGTATGCAGATTATATCTTAATAAGGCTGCTATAAAATAATAATTGGGGAAAGGAATAATATTACTTTGGAAATGAATTAGCAACTTCAAAATCATTTCCAAATGAGCATGCCTTAAGTATAAAGACAGAAAAGTAGAAGAGGTAAACTGGGTATCTACATGTAAAACAATGAAGTTGGACCCTTAACCTATATCCTATACAAAAATTAATTCCATGTGAATTAAAGTTCTTAAGACATAAAAATTATAAAATTCTTAGAAAAAATGGGAAGACTTCATGACACTGGATTTAGCGATGATTTTTTTTGATATGATACCAAAAGCATAGTCAACAAAAGGAAAAAAATATAAATTGAACCTCATTAAAATTAAAAACTTTCATGCATCATACTATAAATGGAGTAAAAAGGTAACCCATGGAATGTGAGAATAATATATTTGCAAATCATATACTACCCAGAATATATAAAGAACTCCCACAACTGAAGAACATGAGAACATACAACCCGAGTATGTTAGTTTGTTTGGGTTGCTATGAAAAAATAACTAAGACTGGGTAATTTAAAAAGAAAAGAGGTTTATTTGGCTCACAGTTCTATAGACTGTACAAGAAGTGTGGCATCAGCATCTGCTTTTGGTGAGGACTTCCTGGAGCTTCCAGTTAAGGTGGAAGGCCAAGGGAGAGAGAGAGAGTAGTGAGAGTCCCCATGCTCTTTCAAACGACTATTTCTCGGGTGAACTAACAGAGTGAGAATTCACTCATTATTATGGAGGAGGCACCAAGCTATTCTGGGGACCTGCCACCATGACCCAAATACCTCCTACCAGGCCCCACCTCCATGCTGGGGATTGAATTTCACCATGAGATTTGGAGGGGACAAGTATTCAAACTATATGACTGAAAGAGTGGGCAAAGGGTTTGAATAAACATTTCTCCAAAGAAGATAAACAAATGGCCAATAAGTAAATGAAAAGATGCTCAAAATTCACTAACATTAGGAAAATGCAAATCAAAATCACAATTAAATACCATTAAGATGGCTATTATTAGAAAAAAAACAGAAAATAACAAATGTTAGTAGGGATGTGGAGAAATTGGAACTCTTGTGCTAGCAATTTTGGGTGGGGATGTGAAATTTTTGGTCACTGTTAAAAACTGGTGATTCCCAAATAAATTAAGTATAAAACAATCATATTACCATACAATTTCACTTGTAGATATACCCAAAGGAATTGTAAACAGGTACTCAAATAAATACATATACACATTCATAGCAGCACTATTCCCAATAGCCAAAAAGTGAATGGAAAGAGGCCAAATGTCCAACAACAGAGGACAGATAAATAAATTGTGGAATACACGTACAATGAAATATTACTGAGCTATAAAAGAAATGAAATACTGATACATGTTAAAACGTGGATGACTTCCAAAACATTATGCTAAGTAGAAGAAACCAGACCCAAAGGTCATACACATACTGTATTATTCCATTTATATGAAATACCCAATATAGATAGATCCATAGTGACCATAGAATGAAGAATGGTGGCTTTTAGCAGCTGGGGGGAGGAGAGAGCAGGGAGAAAATGCTTAATGGGTAAAGGCTTTCACTGTGGAGTGACGGTAATTTTTTGGAACTAGATGGCAGTAGTGGTTATACAACATCGTGCAGGTACTAAAAGCCACTGCATTTTCACCTTAAGATCGTTTATTTTATGTAATGTAAATCGCAACTCAATGAATTCTTTTTCAAAAGGGAAAGATCCCTTATAAATCTTATCTTGCACATTTTATCCTAAAAATTTTGAGCAACATCTGTCTAAAACTTGTTGACCTTAATTGGCTCTAAAACTGAACTTGATTTCATAAACTTGATTGGCTTTTCTTCTGACACACTCACATTGTCCTTGTGACAGATTGGAATCACTGTGGGCAGAATTGGGGTGCAGGACCAGGAAAGGAACAAACTCCTGGTGGAGTAATCACTGATTGCTAGTCGTAGTACCAGTAAAACCTCTACAATTATGTAAGTATACAAGTAGTGTTCTCATTACGTACATGGAAGAGGAGATTCAGATCCCGCCTCTGAATTCCCACCAACGTGTTCTATGTTCCCCACCTTTTTTGTGTGGCTGTGTGACCGAATTTGTCCAATTAGTTATAAAAAGTATTGTGTGACAGCTTCTTGGAAGAACCTGGTAAAAGACAGCCGTCCTTTGCTTCTCTCTTGTCTCCTTCCTCCGGTCTGCTGCTTGGAGTGTAAATGCAGTACCTTCAGCTATGGTAAACATCTTGTACCCTAAAGGTGACAGTTACACCCTAGGAATGGAAGAGAGCTGTATATAGACGGGTTGTGATGACTTTGGAGCTACCATACAAGCCCTAGACAGCGAGTATCCAGACATTTTATATTCAAGAAATATACTTCTGTTTTATTTGCTGTTATTTTGGTTATGTTTTCTGAGTAATTGCAGTTGAAATTAATTCTGACTCATACAGTAGTTATCACTGGATTATAAAAGTATTAGTGATTTTTATCTATTTCTTTATTTTTTGGTATTATCTGGTTTTCCATAATTAGTATTTCTTTTTTTATCGGAAAAAAGCTGGCTCAGTGCCCGTAGCCCAGTGGTTACGGCCCTGAGTGTATCTTCCAAAGAAGATAAACAAATGGCCAATAAGTACACGAAAAGATGTTCAAAATTCACTAACATTAGGAAAATGCAAATCATATACACTGAGGGTGGTGGGTTCAAACCCGGCCCGGCCCAGCTAAAAATAGCAATGACAACTGCAACAAAAAATGGCTGGGCATTGTGGTGGGCACCTGTAGTCCCAGCTACTTGGGAGGCTGAGGCAAGAGAATGACTTAAGCCCAAGAGTTTGAGCTTGCTGTGAGCTGTGAGCTGTGACGCCACAGCACTCTGCCAAGGGTGACATAGTTAGATTCTGTCTCAACAACAACAAAAAAAAGCTATTTATATGCAAATAAATGCATATAGTAATATTAATGTATATACTAAAATGTATAGATTTAATATACAAATAAAGTATATATATAAAATACTTACATGTCATATTTGTATATATATTTATTCACATAAAAATATACACACATACATACATTTCCATGTCTTCTTTTTTTTTTTTTTTTTTGAGACAGAGTCTCAAGCTGTCACCCTGGATAGAGTGCTATGGAGTCACAGCTCACAGCAACCTCCAACTCTTGGGCTTAAGCGATTCTCTTGCCTCAGCCTCCCAAGTAGCTGGGACTACAAGTGCCCACCACATGCCCAGCTATTTTTTAATTATAATTGTTCTTGTTTGGTGGGCCCAAGCTGGATTTGAACCCGGAAGCTCTGGTGTATGTGACTGGTGCCCTAGCTACTTGAGTTACAGGCGCCAAGCCTTATGTCTTCTTTTAATTAGTCATATATCAGATGGCTGCATTTCTAAAACTATTGGACCATGATCACAATTAGACGATCAAGCAAACCAAGAATTCAATCCTGCCCAGGTGGTGGCTCACACCTGTAACCCTAGCACTCTAGGAGGCCGAGGCAGGAGGATCTCTTGAGCTCAGGAGTTCAAGACCAGCCTAAGCAAGAGTGAGATCACTGTCTCTACCAAAAATAGAAAAATTAGCCGGGCATGGTGGTGGGTACTTCTTACTCCCAGCTGCTTGAAAGACTGGGGCAGGAAGATCACGTGAGCCCAGGAGTTTGAGATTGCTGTGAGTGATGCTGATGCCATGGCACTCTAGCCTGGGCAACAGAATGAGACTTTGGCTCAAAAAAGAAGAAGAAGGAGGAGGAGGAGGAGGAGGAGGAAAGGGAGGAGGAGGAGGAGGAAGAGGAAGATCCCCAAAGAAATTTGTTTCAGTTGCTGTGGTGCAGGGAGGCAAAGATAAGGTAGAGCTCCTGGTGAAAGTACCAGTGAGTAGGAGATGGGGTGAATGGAGGTTGGGGAAAGGCAAGGTAGTAAAAGAAGGAACATTGACACAAGTCAGCAAAAGGTGAAGGAGAAATGAAAACTTCCCCTTCACCCCATCAAATTTCACTGAAAGAACAACTCACAATAAAGCAAATCAGTAAGAGAAGGAGAATCACAGGGTAATTATTCAATATTCCAGTGGGGTCCAGAAGTTTCTGTACCTTCATTTCAGAGGGACGGAGGAGATAAGGAATATAATTAATTCTATTGAGTGGCAGGAAATGGTTACCAGGGAGGATGACTAGATACTTGGGGGAATGAATGGGTGGGGAGAAACAGAATGACTTGTAAATGATTCTCTTTGGGAATTATTATAAATTAACTTGAGAGACAGGCATTATCTTTAAAGTGGGTTGGGCCAGGACTTGTTGCATTCTTGATCTTCTTTCCCGCAATATATTGAGATAACAGGGAAGGGAAGGAAAGACAATTGTCCTTCTTGAAAGACAGGTTCATCTTGTTATAGGCAGATTGAAGGAAAGCCCCTTCCAACACCTGTTCATATCTAAGAGTCTTTCATTCAAAATACTCTTTATACCAAGGAATCACATTTTGTGGTGAAATTTCCTGAGCTCCTTCAAAGGCAACATCTGAAAACTCCTTCCACCTCTTTTGTTGGTGGGAGACAACCCATGCAGATCCAGAGACTCTAATGTTATTTTAATATTCACATAATTTTTACCATAGTGTTTTTTTTTAATTTTAGGTTAATGTGAGGGCACAAACAACTAGGTTACAGTATTGGTATTTGTTAGGTAGAGTCCCCCTTGTAGCTGTGCCCTGCGTCCAAAAGGGAGCCATATGCCATTACCTTGTGCCCATTAAGTGGGAGCACACCAATCCCCCTACCACAGAGGTCTTACCTGTCTTTTCTGACTACTACATCTTAGCAACCAAGTAAGCCAGTTCTCCACCTAGAACCATTAGAGAGGAGGCAGCCTGGAGTTTTCTTGGAAAAGAAATAAATATGACTCATTTAAACAAGCTAGATGACTGCCACAGTTGCCCCTGGATACAATATGAGAGAATATGATTTAGATGAGATTAAAAACAAAAGACCAGCATAAGCACATCTTTAATCTCTTTAGAGAATAAGAATTCTGAGTGTCTCCTTGGAACTTTCTACTTAGTAATAGAATGCTGGATCAGCCATGTTCCCCTTTTCTAGTATTTTATTATCTATATATGCACACATTTAAAAAAATACTGAAAGTTCAAAATTACCCTTCCTTGCTCTCCAGTTTTATGTTCTAGCAGTAACTACATTCAATATTTTTATTGAATTAGTTGTATATTTCCCAATAATGTTTACTGTGTAAATGTCTAATTGATCAAATGTAAACTGTTTATAGTCTTCTGAATCATTAAGCTTCACGCCAGAAAAATAAAACCCTCACCAGATTATTTAGTACAGAAAATTTAATATAGTAATAAAGGGGTTAGAACTGATCCCTGCTAATGGCTCAAACATACGCCATTCTCTGGAGAATTGTTCTTGGCCAACGGGAGCTACTTTATCTAGGAATACCTGGGAAATATACACACATATTTCCCATCAGGAACATTCCAATGACTGACTGAAATTGTAGGGTGAGCTGGAAGCTGAGCCCCCTTTCCTCAAAGGGGACAACTCTGTGGTGTCATGTGCACTCTCCATGGGATCAGGCTGAAACCCCATAGTGTGTAGCCTCTGCCCTGCTCTCTCTGTCCTGCTTCCCTTCCTTCATAGGTTTCTGCTGAAAGTGCAACCTCAGTGTGTCTCTAGTGTAAGAATCTCTGCCCTGGTTTCTGCTTCTGGTAGCCCATCCTAAGACAGCAACGAACATTTAATATTCTTTTTGGCTTTGTAGCACTGATTCTCCCCTCCTAATGGAACCAGAGTTTCTTTTTTGGGAAATACTTTTCTCTCCTCCCTCTCACTATGCACAGTCTTGATGCAACTATAAATCTAGGTACCTGCCCTTCCATTGTAGAAGCTGAATGGGTTCCCAGATGCTCCTGCCTCTAGAGTCTTCCTTTTACTGCCTTCACAGGGCAGGCCCAGGCACATGACCTGGACTCATGCAGTTTGACGCCTTCTTCTGGGATTATGAGTCTTGAGTCGGTAACACAATGACAGAATAGCTCAGTGAAATTGATTTATTTCAGTAGAGCTCTTGCTGGACTTTTTTTTCTTTTTTCTTTATTTTATATTATTATGGGTACATAATAGTTGTATATCTCTACAGGGTACTTGGGATGTTTGACACAGGCATACAATGTGAATTAATCAAATCAGGGTAATTGGGGTACATACACATCACGTCAGGCATTTATCATTTCTTTGCGGTAGGAACATTCCAATTCTACTCTTTTAGTTGTTTTAAAGTATATCCTAACTTATTGTTCATTGTAGTCACTTTGTTGTGCTATCAAATATTGTTCATTCTTTCCACCTATAGTTTTGCACCTATTAACCATCCCCACTCTATCCCTCCCTCCCTGCTACCATTCCCAGCCTTTGGTAACCATCAGTCTACTCTATTTCCCTATGAGATCAATCATTTTTAATGCTTTGCTCTCACATATGAGTGAGAACATATGATATTTGCCTTTCTGTGCTTGGCTTGTATCACTGAATATCATGTTCTCCGATTCAATCCATGTTGTTGCAAATGATAGGATTTCATTCTCCTTTTTGTTTTTGGCCATCGAGTATTCTGTTGTGTATATGTACCACAATTTCTTTTTTCATTTATCCACTGACAGATACTTAGATTGATTCTAAATGTTGGCTATTGTGAGCAGTGCTACAATAAAAACAGGAGTGCAGATGTACTTTTGGTAAACTGAATCCCCATCCCAATGTGGATAAATATTTGGCAGTGAGATTACTGGGTGATATGGTACTTCTCCTTTCAGTTTGAGGGTTCCCCTTTTCCTACTCCCTTGTCAGGATTTGTTCTTGTCTATTTGCCTTTTATAAAAGCCATTTTAACTGGGATGAGATGACATTTCACTGTAGTTTTGATTTGCATTTCTCTGACAACTAATGATGCTGAGCATTTTTTTCATGTACCTGCTGGCCATTTGTATGTCTTTTTTTTTTTTTTTGAGACAGAATCTCATTTTCTCACCCTTAGTAGAGGCTGTGGTGTCATAGCTCATAGCAACCTCAAACTCTTGGGCTCAAGCAGTCCTCTTGCTTCAGCCTCCTAAGTAGCTGGGACTACAGGAGGGTCACAATGCCTGGCTATGTTTTTAGAGACAGGAGTATGGGTCTAGCTCAGGCTCAGGCTGGTCTTGAACTCCTGAGCTCAGGCAATCCACCTGCCTCTGCCTCCCAGAGTGCTAGGATTATAGGCGTGAGCCACCATGCCAGGCCTATATGTCTTCTTTTGAGAAATAACTATTCAGATTCTTTGTCTGTTTTTAATTGAATTATTTGATTTATTCCTATTGAGTTGTTGGAGTTCAATAGGAAGATTGATTAATATTCTAGTTATTCATCTCCTTTCAGATTAGTAGTTTGCAAATATTTTCTCTCATTCTGTGGGTTGTCTTTTCATGTTCTTGATTATTCTTTTTGGTGTGCAGAAACTTCTTAGCTTGATGTGATCCCGTTTGTTCAATTTTCCTGCTGGACTTTTCTGTGGTTCCTGTTTCTTAGCTTTTGAAGCCTTGGTTCTTGCCCATTTCCAAGTTAGTTGATCAGCCTTTTGTGAGTCCTCCAGATCTTTCAGTAAATATCCTTTAACATAAAGACTCTCAACTCAGGCTGGGCAGGTGGGTCATGCCTGTAATCCTAGCACTGAGAGGCTGATGCAACTAGATTGCTTGAGGTCAGGAGTTCAAAACCAGCCTGAGTAAGAGAGAGACTCTATATTAAAAATAGAAAAATTTGCCAGGCATGGTGGTGCACACCTGTAGTCCCAGCTACTTGGGAGGCTGAGGCAGGAGGATTGCTTGAACCTAGGAATTTGAGGTTGCAGTGAGCTAAGACGATGTCACAGCACTCTCCCCAGGGCAATAGAATGAGACTCTGTCTCAAAAAACAGTTTCTTAACTCAAGTTCTCTTGTTTATAACCAAAAGAATCATAAGTAATGCAGATTTAACTTTTTTTGTCTATATGCAGAGTATAAAAACTCCCTAACTGCGAGACCAGACCACTTATTCAGAAGAAGGTAGAGGATCAGTGCAGCGGCTCATGCCTATAATCCCAGCACTTTGGGAGGCCCAGGTAGGAGCATCACTTGAGGCAAGTAACTCAAGACCAGCCAGCAGGCATTGTGGCTCATGCCTGTAATCCTAGCACTTTGGGAGGCTGAAGCAGGAGGAATACTTGAGTTCAGGATTTTGAGATCAGTCAGAGCAAGAGTGAGACCCTGTCTTTACTAAAAATAGAAATGTACCCTCATATTAATCCAAAACAAAGAAAAAAATGAAAAATTAGCCAGGTATCCTGGTGCGCACCTGTAGTACCAGCCACTTGGAAGGCTGAGGCAGGAGGATTGTTTAAGCCCAGGAGCTTGAGGTTACAGTGAGTTATAATGATGTCACTGCAGTTCTACTCAGGGCGACTGAGCTAGATTCTGTTTCTCTTTCTCTCTCTCTCACACACACACACTAGTGCCTTGGCAATAGTAAGATGCTGTTTCTATAAAAATGTGAAAGAAAAGTGAAACAGGCATGGTAGCATATATCTGTAAATCAAACTACTTGGAGGCTGAGGCAGGGGGATGGCTTGAGCCCAGGAGTTCAAGGCTACAGTAACCATCTCTCTAAAAATTATGAAATAGCATAAAGATAAAAAGATAGGCTCAGGGATTCTAACCTTAGAGAGGAAAAGCCTCCCTCAACAGCTCCCCTTGCTTCAGTGAAGAGCTAGGAGTTTACAAAGTTTCTCTTACCTGTGTCAGTCCCACTCTGATCTCATGTGAGACCCTGAAGCAGTTTCTTCTCTTAGAAAGCTGGGGTATGGCTTTTGGTCTCACAACACACCTCCCTACCTGAAACCTCCTCTCAGGTGGCATTTTTTTCTTTTCTTATATGTTCACGCAACAGTCCTGAATATAGAAAGATTCAACTGCATGAAGACAGCTGCACTTCCTTTTTTTTTTTTTTTTTTTTTTCTTTTTTGGCCAGGGCTGGGTTTGAACCCGCCACCTCCGGCATATGGGACCGGCGCCCTACTCCTTGAGCCACAGGCGCCGCCCAAGACAGCTGCACTTCCTAAAAAAAATATCTGCTCTGGGAAGAGTCTCTCTTCTGAGTGAAATTTTTCTCTAAAAATTGTTCAGTTTTTGGATTGTAGGGAAGGAAATGAGCTCAACAAAAAAACCCAAAATAGACACATATGATTCCAGAGGAATCTAAATACAATCTTCTGGTCTGGGTTACCAGGCAACTAACTGTCTCTTCTAAAAAAAAAAAAAAAAAAAAAAATGCTGCCATTCTGATTTTACAGAATAATCAGGTGCCTGATTTTCTGACTTAAGATGTCTTGGGATAAGGAATTGATCTTCTTTGATTTTTGAAAAGTATGAGCAGAAACCTTTCTTGCTTGGAACATACATGTTAATTGCTTTTTCTTTTCCAGTATCTTTGCTGTGTGTTTTCAAAACGAAAAGGTTTTCATTTGTTTGGGATGTTCTTATTGAATCCTGCTAAAAATGGGATGGATGGGAGAACACTTAGGGTGTCTATTTCTAGCTGCTTCAGATTCTGATCTTATGGTTATTAAGATGTTTTATCCACAAGAAGCAAAGGAAAAAAAATCACCTAAAATAACAATCATGGGAAACTCAGCCTTATGCTTAGAAACAAGTGAACAAAACTATCAGATAAATAGCTGGAAAGAAAGAATGTTTTCATCAATATTTGAAAACATAGAAGAATGTTTTCATCAATATTTGAAAGCAACTCTTTTTTTTCTTTTTTTTTTGCAGTTTTTGGCCGGGGTCAGGTTTGAACCCGCCACCTCCCATATATGGGGCCGGCACCCTACTCCTTGAGCCACCCCTTGAAAACAACTCTTGCAGCAACACAGTTAATCTGTTTAGGTACTTGTGTATGGAATCTCAGAATAGAGTTACAGAAAACATTGCATACTAATTTTCTATATTCTTTTTGTTTATGCCACAATGTGTTACTTTTTATTCACTGGGTGCTGGTGAAAACCTAATTTGTGTGAGGGTCTCTGGTAGACATGAGTCTGTGTTAGTGGAAGAGTCCATCGTCCCAGCCTTTGAGGCATTTACCCTCTAGTGGTGAAGAAAGGCAGATCAGCAATACTTGACCAATGATGTAGGAATGAAAACAGTAGGATCTACAATCTGTGCTATAACAAGTGGCTTACCATGTAAGACTTTTGGAAGTTACCTATATATTGTTTTCATAGTATGAGCTTGTGTGTTATCAGCCAGAGTTCCTGATTGCAAACAGAGGAAACTAGACAGAAAGGGAATACAAGAGAAAGGTATCAGGGGTATCCAGTCTGTGTGGGTGGGCATGGAAAAGGCATAGCCTGTGAGGCTTCAGAGGACCAGGCCCCTAGAAGAGCATAGTCAGGGAGCCACAGCTGCCTGTAAGGAACAACCTCCAAACTCTACCTCCAGGGGTCACTCACTCCAAATTCCAGACTCCAGCAGAGAGCACCCAGTTGGTCCAGAGCTCAGACTTTGCCTGGGCCGGGGCCGATTAGGAGGACCTATACCAGGGGTGAGAAAACTTTTCATGTGAGAAGGCCACATTACTTTAACTGTAATCAAATAAGGCCATATACAAGAAAATTCAATTAGGTTTCTTTAAAATGTACATTGTTTTTGTTAAAATCTAACTACTATTACCCAATAATTTAAAAAATGAAAGCTATTTGTTATAGGCAGGCATTGTGGTGAGTGCCTATAGTCCCAGCTACTTGGGAGGCTGAGGCAAGAGAATTGCTTAAGCCCAAGAGTTTGAGTTTCCTGTGAGCTGCGATGCCACATCACTCTACCAAGGGCGACATAATAAGACTCTATCTCAAAAAAAAAAAAAAAAGCTATTTGTTAATTTTAAAGTTAGCTAACATGGGAGCCACTGGCCAGGGAAAAAAACAGGGAGGAAAGCATGTCCCCCATGCGGCTGCAGCAGGAGGGAGTGGTGCCCGGAGCTGCCGGTAACAGCTGAGCCACAATCCATGACTGTGCCTGCCTGGACTTCGTACAAGCAGCACTGAAACCCATGATCCGCGCCCAGTGCCCACCAGGCCTCCGCACACCCTGACCAGGAACTCTGCACAACCCTGTGTCCTCCCTCCTATACCCTCCCTGCCTCCACACCGGCCTGCACGTCTGGCCAGGGACTCTGGTAGCCGTGTGCCCTCCGGAGCCCTCCCTGCCTCTGCACGGAGACTTTCTCCTGGCCAGAGACTGCTAGAGCCTTGGGCTTTCTGTGGCAAAGTGACTGGGCACCAGGCACCCCTAGAACTGTGTGCGCCACCATCCTGTTGCTGGATCTGGGTGTGTCACACTCCGGGGCTACTCTCACAACCAGAACTCCATGGCTGGGGCAGCCCCAGAGGAGCTACACAGGGTCACTCCCTACAAAGATAGCAACAATACAGTGATCCCGCTGGGGTCTAATATTGGAGAGTTGCCTCCCCAACTCTGAGGACGGCCAGAGGCAATGGTGAAAAGCAATCATGAGGCAAAATCAACGGAAAATCTCTGGCAATATGAATAATCAGAGTAGATCAACTCCCTCAAGAAACAATGAGGCAGACACATCACAAGATCCCATGCACAAATAGCTGAGATGACAGAATTCGAATTCAGAATCTGGATAGCAAATAAGATCAAATTAGAATTCCAAGCAGTAACCCAAAAGATGTCTCAAGAATTCAACAAATTCAAAGACCAAATGACCAAAGATTTTGACACATTGAGACAAGAAGTTGCAGCCCTCAAAGATCTGAGAAACACAGTAGAATCCCTCAGTAACAGAAGGGAGCAAGCAGAAGAAAGGGTTTCTGACATTGAAGACAAAGCTTTCAAACGCTCCCAAACTCTCAAAGAGGAAGAGAAATGGAGGGCAAAAACAGATCACTCTCTCAGAGAGCTTTGGGATAATTAAAAAAAAAATCAATATTCATCTTATAGGGATCCCCGAAAGCAATGAAGTGGCTTCACAAGGCACAGAGTCTCTTCTCCATGAGATTATGAAAGAGAACATTCCAGACATACCAAGAGATTCTGAAATTCAGATAACAGTTTCAGAACTCCAGCACGACTCAACCCGAATAAGACATCCCCCAGACACATCATAATTAATTTCACTAAAGTTAATATGAAGTAGAAAATTCTGAAAGCAGCCAGACTAAAGAAAACCATTACCTACAAGGGGAAGAATATCAGAATAACTGCAGATCTCTCTGCTGAAACCTTTCAAGCTAAAAGAGGATGGTCATTGACTTTTAATCTCCTAAAACAAAGTAACTTTTGACCCAGGATCCTGTACCCAGCTAAACTGAGTTTCATTTATGATGGAGAAATTAAATACTTTAATGACATTCACATGTTGAAGAAATTTGCCATAACTAAACCAGCTCCCCAGGATATTCTCAGACCTATCCTCCATAAAGACCAGCATAATCCTCCACCATAAAAGTAAACCCATCCAGAAAATTTTGATCAAATTCTAACTTCCACAGTTGCAAAAGGATTAAAAATGTCCACCGGACTCTCATAAGGCTTATGAATATTCTCAATTAATGTCAATGGTTTAAATTGTCCTCTAAAGAGGCACAGGTTGGCTGACTGGATACAAAAACTCAAGCCAGATATCTGCTGAATACAAGAATCTCATCTTACATTAAAAGGCAAATATAGACTCAAGGTGAAGGGATGGTCATCTATACTTCAGACAAATGGAAAGCAGAAAAAAGGAGGCATTGTAATCCTATTCACAGATGCAATAGACTTTAAACCAACCAAAATAAGGAAGGATAAGGATGGACAGTTCATATTTGTTAAAGGTAATACTCAATATGATGAGATTTCAATTATTAATATTTATGCACCCAACCAGAACGCACCTCAATTTTTAAGAGAAACTATAACAGACACCAGCAACTTGATGTCCTCTAGTTCCATAGTAGTTGGAGATTTTAACACCCCTTTAGCAGTGCTGGATAGATCCTCCAAAAAGAAGCTAAGCAAAGAAATCTTAGATTTAAACACAACCATTCAATATCTGGACTTAACAGAAATCTACAGAACATTTCATCCCAACAAAACTGAATACACATTTTTCTCATCAGCTCACAGAACATACTCCAAAATTGATCACATCCTAGGCCACAAATCTAACCTCAGCAAATTTAAAAAAATAGAAATTATTCCTGCATCTTCTCAAACCAACATGGAATAAAAGTTGAACTCAATAACAATAGGAATCTGCATACCCATACAAAAACATAGAAGCTAAATAACCTTATGCTGAAGGATAGATGGGTTATAGACGAGATTAAAAAAAAAAATCACCAAATTTGTGGAACAAAACAACAATGAAGACACGAATTATCAGAACCTCTGGAATACCTCAAAGGCAGTCCTAAGAGGGAAATTTATAGCACTGCAAGCCTTCCTCAAAAAAACAGAAAGAGAGGAAGTTAATAACTTAATGGGACATCTCAAGCAACTGGAGAAGGAAGAACATTCCAACCCCAAACACAGCAGAAGAAAAGAAATAACCAAAATCAGAGCAGAATTAAATGAAATTGAAAACCAAAGAATTATACAACAGATCAATAAATCAAAAAGTTGGTTTTTTTTTTAAAAATCAATAAAATAGATAAACCTTTGGCCAACCTAACCAGGAAAAAAAGAGCAAAATCTCTAATTTCATCAATCAGAAATGGTAAAGATGAAATAACAACAGATGCCTCAGAAATTTTAAAAATCCTTAATGAATATTACAAGAAACTTTACTCTCAGAAATATGAGAATCTGAAAGAAATTGACCAATACTTGGAAGTACACCACCTACCAAGACTTAGCCAGAACGAAGTGGAAATGTTGAACAGGCCTATATCAAGTTCTGAAATAGCATCAACTATACAAAATCTCCCTAAAAAGAAAAGCCCAGGACCAGATAGCTTTACATCACAATTCTACCAAACCTTTAAAGAAGAACTAGTGCCTATATTAGTGAACCCCTTTTAAAATATAGAAAAAGAAGGAACACTACCCAACACATTCTATGAAGCAAACATCACCTTGATCCCTAAACCAGGGAAAGACCCAACAAGAAAAGAAAATTATAGACCAATATCACTAATGAATATTGACACAAAAATACTCAATAAGACCCTAACAAACAGAATCCAACAACACATCAAAAAAATTATACACCATAACCAAGTGGAATTTATCCCAGGTTCTCAAGGCTGGTTCAATATGTGTAAATCTATAAATGTAATTCAGCACATAAACAAACTCAAAAATAAAGACCATATGATTCTCTCAAGTGATGCAGAAAAAGCTTTTGATAATATCCAGCATCCCTTCATGATCAGAACACTTAAGAAAATTGGTATAGAAGGGACATTTCTTAAACTGATAGAGACCATCTACAGAAAACCCACAGCGAATATCATATTGAATGGAGTTAAATTGAAATCATTTCCACACAGATCAGGAACTAGGCAAGGTTGCCCATTGTCTCCATTGTTCTTTAACATTGTAATGGAAGTTTTAGCCATCGCAATTAGAGAAGAAAAGGCGATCAAGGGTATCCACATAGGGTCAGAAGAGATCAAACTTTCCCTCTTCACAGATGACATGATTGTATATCTGGAAAACACTAGGGATTCTACTACAAAACTTTTAGAAGTGATGAAGGAATACAACAATGTCTCAGGCTACAAAATCAACACCCATAAGTCTGTAGCATTTATATATATCAACAATAGTCAAGCCGAAAAACAGTCAAGGACTCTATTCCTTTCACAGTAGTGCCAAAGAAGATGAAATATTTGGGAGTTTATCTAACAAAGGACGTGAAAGATCTCTACAAAGAGAACTATGAAACTTTAAGAAAAGAAATAGATGAAGATGTTAACAAATGGAAAAACATACCATGCTCATGGCTGGAAGAATCAACATTGTTAAAATGTCCATACTACCCAAAGCAATATATAATTTTAATGCAATTCCTATTAAAGCTCCATTGTCATATTTTAAATATCTTGAAAAAATAATACTTAGTTTTATATGGAATCAGAAAAAACCTCAAATAGCCAAAACATTACTCAGAAATAAAAACAAAGCAGGAGGAATCATGCTACCAGATCTGAGACTATACTATAAATTGGTAGTGATCAAAACAGCATGGTACTGGCACAAAAACAGAGAGGTAGATGTCTGGAATAGAATAGAGAACCAAGAGATGAATCCAGCCACTTACCGTTATTTGATCTTTGACAAGCCAATTAAAAACATTTAGTGGGGAAAAGGTTTAACAAATGGTGCTGGGTGAACTGGCTGGCGATCTGTAGAAGACTGAAACTGGACCCACACCTTTCACCATTAACTAAGATAGACTCTCACTGGATTAAATATTTAAACTTAAGACATGAAACTATAAAAATACTTGAAGAGAGTGCAGGGAAAACTCTTGAAGGAATCAGCCTGGGTGAATATTTTATGAGGAGGACTCCCCAGGCAATTGAAGCAGTATCAAAAATACACTACTGGGACCTGATCAAACTAAAAAGCTTCTGCACAGCCAAGAACACAGTAAGTAAAGCAAGTAGACAGCCCTCAGAATGGGAGAAAATATTTGCAGGTTATACCTCTGATAAAGGTCTAATAACCAGAATCCACAGAGAACTCAAATGTACTAGTAAGAAAAGACCAAGTGATCCCATCTCAGGGTGGGCAAAGGACTTGAAGAGAACCTTCTCTAAAGAAGACAGACACACAATCTACAAACACACACAAAAAAGCTCATCATCCTTAATCATCAGAGAAATGCAAATCAAAACTACTTTGAGATATCACTTAACCCCAGTAAGAGTAGCCCACATAACAAAGTCCCCAAACCAGAGATGTTGGCGTGGATGTGGAGAAAAGGGCCCACTTCTACACTGCTGGTGGGAATGTACACTAATACGTTCCTTTTGGAAGGATGTTTGGAGAATACTTAGAGAGCTAAAAATAGACCTGCCATTCAATCCTATGATTCCTTTACTAGGTATATACCCAGAAGACCAAAAATCACAACATAACAAAGACATCTGTACCAGAATGTTTATGGCAGCTCAATTCATAATTGCTAAGTTATGGAAGAAGCCCAAGTGCCCATCGACCCATGAATGGACTAGCAAATTGTGGTACATGTATACCATGGAATATTATGCAGCCTTAAAGAAAGATGGAGACTTTACCTCTTTCATGTTTACATGGATGGAGCTGGAACATATTCTTCTTAGCAAAGTCTTCCATTCTTCCAGGAATGGAAGAAAAAGTATCCAATGTACTCAGCCCTACTATGAAGCTAAATTATAGCTTTATATGAAGGCTATAACCCAACTACAGCACAAGAATATGGGGAAAGGGCCAAGGGAGGAGAAGGGAGGGGGGAGGTTAGAGTGGAGGGAGGGTAATGGGTGGGGCCACACCTACGGTGCATCTTAGAATGGGTACAGGTGAAACCTACTAAATGCAGAATACAAATGTCTACATACAATAACTAATAAAATGCCATGAAGGCTATGTTAAATAGTTTGATGAGAATATTTCAGATTGTATATGAAACCAGCATATTGTACCCCTTGATTGCACTAATGTACACAGCTATGATTTAACAATAAAAATAAATAAATAAATAAACAAAAAACACAACCTTAAAAAAACAATAAAGTTAGCTAACCTTTTAATGACTTTGTATGTCTGCTTTTTGTTGGGAAGCATTTAAATTTGGTTGTAGGATGGAGGCCCACAGTTTCAGTTGCTCCTCTAGATGGGTATCAGTCATTTGTGATGTTAAGGGCATCTTGATTTGGATTAGGTGGTAGAATATAGATTAACAGCAGTAAGCAGTAAGTGGTTGAAAAGCAAGAAAGAAAGCAGTGCCCGTAGCTCAGTGGGTAGGGCGCTGGCCACATACACAGAGGCTGGTGGGTTCAATCCCCACCCGGGCCAGCTAAAACAAAAACGACAACTACAACAACAACAAAAATAGCTGGGTGTTGTGGCGGGTGCCAGTAGTCCCAGCTACTTGGGAGGCTGAGGCAAGAGAATCGCTTATGCCCAAGAGTTGGAGGTTGCTGTGAGCTGTGACACCATGGCACTCTACCCAGGGCGACAGCTTGAGACTCTGTCTCACAAAAAGAAAAAGAAAGAAAGAAAAGCAAGAAAGCATTTCTTGGGCATGTTGCCAAAGGGCATTCTACCACATTTTTTCCATATTTCAACTGGATCTTTCTTACCATCAAACAATGACTTTAAAATGTCATCTATTCATCCCAACAAAACTGAATACACATACTTCTCATCAGCCCATGGAACATACTCCAAAATCGATCACATCTTAGGTCACAAGTCTAACCTCAGTAAATTTAAAGGAATAGAAATTATTCCTTGCATCTTCTCGACCACCATGGAATTAAAGTTGAACTCAGTAACAACAGGAGTCTGCATACTCATACAAAAACATGGAAGTTAAATAACCTTATGCTGAATGATAGCTGGGTCAGAGATGAGATTAAGAAGGAAATTGCCAAATTTTTGGAACAAAACGACAATGAAGACACGAATTATCAGAACCTCTGGGATATCGTAAAGGCAGTCATAAGAGGGAAATTTATAGCACTGCAGGCCTTCCTCAAGAGAATGGAAAGAGAGGAAGTTACAACTTAATGGGACATCTCAAGCATCTGGAAAAGGAAAAACATTCCAACCCCAAACCCAGTAGAAGAAAAGAAATAACCAAAATTAGAGCAGAATTAAATGAAATTGAAAACAAAAGAATTATACAACAGATGAATAAATCAAAAGTTGGTTTTTTTTAAAAGGTCAATAAAATAGATAAACCTCTGGCTAACCTAACCAGGAAAAAAAAGAACAAAATCTCTAATATCATCAATCAGAAATGACAAAGACGAAATAACAAAAGACTCCTCAGAAATTCAAAATATCCTTAATGAATATTACAAGAAACTTCATTCTCAGAAATATGAAAATCTGAAGGAAATTGACCAATACTTGGAAGCACGTGACCTTCCAAAACTTAGCCAGAATCAAGTGGAAATGTTGAACAGGCTAATATCAAGTTCTGAAATAACATCAACCATACAAAATCTCCCTAAAAAGAAAAGCCCGGGACCAGATGGCTTCATGTCAGAATTCTACTAAACCTTTAAAGAAGAACTAGTACCTATATTACTCAACCTGTTCCAAAATATAGAAAAAGAGGGAAGACTACCCAACACGTTCTATGAAGCAAACATCACCCTCATCCCCAAACCAGGAAAAGACGCAACAGTAAAAAAAATTATAGACGAATATCACCCTGACTATAGATGCAAAAATATTCAACAAGATCCTAACAAACAGAATCCAGCAACACATCAAACAAATTATACATCATGACCAAGTTGGTTTTATCCCAGGGTCTCAAGGCTGGTTCAATATCCGTAAATCTATAAGTATAATTCAGCACATAAACAAATTAAAAAACAAAGACCATATGATTCTCTCAATTGATGCAGAAAAAGCTTTTGATAATATCCAGCATCTCCTCATGATCAGAACACTTAAGAAAATTGGTGTAGAAGGGACATTTCTTAAACTGATAGAGGCCATCTACAGCAAACCCACAGCCAATATCATATTGAATGGAGTTAAATTGAAATCATTTCCACTCAGATCAGGAACCAGATAAGGCTGCCCCTTGTCTCCACTGCTCTTTAACATTGTAATGGAAGTTTTAGCCATCGCAATTAGGGAAGAAAAGGTGATAAAGGGTATCCATATAGGGTCAGAAGAGACCAAACTTTCACTCTTCGCAGATGATATGATTGTACATCTAGAAAACACAAGGGATTCTACTACAAAACTCTTAGAAGTGATCAAGGAATACAGCAGCATCTCAGGTTACAAAATCAACATTCATAAATCTGTAGCCTTTATAAATACCAACAATAGTCAAGCTGAACAAACAGTTAAGGACTCTATTCCATTCACAGTAGTGCCAAAGAAGATGAAATATTTGGGAGTTTATCTAACAAAGGACGTGAAAGATCTCTATAAAGAGAACTATGAAACTCTAAGAAAAGAAATAGCTGAAAATGTTAACAAATGGAAAAACATACCATGCTCATGGCTGGGAAGAATCAACATGTTAAAATGTCCATACTACCCAAAGCAATATACAATTTTAATGCAATCCCTATAAAGCTCCACTGTCATACTTTAAAGATCTTGAAAATATAATACTTCATTTTATGTGGAATCAGAAAAAACCTTGAATAGCCAAGACATCACTCATAAATAAAAACAAAGCAGGAGGAATCACACTACCAGACCTCAGACTATACTATAAATTGATAGTGATCAAAACAGCATGGTACTGGCACAAAAAGAGAGAAGTAGATGTCTGGAACAGAACAGAGAACCAAGAGATGAATCCAGCTACTTACCGTTATTTGATCTTTGACAAGCCAATTAAAAACATTCAGTGGGGAAAAGATTCCCTATTTAACAAATGGTGCTGGGTGAACTGACTGGTAACCTGTAGAAGACTGAAACTGGACCCACACCTTTCACCATTAACTAAGATAGACTCTCACTGGATTAAACATTTAAACTTAAAACATGAAACTATAAAAATACTAGAAGAGAGTGCAGGGAAAACCCTTGAAGAAATCGGTCTGGGTGAGTATTTTATGAGGAGGACTCCCCGGGCAATTGAAGCTGCTTCAAAAATACACTACTGGGACCTGATCAAACTAAAAAGCTTCTGCACAGCCAAGAACACTGTAAGTAAAGCAAGCAGACAGCCCTCAGAATGGGAGAAGATATTTGCAGGTTATGTCTTTGACAAAGGTTTAATAACCAGAATCCACAGAGAACTCAAACGTATAAGCAAGAAAAGAACAAGTGATCCCATTGCAGGCTGGGAAGGGACTTGACGAGAAACTTCTCTGAGGAAGACAGGCGCATGGCCTACCAACATATGAAAAAATGCTCATCATCTTTAATCATCAGAGAAATGAAAATCACAACTACTTTGAGATATCATCTAACTCCAGTTAAGATTAGCCTATGTCACAAAATCCCAAGACCAGAGATGTTAGCGTGGATGTGGAGAAAAGGGAACACTTCTACACTGCTGGTGGGAATGCAAATTAATACATTCCTTTTGGAAAGATGTTTGGAGAACACTTAGAGATCTAAAAATATATCTGCCATTTAATCCTATAATTCCTCTACTAGGTATATACCCAGAAGACCAAAAATCACATTATAACAAAGATATTTGTACCAGAATGTTTATTGCAGCCCAGTTCATAATTTCTAAGTCATGGAAAAAGCCCAAGTGCCCATCGATCCATGAATGGATTAATAAATTGTGGTATATGTACACCATGGAATATTGTGCAGCCTTCAAGAAAGATGGAGACTTTACCTCTTTCATGTTTACATGGATGGAGCTGGAACATATTCTTCTTAGTAAAGTATCTCAAGAATGGAAGAAAAAGTATCTAATGTACTCAGCCCTACTATGAAACTAATTTATGGCTTTCACATGAAAGGTATAACCCAGTTATAACCTAAGAACAGGGGGAAGGGGGAGAGGGAGGGAGGGGAGGAGGGAGGATGGGTGGAGGGAGGGTGATTGGTGGAATTACACCTGCGGTGCATCTTATAAGGGTACATGTGAAACTTAGTAAATGTAGAATATAATGTCTTGGGCGGTGCCTGTGGCTCAGTGAGCAGAGCGCCAGCCCCATATACCGAGGGTGGTGGGTTCAAACCCAGCCCCGGCCAAACTGCAACCAAAAAATAGCCGGGCGTTGTGGCGGGCACCTGTAGTCCCAGCTACACAGGAGGCTGAGGCAGGAGAATCGCCTAAGCCCAGGAGTTGGAGGTGAGCTGTGTGATGCCATGGCACCCTACTGAGGGCAATAAAGTTAAATTCTGTCTCTACAAAAAAAAAAAGAATATAATGTCTTAACACAGTAACTAAGAAAACACCTGGAAGGCTATGTTAACCAGTGTGATGAAAATGTGTCAAACGGTCTATAAAACCAGTGTATGGTGCCCCATGATCGCATTAATGTACACAGCTATGATTTAATAATAATAAAAATAATAATAAAATAAAATGTCATCTACTGCTCTCTGGTCCTCTGTTCAACAGACAGCCACATCTTCTTGGACAGTGCCAGCTGCATCCCTGAGGCACTGTGCTGAAAGTGAAGGTCGGAGTAAACGGCTTCGGCTGTCTTAAGCACCTGGCCACCAGGGCTGCTTTTAACTTTGGCAAAGTGGATATTGTCACCATTGATGACCCCTTCATTGACCCCATCTACATGGTCTACATATTCCAGTATGATTCCACCTATGACAAGTTCTATGGCACTGTCAAGGCTGAGAACGGGAAGCTCGTCATCAATGGACATCCCATAACTTTCTTCCTGGAGCAAGATACCCCCGAAATCAAATGGGGTGAGGAGGGAGCTGATTGTTGTGGAGTCCACTGGCATCTTCACCACTATGGAGAAGGCTGAGGCTCACCAACAGGGGAGTGCCAAAAGGGTCATCATCTCTGCCCCTTCTGCTGATGCTCCCATGTTTCTGATGGGTGTGAACTACAAGAAGTATGAAAACAATCACACCAATGTCAGCAATGCCTCCTGCATCATCAACTGCTTAGCCCCCCAGCCAAGATCATCTATGACAACTTCAGCATCATGGAGGGACTCACGACCACAGTCCATGCCATCACTGTTACCTAGAAAACTGTGCATGACCCGTCTGGGAAAATGTGGCATCATAGCTGCGGGGCTCTCTAGAACATCATCCCTGCCTCCAATGGTGCAGCCATGACTTTGGGGAAGGTCATCCCCAAACTGAATGAGAAGCTCATTAGCATGGCCTTCCATGTCCCCACTGCCAACGTGTCCGTTGTGGATCTGAGCTGCCATCTGGAGAAGGCTGCCAAATATAATGATATCAAGAATGTGGTGAAGCAGGCATTGGAGGGCCTCTTCAAGGGCATCCTGGGCTACACTGAGCACCAGAACATCTCCTCCAACTTCAACGTGACACCCATTCTTCCACCTTTGATGCTGGGGCTGGCATTGCCCTCAATGATCACTTTGTCAAACTCATTGCCTGGTATGACAATGAATTTGACTATAGCAACAGGGTGGTGGACGTTATGGCCCACATAGCCTCCAAGGAGTAAGTGTTCCTAGACCGCCAACCCCAGCCAGACCATGAGAGGAAGAGAGAGACCCTCAGCTTCTGGGGTGCACCTGCCTACTCAGTCCCCCAACTCACCGAGACTCTCCCCTCAACACAGTTTCCACATCAGGCCCCCTGAACAGTGGGAGAGACAAGGGAACCCCATCTTGACAGGTTCCCTGTACTCAGCCAAAATAAAATAAAATAAAATAAATAAATAAATAAATAAATAAAATGTCATGTGGCTTAGCACCCATACCACAGTGGTTACTGCGCCAGCCACATACACCAAGAGTGGCAGGTTAGAACCCAGTCCCATCCAGCTAAACAACAATGACAGCTGCAACAGAAAATAGCCGGTGTTGTGGTGGGCACCTGTAGTCCCAGTTGGGAGGCTGAAGCAAGAGAATCGCTTAAGCCCAAGAGTTTGAGGTTGCTGTGAGCTGTAAGGCCACAGCATTCTACTAAGGGTGACATAGTGAGATTCTGTCTCAAAAAAAAAAAAAGAAAAATAAGAAATAAAATAAAAAATAAATAAATAAAATGTCATGTACTGAGAGCTCAATCAATTTCACCTGTAGTTCTTTAGGTGCCTTGGTGATATCAACTAGGTGAGGCTGAAATGCTAATTTGAATTTGATGTCAAGATTCTCAAAGTCAATGAACCTTTCATTGTATTCTCTAACTAATAGTTCTGTAATAGCTTCAAATGATTGGCATAGGAGTGTATCATACTGCTCATCAGTGACCTTTACTAACTGGGGAAAATGGTTATCTGAAATTTCCTTTTGAAGAGATGTCTTGAAAAAAGATAGCTTTTGTTGAAATGCTTGGATTTTTTGCCACATATCACATATGGACTTAGTTTTATCTTGCAAAGGAACATTCAAGTTGTTTTGATTTGACACGATATCACACAGAAATGCTGCATTCCCATAAAAAATCTTCTTTTGATAATTTGCATTGCTGATTCTGTTCTTCATAATGTTTAACTATCTGTTCTCACAGAGATGAAATTTTAGATAACATCTGTCCCTGTAATAGCCAATGCACTTTAGAATGACAGGGAAAATCTACACTGAATGCCTCATCATCAGATTTAGCATGCTATAAAACTGACAATGCCCTGTTAAATTTGCATGAATGTAGTTATAACTTGCTGCAAAGTGTCACTTAAAATAGTGGTTTTAACACAGAGATTTTGCAGATGCAGGGTACAATGAAAAAAAATGAGAGCATCTGGATTTATTAATACTACTTTAAAATCTGAACAATAAACCCTTCATGGTTTCCTGTCATGGAAGGTGCACTGTTTGTACATACACTCACTAAATTTACCCAATTCCATCCAACTTCAGGACATTTATCTTGAAAGTTTTTGAAGATATCTATTCCTAGTATTCTGTTTGCAAGAGTGCCCAAAACAAGAAACTCTTAATAGCAAAGAAAATCTTCTGATATGACCTGAATGAAGTATAAAACCTGCACTGAGTCAGTAGTATCAGTTGATTCATCCAAAGCGATTGAATAATGTATATTTTCCTTTAGAAGTATTGCATGAAGTTGTTCTTTAAAGAAATTAAATTGAAGGCTAATTCATGCTGCCAATCAGTTATGGTTCTCCTTGAAAGGGGCAATTGTTTGCACACATACTTTGAAATGTTGTTGGGGTCTAAGCATCTTACAACTTTGACAGTGCATTCTTTCACAATTTCTACATCACTGAGTGGCTTCCTTCCCCCCCTGAGTTTATAAGCTACTAAGTTGCTACAATGGCATTATTTCCAGGTTTAATCGCTGCTTGAAGGACTTGCCTTTATTTTTGCTTTTTATCTTTTAATTTCTGCTTCTTGGAAGGCTGAGTGAAGAGAATCAGTTGAGCCCAAGAGTGTGAGGTTGCTGTCAGCTATCATGCCATAGCACTCTACTGAGGGCAACAAAGTGAGACTCTGTCTCAAAAAAAAAAAAAAAAAGTAAACAAAAATAATTTCTGCAACTTTCACATCTCTCCCTCTAATTTAAAATATTTGTGGGCCTTTTGAGTATTATAATGCTGATAAGCATTGAATTTTTTTAATGATATTCTGTAAATGTTGATGTTCTGTAAAATTTTGATTCAGTCAAAAGGCCACACTTAAAGACCTAGAAGGCAACAGGTTTCCCATCCCTGACCTAGGCCCTTTAGGAAGCTGCCACTATTTTCCATTAAGACCACATGTGTGTGGGATCTCTACCTTGAGATGAGCTGAGATTAGATTCTAGAAAATGGTTCTGGAGAGGTGGGCTTTGGGGAAATTTTCTAGAAGCTTAGGTGCTTAGGTGTCTAGAAACAAAGAAAAAAATCCAAGTGTCCACTATAGGTCTTATTTCCTTTTGCATATAAAAATCTAGGTATGATATAGACATATGAAAATAATTTTCAATGTTATTAGAGGAGAAATTATCCATAGAAGATTGGAAGTAAAATCATCTTCCTCCAGCCTGTTGTTTAATAGTTTAGGAAACTAATGCTTAGTTGTGACTTTCTACTAGTTGGTAGGAGACTGGGTTACTATTCAGACTGTCTTATTCTCTGGTTGCCCTACTTTTCACTGCGTCATATTCAGTACTGAAATCCAGTTGGCACACACTGGTTTGGCTGCATAGGTTGTTAAGATGTTGAAATACTTATGAACCAGTTGGTACAATCCCACTGGCACAGACAATGCTCCATCCCTCACCCCACCTTCTGGGTGGTGTCACTTCAGCTCCTGCAGCTCTTTGGCAGCTCTTCTTAGGAGGGCTGCCTTTGGGTCTTCAGAGCTTCTCAGCCACAGGCACAGAAAACCAGAAGTGCTTGGCGATTTATATCCTTTCCCACTGCTGCCCTTAAACAGTGAGTAGGAGGTGCGAGATATGATGCCCTGGATGGGAGAACTCTCTAGAATAGCTTATACTCCAGAGCTCCCCCGAGGGATCAGGCTAACGCTAGCCTGTGTGGGACTTTGTCTGAAACAGCATCTGTGATGGAAGAAAGAAAGAAAGAAAGAAAGAAAGAAAGAAAGAAAGAAAGAAAGAAAGAAAGAAAGAAAGAAAGAAAGAAAGAAAGAAAGAAAGAAAGAAAGAAAGAAAGAAAGTTTTTTTAGGCAATTGAGGTGAAGCAGTGACAGTAGAAAAGAAACAAAAAAAAAGTTATATCGGGTTGTGATCATTGCACTCAAAGCAACCTATACTGGTTAACTTTAAGTATCAACTTGGCTGGAACATGGGTGCCCAGATTCTTGTTAAACATGAGGTGGGCCTGTGAGGGTGTTTCTGGATGAGATTGCCATTTGAATTAGTGGACTGAGTGAAGTAGATGGTCCTCCCCAGAGTGGGTGGGTATCCATCCTTCTGAAGGCACCATCCAATTGTTTGTTCTGGATAGAACGAAAAGATGGAGGAAGAAGGAATTTGCCCCTTTTGCTTCCTGCTTGCCTATTTGAGCTGGGACATTGGTCTTCTGCCCTCAAACTGGGACATTTATCATCCAGCAGTTCTCCTGGTTCTCAGGCCTCAAGTCTTGGGCTGAAGATACACCACCAGTTCTCCTGGGTCTTCAACTTGTAGAAGGGAGATAGATCACAGGACTTCTCAGCTTCCATAATGTCACAAGCCAGTTCCTTATAATAAATCTGCTTATGAATCTCTACACATTTATGTATCTTTATCCCCCTCTATATCTCTACTTATATATCCTATTAGTTCTGTTTCTCTGGAGAATACTAATCAGCATCTTTGCATCACTTCCTTCCTTCCTGTCATGCTTCATTCTTAATGGCTAACCCTGGGAACATTTCTTTAATAATCACTTCCACATGAATACTCACCAAGAGTCCACTTCTTGGGCACCTAAGCTTCTAGAAAATTTCCCCAAAGCCCACCTCTCCAGAACCACTTTGGCTTCTCCCATGGGATACCCCATATCCCCTCATGATCTAATAACTAAAGGATTAATACCTGGCCCAGCAAGTACCACCTAGAGCCTGTTCCTGGGATACAGCCACCATTTGTCCTGAATGGTCATGCCTGTGCCATAGAAATTCTTAAATATTTTTAATATCAATTCTGAACCTATGTAAGTGTTAAGGCTGTATAATTGCCTCAGTCTGTCTGTGCTGCTATAAAGGAATACTTGAGTCTGGGTAATTTATAAAGAAAAGGTATATCTATCTCTTTATTCTGTAGGCTGTCCCAGAGCATGGCACCAGGATCTGATTCTGTGAGGGCCTTGGGCTGCTTCTGCTCATGGCCGAAGATGAAGGGGAGCCAATGTGTGCAGAGATCACATGGTGAGAGAGGAAGCAAGAGAGGGTTTTGGGGGAGGTGCCATGCTCTTTTTTTTTTTTTTTGGAGTTTTTGGCTGGGGCTGGGTTTGAACCTGCCACCTCCAGCATATGGGGCCAGCACCCTACTCCTTAGAGCCACAGGTGCTGCCCTGCCATGCTCTTTTTAACAACTAGGTCTCCAGAGAACCAATAGAGCTAGAATTACCTCAAAGATTAAAGTGCCAAGCCCTTCCTGAGGGATCTGCCTCTATGACCCAAACACCTCCCATTAGGCTGCACCCCTAATACTGGAGATCAATTTTCAACACAAGGTCTGGGGCGACAAATATACAATCTATAGCAATAATATAGAAATTAACTAGAGTGTCTTCTCCGTTCACAAAATCTCCTAGCTTCTGGGAATACTCAAATATACAAGGGCAGGTCCTCCTTGGCCACATTTGAGATGCATGAGCCTATAATTCTGGCAATGGTTGATTGGACCAGGCAGCAATAGACGCCTCATCCAAGCTGAGTCAATCAGGATCTTTCCCCAGAAACTTTAGACTTGAACTGCAGAACACAACAGTTGGGACTTGTTGTGGCTGAGTTACCCTAATGACATCATCACCGTAAGGCAGTGATTTTCTGCTGGTGTGCCACTGCACACTGGTGTACCATGACAGGATCTTATGTGTACCACAAAAATTTTTAAAGGGGTGGTGCCTGTGGCTCAAAGGATTAGGGTGCCGACCCCGTATACCAGAGGTGCTGGGTTCAAACCCAGCCCCGGCCAAAAAAATAAATAAATAAAAACAAAAACTGAAACAAACAAAATTTTTTAAGGATCAGGGATTAAATTATTTTCAAAAGAAGTTCAAAGCACAGTAAGTATATTCTTTTTCTTACTTTTTTTTTTGATCAGCATAATTTAAGTGTGCCACAGAAGTTTAACTATAGGTTCAAATGTGCCGTGAGATAAAAAAAGTTGAAAAACACTGATCTAGGGGGAAGGTCCATGAACTCCTGGTCCTGTCCCCTTCAGGGTCTAGGTGTTTAACTCTTCTAGTAGCTTTGTAACAGATTCCATTTTTGCTTACATTTGCTAGAGTTGCTTTGTGCACCTTGTAACCAGAAGAACTTTAGCTAATATCCTACATTAACATCTGGAATAAGCCTCTACTTATCTGTTTTGTTCACAGCCTCCAGCACCTAGCACAGTGCCTGGAGTGGATTAGGCACCCAATAAATATTTGCTGCCTCAGTAAATAGCTCTCTGTAGGAAACAGAAGAGTGCCTGCCACATATATACAGAGTGTTCATAAAATTTAAAGATTTCAATGGCACACAAACTTTATGGACACTCTGTATAATCCACATACATATATATGCTTGAAAATGGGGAAATTAAAGCAATAGATTGATTGAGTCGAGAATGTCTTCTTTTTGGCAATGAACAAAACAACTGACCTGTAGTTTTTGAAAGTGTTAAGGTTGTGAAAGATTTTAAAAAGGTGGGAGGACAGCTGAGGAATTGTTGCAGATTAAAGGAGGCTAAAGTTTGTGATGATGGATTGGATCATGAATGGGGAGAGTGGGGGCAATGACTGTAATGGATGAAACTGGGCAATTTGAGCATCGGGGTACGTTAGATATTAGTATTATGTAACATTATGATAATATTACATTTCTGGAATTTGGTTATTGTACTGTGGTCATTGAAGGGAATGTCCTTGTTCTTGGGAACTATCCACTTAAGTATTTAGGGGTAAAGCTTCATGATGTCTGCAATCTACCCTCAAATACTTTTTCAAATTATGACTGCCAATAATAATAATCAATGTATATTCTGTGTATACAGGAGTTGTTGGGAAACTATCCAGCCATGCAGTATAAAAAACACAGACGATGTGGCTGGATACTTTCCAGACAGCCCTCCTATATGGAAAGAGAAAGAGAGAGAAAGCAGATGAGCAAAATGATAATAATTGGTACACATAGATGAAAAGCCTATAGCAATTCTCTGTACTATTCTTTCAATTATTATGTAAGTGAAATCATTTCCAATAAAAGTTGAAAATGAAAAACTAAAAGACCATCTTTTGAGAGGGCTCTTACTAAAATTACTGATAGTTGCACGACTCAGTAATTTTACTAAAAATAATTGAATTGTGCACTTAAAATGGTGAAATTTATGGTATGTAAATGATAGAAATACAGGATAATGATTTTTGTAACCCTTCCGCCTTGGCAGAGGAATAGTTACTTTTTGTTGTTGTTGTTGTTGTTAAGATTGCCTTCCTTCCTCTCTCTTTCTTCCACTACTCCCTCATTCTCCCAAAGATTAGTCCCACTGACTGGCATCCTGTCGCCTGCCTCACTAACAAGAAAAATGGCCTCTGATTTTGCGTAGGCAGAGCTCCACCTCCAGGGTGCAGTCTTAGCCCTTCTCCGGCACAACCCTGGATACTGCATTCCTGCTGCGGGACACCAATCCCAACATGACCGACAGCCTGCTAATCCACCCTAACGTCCTTCACCTCATCTTCTCTATTGCAGTAATCTGGTTTTAGCACTCCCCTATCTCAATACTTTAAATAGCTTTGCATTTTTTATCTGTGAGTGCTCAACTGCAAAAAACTTACCTATGGTGTTTTTAAGCAAAAAGGAATTTGATGTAGAGAATTAGGTGCTTACAAAACTGTTGGGAGGGTAGGGGGTGAGTAGATTCTAAGTTGGGCCCCTGGGAATGACTCTCAGAACATGACAGAAATGGACTGCCAGGGGAGCTGCTATCTCCATCACAAATGGGAAACAAGGAGCCAGGACCGTAAGGGTGTGCTCCAAGGCACACGATGAGGGAGTGTTACCACTCTGCTTGTTGGCTCTGGAGTAATGCTTTGTCTCCTGGACCTGCAATGAGCAAAATACATACATTCGTACATACATACTTACATACACATACCTACATAAAATGCAAAAGGACCCATGCCCTCTTAGAACATTGAACCTCTGGGGGCGGCGTCTGTGTCTCAGTGAGTAGGGCCCTGTCCCCATATACTGGGGTGGCAGGTTCAAACCCGGCCCCGGCCAAACTGCAACAAAAAATAGGCGGTGTTGTGGCGGGCACCTGTAGTCCCAGCTACTCAGGAGGCTGAGACGAGAGAATCGCCTAAGCCCAAGAGCTGGAGGTTGCTGTGAGCTGTGACGCCATAGCACTCTACCTGAGGCGACAAAGTGAGACTCTGTCTCTAAAAAAAAAAAAAACATTAAACCTCTGGACACAGAGCATTTTGAAACTATGCCGCTGACTGTGCTCACCAGTAGAAACTTCAGAAACCATTCAGTGTGGCCTCACCCCATCTCCATCTTCCAGATTTCATAGCAGTGAATCTGACTGTATCTAGCACCCTCATTGCAAGGGTGTCTGGAATGCGGTTTTAGCTTTCCAGATGCTGCAGTCATGTGGAAGGGTGATTGGATGAACCCTAAACTGACACACTGTTGGCTCTAGTACACAATTCTTCACATGTGGGAAGCCTTCTTCACAAACCAAAAGGCTTTTCACCTTCTGGTCTCCGTCACCCTGTGGCCTTATCTTTTGCCATGCTCCCTTTGCTCTCTTCACCCTCTGCCTTTCAGTCTTTTCACACATTCCTTCCTCCTACCACAGGGCCTTTGCACACGCTTTTTTTCTTCCCAAAATATTCTTTACTCCCACCTACTCTTTTTGACCTAGATTATTCCTATATCGCTTTTGACTTTCAACTCAAGTATACTTCATTCTGGAAACCTGTGCAGCCTCTCCACCTCCTCGTCAGGCACCCCTATAGGTGCTGATATGGGATCTCAGCACCTATAGATTTCTTTTGTTGCTACAACTGCAATGTTACAATTGTTTGGTTGATCCTTTCAATAATAATGGGTTCCTCCACTTGGGTGTAGGCTCCTTGAAGTCAGGGACATTGTCTGATACTATTCTCTATATTTTGGAAGTATAGAGAAGAAACTCAACTCCCTTTGGGGAGAAGGACTGGAGGTCAGGAAGGAGGAAGGCTGTTCTGTTTCATTTTCTACATTTCTGAACTCTTCCCTTTTTTTACCATGTATATACATATTTTTACTTTAATCTTAAAATGTGTAATAGAATTTAAGGGGTGGTTAGGTATTTTCCTGGAGTGTTTTGATTTCAGGGTCAGAATTAGAAATTAGAGTTTCAAACATCTATTAATTTCCAGTTTGTTTATTAAAATTGCCTAAGAGGAGCCTACACTAGCTACAGTTTTCATGAGAATCCTTTTTAGTCGATGGGAAGCTTTTCTAGGTGCAAGATACTTCAAAAAGAAGGCATCCCAATTAGAGGAAAATAAATGGTGAAGGATGCTTCCTCTGGCCTCACTCAAGAGACTCAAAATTCTACTAGCATAATGACAAAACAAACCTTTCACAATTAAGTGCCAATGTTATTTTTCCTCTTTATTATATTTTCTAATTATTCTGTAATAAATGGACTAAAAACATAAAAGTTAAAAACAAGAAGATAATTTAATTACACCTATTCTAACACTTTTCTCTATGGAAGCCTTTGAAAAGCAAAGCACATAGATACTTGTGCAAGAAGGATGGCTCGGGAAGACAGCAATGCAACTACATAATTAACTTAATCTTGCAAGTGGAGGCATGTGCTTCACTGCATTCTGGTGCTACCAGTCATATTAAATCATAATTCCAAGGAACAGCAGGGAAAGACTTAGGACTTGCCCTCAGTAACAGAATAGAAATTTGGGTACTTCCTTTCATGAAATGGAATTATGAGCGTCAATGCATCCATCTAGTCAAAGATGAGCAGCTTTGGTTAGAGGCAGCAAAATGAAAGTATCTGAAAACACCCCCAGCATACCTAGGGCTGTACTCTGAAGTGGAATGGGATGTGGGATTTAAAAATTCTAAGTCTATTCTAGAACTAAGATTTTCGTTCAACCTTGAACTTGGGAGAAAACCTTGGTGTCATTATTCTAGTCTAAACTCTATCCCAGTTCAGACATTTCTTACATAACACCCTACCCAAATACCTATCTCGTATCAGTGTAAATGCTTGAAGAATAAAGAAGACAAGTTAAGTAATTAGATGTTAACAATTAACACTTATACCCTTTAACAAGTTAATGGTAAGGTATCACTAAAAATTAGAATCTAGAGGACCACCTGGGAGTATTTGATTGAGAAGAAGGGCCTCCAAGAATCCAGTGAAATTATGTCTTCGTTTTCTTTCCCAGTTGATTGAATTTCATCCCAGAGAAATAGAGTATATGGTCTCTAGAGGAAAAACAAATTTACATTCTTTGCTTTTGTTTATAATTTTTCTTCATCAAGGCTTCTGCTCAATTAGCCTATCTCATGGTTTATCTTGGTTTCCTAAATGTAAAACATTTAATATACTAATTAGAGTTAAACAGCTTCAAGGTTTAAAAAAACAACAACACTTAGGCTCTGTGTGGTGGCTCATGCCTGTAATCCTAGCACTTTAGCAGATTGAAGCAGGAGGATCGCTTGAGGCCAGGAGTTTGAGGCTGCCGTGAGCTGGGCTGATGGCACAGCACTTTAGCCTGGGCAACAGTGATCTATGATGATGCCATAGCACTCTAGCCCCACTGGCCTGGTGACTAAGGAAGATTCCATCCCAAAACAAAACAAACGTAGGAGGTCTTTGAAATACAACTCAAGTTGGTTAATATAGTTCCATGCTTTGTGAAGTAAACCATTTGGGTACCATCTTTGATTTTCCCAATTCCCTATTCTGTCTTATTCTATTTTTGTCTTTTTTTTCCTTAATAACTCCGTACTCCCATTGCCCCTTTAGTCTCTTAAGTTAAGAATTGTAGCAATTGCAGTTTAGGGATTTTGCTAAATCTTGCTTCATTTTGCTAAATGAAGAGAAGATAACTGTGCTCAAGATAAAGTCTTTTAAAAATTTATTTATTTTTTCTTTAGAGACAAGGTCCCACTCCATTGCCTGGAAGATGCAGTCTTTTTAAAACTGCTAAAATGAACTAGTCCTATAAATAAGGAGAAATAAATTTGGGGATAGGATAATGAACCAATCATACTTGCTGTTGCTACAACTCTTCCTAAGCATCCTGAAACAAAGCCAAGTTTCACTTCCAGTCATCATCCCAGAGAATTAGGCCAGAAAAAGAGTGTTCTCAGGAACCAAACAACTGGTTTTGCTGGTGGCAACTTCTGTTGAATCATCAGTAAAATTTAAACAACATGTAGAAACAATATTGCAAGAGTCAAAACAAGTAGAAACCCAGGGGGAAAAAGGGGGGTTGGTTGTAGTTATTGTAAAGTAATTTTTTTTTTTTTTGAGACAGAATTTCAGTTCATCACCCTCGGTAGAGTGCTGTGGCATCACAGCTCACATAACCTCAAACTGTTGGGCTCAAATGATTCTCTCGCCTCACCCTCCTGAGTAGCTGGGACTACAGGTGCCTCCCCCAACACTGGCTATTTTTAGAGACAGGGTCTCATTCTTGCTCAGGCTTGGTCTCCAACTCCTGAGCTCAAGCCATCCGCATGCTTTGGCTTCCCAGAGTGCTAGGATGACAGGCGTAAACCACCGCACCAACCTGATTGTAAGGTAATTTGAAAGTGTACGCAAACAGAATAAATCTTTTAAAGGATTTGCAGGTGTTGCAGTTTAGTCAGTTTGGGAAGACAGAAGTTGAGGAATGAAGCACACATACCCAAAGAAAATGCTTTTGTGTGCGAAGTAGAAGAAAATGGACTTGAATCCATAAGCAATGAGAAAGATTTTCATTTTCTGCTGTTTGAGAAAGATTTGTGACCAGGGTGTCGCATGAACTTAGTAAAGTCTGTGAAAAACACTTACATGTCTGAGGGTGTGACTGTTAATGAGAAAGAGGCCTTTTCTTCAGGCCTCCAAAGCATTACCTCATTTTGCCCAAGGGTGGCTTCTGAATACGGGAGCACACCCACTCACACTGCTGTTTATTAACTTTAGAGGACCTGTGAAAACCAAGTCCTCACCCTGAATATGGAAAAGCTGAAGATTTGTTTAGGTCTGTGGATTCCATCCTTACAATAGCAAAATGTGGCACCATTTATGGAAGCCCCCGATGTGCCAGGCGTGCTGCTAGGCCATTTTACTCACTGCATCACAAGATCTCCTGGACAATTCGGTGAAGCAGCTATTATTCCCACCCTCTTTTTTTTTTATGCACAGAAAGTGAGTCTCTTGTCAAGACCACATCAGGTGTGCAAAGCAAATTAGAACATAGTTCTATCTGACCCCAAAGCCTAAGCTCTTCACTGCTAGATGTCTGGAAAAAATGAAGAGTTGCAGGAAACTGTCCACAGACTGTGCCTTCACTTCCTTACTACTTAGTACTATTTCCTTGCTAAGTGTGACAGCTTTATGTGTCAACTAGACTGGGCTGGAGGATGCCCAGATAGCTGAGCCTTAGTTCTGGGGGTGTGTTGGTGAGTCCGCATCTAGAAGAGATTAGCATTTGAATGACACTGAATAAAGAAGATTCCCCCTTCACCAGTGTGTGCAGGTATCATCTAATCTGTTGAGGGCCTGAATAGGACCAAAGGCAGAGGAAGAACAAACGCTTTCTCTTCTTGAACCTGTATATCCATCTTTTCCTGCACTCAGAACTCTGAGCCTGATTCTCAGGCCTTCAGCTTTCCTGGTCTCCGACTTGCAGATGGCAGATTGTAGGACTTCTTGGCTTCCATAATTCCATGAGCCAATCCTGAATTTTTTTGTTTGTTTGTTTTTGAGACAGAGTCTCACTATGTCGTCCTTGGTAGAGTGCCGTGGCATCACATCTCACAGCAACCTCCAACTCTTGGGCTTAAGCAATTCTCTTGCCTCAGCCTCCCAAGTAGCTGGGACTACAGGTGCCCGCCACAGCACCTGGCTATTTTTGTTGTTGTCATTGTAGTTGTCATTGTTGTTTTTAGCAAGCCCAGGCCAGGTTCCAACCCACCAGTCCTGGTGTGTGTGGCCGGCGCCCTAACCACTGAGCACTACAGGCGCTAAGCCCAATTCTGATAATATTAATAAATACCCTCGTATGTATTTGTATAAATGTGTGTGTGTGTACACAGCAGAACCTTGAATAATGTTGTTAGTTTAAGATTGTTTTATTGTAAGATTGATGAGAAAAAAAATTGATTCCTCTATCCATTTCCTACATGGGTTTTCTCTGATTATTCCTATTTCCTCCCACATCCCAAATATATACATATCAGGTTAATTGGCATGTCTAAATTGTTCCAGTCTGAGTGGGTGTGGGCATGAGTGTGAATGTGCCCTGCTGTGGGACAGCCTCATGTTCAGGGTGGTTCTCGCCTTGTGCACTGAGCTGCTGGGGTAGCTGTGGCCACCTTGATCCTGAACTAGAATAATCAGGTAAATAATTATTTTTATTACTTTTTTTTTCTTTCTTTCTTTTTTTTTTTTTTTTTTTTTTTTGCAGTTTTTGGCTGGGGCTGGGTTTGAACCCGCCACCTCCAGCATATGGGGCTGGCGCCCTATTCCTTTGAGCCACAGGCGCCACCCTTTCTTTCTTTTCTTTTCTTTTCTCTTCCTCTCTCTTCCCCTCCCTCCTTCCCTTTCTTCCTTCTTTCTTTCCTTCCTTCCTTCCTTCCTTCCTTCCTTCCTTCCTTCCTTCCTTTCAGAGCCTCAAGCTGTCGCCCTAGGTAGAGTGCAATGGCATCACAGCTCACAGCAACCTCCAACTCCTGGGCGCAAGCGATTCTCCTGCCTCTGCCTCCAAAGTAGCTGGGACTACAGGTGCCCACCACAATGCCTGGCTATTTCTTGGTTGCAGCTGTCATTGTTGTTTGGCGGGCCCCGGGCTGGATCCGAACCCGCCAGCTCAGGTGTATGTGGCTGGTGCCTTAGCTGCTTGAGCCACAGGCACCGAGCCTTTCTCAAATGTACATACAGCTCACATTGATGTCAATTTTAATATTAGAAGTGTCCTGGGCCATTATTTGGTGATGCTTTTGTGACTAATAATATGCTGTAGGAAGTGAACCTTTCTTTGTATCAATGAGCCTATTGTTTTTTGTTGTTTTTTGAGACAGAGTTTTTATGTCGCCCTCGGTAGAGTGCTGTGGCATCACAGCTCACAGCAATCTCAAACTCTTGGGCTCAAGCGATTCTCTTGCCTCAGCCTCCCAAGTAGCTGAGACTATAGGCACCTGCCACAAAGCCCAGCTATGTTCTTGTTGCAGTTTTCATTGTTGTTTAGCAGGCCAGGCCAGGTCGAACCTGCCTGCCTCGGTGTATGTAGCTGGTGCCCTAACCGCTGAGCTACAGGCACCAAGCCCAATTAGCCTATTGTAAAAATTCTTTTTGTTATACATTGTTTTGTCTAAAGTTACAGTTTCCAAAAACCTATCAGTAACATTAAGGAAGGCCTTTGTGTGTGTGAGAGAGTATATGTATGTATGTACATAAATGTGTGGATCCTACTCGTTATATTTCTCTACGGAACCTTGACAAATACACTAAATGTGATTCCCAGACCATCAGCAGCTGCATCTCCTGGAAGCTTCTTAGACACGCAGAAACTCAGGCTCCACCCTAGACTTACTGAACCAGAAATCTACTCTCTCAAACTTGAGTAGCACTGATCACATTGCTCACTGTTACATTTATTACAGGCCTCTAATAAAGTGCTAATTATCCTACACAGATAGCAACTCTTGAGAAATAGTTCCTTCATTAAATCTTTGACTTTCAGAGGAAGGATTATTTCTATCCACCTCTTGCCAGACCAGAAATCTACATCAAAAAAGTAGGGGGAAAAGCAAGGAAGCATTTTTAAAGGTTTTGCTGATAAGGCTGCAGACAGCTGGCCTTGCTGACACCTGGCTAGTACAAGGTAGTGCTAAATATTAACACTTAAGAAGATTAGCACAGATTGCAGGAGGATTCTAATTGGGTTAAAGGTCACTTGCTCACAAATCTCTTCAGCTCAAGGGAGCCTCAAGCAGTCCTGGGAGGAGGCACATCATAGTGGACGTGGCAAGACAGGGGGCCAAGAAGAAGGAACCATTGCAGTGATCTCCTGTGGGTGTGAATTCTGTTTTTCTCCAGTTTAGGTGGTGACCAGTTATGGAGAGTCTTCGGGAGAGGAAGGTGGACGAATGGGGGAAGGGCTTCCTGAGGATCCAGATGTTCAGGTAGAACAAGAGGTTACTAGGTAGAGGAAATTATTCAATAAGAGATAAGAAGAGAAACAGTAGATTTATTTATTTACTTATTTATTTTTTGAGACAGAGTCTTACTTTTTCACCCTCGATGGAGAGCTGTGGCATCATAGCTCACAGCAGCCTCAAACTGTTTAAAGGGCCTTGGTGTGATAGCTCACAGCAACCTCAAACTCTTGGCCTTAAGTAACCCTCTTGCGTTAGCCTCCCAAGTACCTGGAACTACTGGTGCCCCTGCATGATGCCTGGCTATGTTTTAGAGACAGGGTCTCACTCTTGCTCAGGCTGGTTTTGAACTCATGAGCTCAAGTGATCCACCTGCCAAAGTGCTAGGATTACAGGCATGAGCCACCTCTCCCGGCTTTAGAAACAGCAGATTTAAAATAGAGCCAAGAGGGGCGGCGCCTGTGGCTCAGTCAGTAAGGCGCCGGCCCCATATACGGAGGGTGACGGGTTCAAACCCCGCCCCGGCCAAACTGCAACCAAAAATAGCCGGGCATTGTGGCGAGTGCCTGTAGTCCCAGCTACTCGGGAGGCTGAGGTAAGAGAATCACTTAAGCCCAGGAGTTGGAGGTTGCTGTGAGCTGTGTGAGGCCACGGCATTCTACCGAGGGCCATAAAGTGAGACCCTGTCTCTAAAAAAAAAATAAATAAATAAAATAGAGCCAAGAAACTGGGAAAGAGATGAAAAGAAGTTAAGATGGAGGGGAAAAAAGAAGAAATTCTGCACTCCTATAACCATACAATAATATCTATTATTTTTCCCATGAAGATTGCTTTTAAAAAAAAATTAAAATATTATTGGGTGGAGCATGGTGGCTTATGTCTGTAATCCCCAGGATCTTGGGAGGCTGAGGTGGCAGGATTGCTTGAGCCCAGGAATTTGAGGTTATATTAAGCTACGATAGTGCTACTGCACTTTAGCCTGGTCAACAGAGTGAGATCTTGTCTCCACACATACATACATACATACGTATATATTACTGACTCCAACCTCTAATTTCTTGGAAGTCTAAGCATTCCCAAAGCTTTCTTCAGGTTGCCAGGAGCTTATGTTCTTATGGTTCCATCAGGTTTACAGTTTGCATGCCTTTCTAATGCTTGAGTCCCTCTTACGAAACCCCATGCTGCAAAGGTGCCAGGCACAATACACAATTTAATGCACAGAGTGATCCTGTCCGGGAAGAATTATATCCTACTTATTTTACTGATAAGGAAGGAAATGGTAGCTCAGAGTAGTTAAGAAATTAAGGCTAGGCAATACAGCTATTAAGGCGAGGAGACTGGATTTGAATTCCAGCAGGCCTGATGTAGTGGTAGTCTGTTACGCGGGGGCCCCCAATGACCCATGCCTCCGGTGTTCCTGCCCTGTGTCCTTCCTTCCCCTTGAATCTGGGCTGGGCCAGTGACTTGCTTTAGCTGAGGGAATGCCGTTGAAGTTCCAGACCTAAGCTCTAGGAAGCCCTGAGCTGCCTTGCAAGACACGGTACCACCAGGGAGACCATGTTTGGAGAGGGAAGGGCTCAGAGACCACACAGGGCAGACCCAGGCACCCACCTGACAGTGTAAACGAAGCTCCCAGTTACATGACTTCAATTTAAGGGTTCTTATCCATCCCCAGTCTTTCCAATCTTCCTAGCTAAGGCCTCAGACATGTGAATATTAGACTCCAGCAGTATTCACGTGGAGTGGAGGTGACCGAGTTGTGCCCTGTTCAAATTCCTGACCTGTAGAATTTTGAGGAATAATAAAATGGTTGTAGTTTTAAGCCCCTGAGTTTTGGATAGTTTACTATACATATTGCGATAGGTAAGAAAAACACACATGGCTGTCCCGTGGCTGAGAAGAAAGAGAATGAGGAACTTCTAAAATCCCCGAAAAAGGGGAAAGGTAGGAGAATGGAGCTAAGGGTGAGTTAAGCAGGATTGTGTGGGAGGACTTCAGGGTGGAGAGAGGAGAAGGACAAGGACATATGATCATGCAGCCGTCTAAGTAAGGGAAACAAGAAGTAACAGAGTTTTTCACCTTAGGTCAAATACCTTTACCAGGCAGCGCTTCTGGCTAGGTGCAAATCCTCACAATAGAATTAATGGAAGAAATAGGAAAAGGAAAGTTATGGAACTGTCTGTTGTGAATGATTTCAGTGCGAAGATAATAGACCAAGTGTTTTTTGTTTTTTATAATCTACACTTTATTCTGTGACTTTTTTTTTTTTTTTTTTTGCAGTTTCTGGCTGGGGCTGGGTTTGAACCCGCCACCTCCGGCATATGGGGCCAGCACCCTACTCCTTTGAGCCAGAGGCGCTGCCCATAGACCAAGTGTTGACAGTGGCTATCTGTAGGTGGTGGGATTACAAATAATGCTTTGTTAGTTTTATATTCTCTCCCATTTTCCCCAGTGATCTTTTTAAACTTAGATTTTCAAAATTTTAATATCAAAGAAATAAAAGTACATGGATTTTAAAAGTTGTTATATGTACAAGTGCCACAGAAAAGCGCTAACCCTCTCTCCCATTTTTCGTCTCCCCATCTTGCAACCCCATACCCTTGAAACTATTTCTGGCTTTAGGTCTTGAGTGGTTAAGCACACATCTCTAAAAATGTACTTATACTTCTGTTACTTGGTTTATTAACCAGAGGCATCTATTGGTTCCCTGCTACAAGATTCTTATTACATTATTCATCTACTGTGTACAGACCCCGTCCAGGTACTGGTGAGAAGGCAGAGAATAATAGAAAGGGTTTCTGCCATTTCAGAGCAGGTATTCTAATAAAGGGAGACAGCTCATCAAGAGCAAAGAAATAAAGAAGATCATATCCGATAGTAAAAAGTTCCATGGAAAAACAAAGTAGAATACGGAATAGAATGAGTGCATTTTCTGAGAATTTGCTACAGCAATTGTCTCCCAGCTCATACATTCATCTAGAATCTTGCTTTAGCCGATTAGACTCACCTACCAAGAAGGAAAGTTTATTTTCCTTACCTTTAAATCTGGATGTGTTAGTGACTTATACGTCACAAACAGAATATAGAAGAAGCAATGCTGCGTGACTTCCAAGGCTGGGACATACAAGGTGATGAAGTTTCTCTTGTTTGCTGGAATACCTTCTCTTGAAACTTCCCTCTATCCCTGCAGCGGCCATGCTGGGAAGCTCCAGCCAGCACACAGAGAAAACACATGGAGAGGCCCTGAAACTGCAAGGAGAGGGAGGTGTCCAGTCAGCCCCTAAGGACTCCAGCCCCAATCCTGTCCCCCTCCAGCCACCGTTTGGAGATCTGATTGGTGAAAGGGAGCCAGATTTGAAGGCAAAATTGTCCAGGCAGAAGAAACAGCAAGTAAAAAGGGCTTAAAAATGAGTTTCACACCAAAAGATAAGTAAAATAAAGTTCACAGCAACTTCATACACGAGAGCCCCAAACTAGATAGAACCCAAAAGTCTACCAACAGAAAAAATGGATAAACTCTAATATGACAACCCTGCAATCAAAAGAACGAATTACTGACAAGTGCAGAAATATGAATAAATTCCATTGTGTTTACTGAAAGAAGTCAAACACACGAGTATATACTTTTGGGTTTCATTTATCTGAAGACCAAGAACAGGCAAAAGAGATCAATGGTGGCGGAAGTCAGAATCGAGGTTATTTTTTGGAGGAGGTGTATTGATCAGGAAGGAGCATGTGGAAACTTTTTGGGGAGCAGGTGATGTTCCATGTCTCAATCTGGGTGATGGCTGCTCTGGTGTACACACATGTAAAAATTGATTGAGCTAACACCTCACTTAAGATTAGTGCACTTCAAGCACATCATTGTACGTATCGTCAGCCCTCCATATCTGCAGGTTCAACTGACCACATTATTTCTAAATGTTGAAATAATAATAATGTAAGAAACAGAGTTTATATGATGATGATGATGATGTAAATACTGCTCCAGGCTGAGTCAAGTGATGACAGAAATATACTTTCTGGCCAACAGAGCCAATGACATGACCTCTTTATCATTTGAAGAATATTCTTGGCATCCAAGTCAAATAAAGTCTCTTTTATTTCTGTGTCAGTTAGCTATTGCAGGAAAACAAATCACTCCCAAATTTAGTGGTTTAAAATAACAATGATGAGCCTATAGGTCATCTAAGTAGTTCTATACATCTGATTGACCTTGGCCGATCAGCTTGATTTACCCTCACGTCTGTGTTTGGCTGCTGGTGAATTAGTCTAGAATCGTCTTGGCTTAAATGGCTTCATTTTCTGCCACATGTTTTTCATATCCTCCCCACAGATTAACCTGTGTTTGTTCCAATGGTGGTGGTAAAGCTTCCAGAGAGGAAGCAGAAACTTGATTAACATGTTTCCCTCTTACATCAAGTTGTAGATTTTCATTTATTTATTTATTTATTTATTTATGTATGTATGTATGTATGTATTTATTGAGACAGGGTCTCACTCTGTCACTGAGGCTAGAGTGCAGTGGCACCATCACAGCTACTGCAACCTTGAACTGTGGGGCTCAAGCCTTCCGTCTCAAACTCCCAGGGAGCTAGGACTATAGGCAAGCACCATCAGGCTTGGTTAATTTTTTTTAAGTTTTTGTAGAGATAGAATTTTGTTATGTTGACCAGGCTGGTCTTAAAATTCTGGCCTCCAGGGATTCTTGCAGCTTGGCCTCCCAAAGGCTGGGATTATAGGTGTGAGCCTCTACACTTGGTCTTTTTTTCCTTTTTTTTTTTTTTTCCCTTTGTGGTTTTTGGCCGGGGCTGGGTTTGAACCCACCACCTCCGGCATATGGGACCGGCGCCCTACTCCTTGAGCCACAGGTGCCGCCCCTTTTTTTCCTTTTTTTTTATTGTTGGGGATTCCTTGAGGCTACAATAAGCCAGGTTACACTGATTGCAATTGTTAGGTAAAGTCTCTTGCAATCATGTCTTGCCCCCATAAAGTGTGACACACACCAAGGCCCCACCCCCCCATCCCTCTTTCTGCTTTTCCTCCTGCCCCATAATCTTAATTGTCATTAATTGTCCTCATATCAAAATTGAGTACATAGGATTCATGCTTCTCCATTCTTGTGATGCTTTACTAAGAGTAATGTCTTCCACTTCCATCCAGGTTAATACGAAGGATGTAAAGTCTCCATTTTTTTAATAGTTGAATAGTATTCCATGGTATACATATACCACAGCTTGTTAATCCATTCCTGGGTTGGTGGGCATTTAGGCTGTTTCCACATTGTAAATTGAGCTGCAATAAACAGTCTAGTACAAGTGTCTTCATGATAAAAGGATTTTTTTCCTTCTGGGTACATGCCCAGTAATGGGGTTGCAGGATCAAATGGGAGGTCTAGCTTGAGTGCTTTGAGGTTTCTCCATACTTCCTTCCAGAAAGTTGTACTAGTTTGCAGTCCCACCAGCAGTGTAAAAGTGTTCCCTTCTCTCCACATCCACGCCAGCATCTGCAGTTTTGAGATTTTGTGATGTGGGCCTTTCTCACTGGGGTTAGATGATATCTCAGGGTTGTTTTGATTTGCATTTCTCTAATATATAGAGATGATGAACATTTTTTCATGTGTTTGTTAGCCATTTGTCTGTCATCTTTAGAGAAGGTTCTATTCATGTCTCTTGCCCATTGATATATGGGATTGTTGGCTTTTTTCATGTGGATTAATTTGAGTTCTCTATAGATCCTAGTTATCAAGCTTTTGTCTGATTGAAAATATGCAAATATCCTTTCCCATTTTGTAGGTTGTCTCTTTGCTTTGGTTGTTGTCTCCTTAGCTGTACAGAAGCTTTTCAGTTTAATGAAGTCCCATTTGTTTATTTTTGTTGTTGTTGCAATTGCCACGGCAGTCTTCTTCATGAAGTCTTTCCCCAGGCCAATATCTTCCAGTGTTTTTCCTATGCTTTCTTGGAGGATTTTTATTGTTTCATGCCTTAAATTTAAGTCTTTTATCCATCTTGAATCAATTTTTGTGAGTGGGGAAAGGTGTGGGTGCAGTTTCAGTCTTTTACATGTAGACATCCAGTTCTCCCAACACCATTTATTGAATAGGGAGTCTTTCCCCCAAGGTATGTTCTTGTTTGGTTTATCGAAGATTAGGTGGTTGTAAGATGTTAGTTTCATTTCTTGGTTTTCAATTCTATTCCAAGTGTCTATGTCTCTGTTTTTGTGCCAGTACCATGCTGTCTTGAGCACTATGGCTTTGTAGTACAGACTAAAATCTGGTATGCTGATGCCCCCAGCTTCATTTTTATTACTAAGAACTGCCTTAGCTATACGGGGTTTTTTCCGGTTCCATACAAAACGCAGAATCATTTTTTCCAAATCTTGAAAGTACGATGTTGGTATTTTGATAGGAATGGCATTGAATAGGTAGATTGCTTTGGGAAGTATAGACATTTTAACAATGTTGATTCTTCCCATCCGTGAACATGGTATGTTCTTCCATTTGTTAATATCCTCTGCTATTTCCTTTCTGAGGAGTTCATAGTTTTCTTTATAGAGGTCCTTCACCTCCTTCGTTAGGTATATTCCTAGGTATTTCATTTTCTTTGAAACTATGGTGAAGGGAGTTGTGTCCTTAATTAGCTTCTCATCTTGACTGTTATTGGTGTATACAAAGGCTACTGACTTGTGGACATTGATTTTATATCCTGAAACATTACTGTAATTTTTGATGACTTCTAGGAGTCTTGTGCTTGAGTCTTTGGGGGGTCTTTTTTTCCTTTTTAAAAGTTTTTGCCAGCTTATGCAAACCACAGTGTGGTTCATCATGAATCACACACACACACACACCCATTCCTCTTTTACAATGTGGCTTTGCAATTCCTCCATCCAAAGGCAAAATCTATCTTCCACCTGTTTTTGTGTGTGTATGTGGTTTTTGGCCAGGGCTGGGTTTGAACCCACCACCTCCACCTTATGGGACCGAGCACCCTACTCCTTGAGCCACAGGCACCACCCATACCTTCCACCTCTTATACTTAAATCTGTTCTACCCTTGAGACTCGCATTAGCCAACTGAATGCAACAGAAAGTGATGTTATCCAAGTTCTGGAGCCTTGAGCTCAGGAGGCCCTGTAGCCTCACCTTCCCTGTTTTGGAACGTTTCTGCATAAGGCAAGAAATCCTGGGTTAGGGTATTGAATGATGAGAGACCATGTGGAGACGGGCTACACTGGGGCTGGCGGTAAGGCCCCAGCCATCACAGGCCCTCCAGAGCCTATTGAGTTCCCCAAGAAGCAGACCCTGGCACAGGATTTGAGTTGGGAGTGATGCAGCTGCACTGGTCCACTTTCATTCCCTGTCTCACTTTCTTGCTCCTCTACCAATCTTTCCTGGCATCCCTGGTCCAGTTGACCGCAGCTGCACAAGTGGCTCTAGGTGAGACGAGTAGGACTACCTGGCTGAGCCCAGCCAACCCACGAAATAATGAGAAATAATAAAATTATTGTCATTTTAAGCTACCCTGTTTCCCTGAAAATAAGACAGTGTCTTATTTTAAGGTGTGCTCTCAAAGATGTGCTAGGTCTTATTTTCAGGGGACGTCTTATCTTTCCTGTAAGTAGGTCTAATTTTCGGGGAAACAGGGTACTAACATCTGGAGTGGTTTGTCCTGCAGCCATAGATAGCAGACATAAGGCTTTTAAAACCTGTGTTTTTATCTGGATTCCTAGCATTCTGCATGTGTAAGACAGGCACAAAGTAGAGAACTAACTGGTTCAGTTACACATTCAGTTAACCCCTATTTTTTGTTGTCATTTCAGCCATCTGCACCGGACATCTCTAAGCCTTGAGTTTTTCCTTTTCTTTTCTGTCTTTTTTTTTTTTTTTTTGAGGTAGAGTCTCATTTGCTGCCCTCGGTAGAGTGCCGTGCATCATCACTGCTCACAGCAACCTCAAACTCCTGGGCTCAAGCGGTCCTCTTGCTTCAGCCTCCTGAGTAGCTGGGACTACAGGCACCCGCCACAATGCTCCTCTTGATTTTTAGAGGTAGGGTCTCCCTCTTGCTTAGGCTGGTCTCGAACTCCTGAGTTCAGGTGATCCACCCACTTTGACCTCCCAGAGTGCTAGAATTACAGGCTTGAGTTTTTCTTGCTAAGGTAAACCGCTAAATATCTGACCCCAAAGCCATTCTTTCCTCCCCACTAAGTAACTCAATTTTGATTTTAGCAATGTGCTCAATAAAGGCAGTATATTTCTAGCCCATTTTGTAATTAGAGGCTGCCATATAACAAAGTCCTAGACGATGGGGTCTAACTGGAAGGGTTCTGTGAGACTTCCAGAAAGACTGCTTAAATAGAGTGGACCTAGTAGGAGAGGTCCCTTTTTGTCCTTCTTCTCTTCCTTCTTTCTGCCTGGAATATAGATATAATGGCTGGAGCTCTAATTGCCACCTTGGGCCACGAGATGACTTTACGGATGAAAGCTATATACCAAGGATAGTAGAATTAAAAGGGGAAACTGAATTCTTGATGGCGCAGGGATCCCTGGAGCTGTCCTGTCAGCTTTGTACTGACCACCTTTAGATTTCTTGTACATGAGAGAGAAATAAGATTTTCTCTCGTTTAAGTGACTGCTAATTTTCCCATCTGTTTTATGTGTCTGAGCCTAATTATAACGATTACAATGTGGCTTCTGCTCGTCAGCCTGGAGCCTTCTCCACTGCAGCCATCATCTACGTTTATCCTGGGACGCTTCCTTTTCTCTAGTTCATCTGTAGAAATTCCATTGGGCTTTTAAAATATCTTCTGTATCTCTTCCTAACAGGGTCAATCTTTCCTCCAGTTTTTTTAACATACGGAATCCAGCAATAGTGGCGGCTTTAATGTGCTTGCCTGCTAATTCTAACATCTGTATCAATTTGTGTCTACTACACTAACTGGTTTCTCTTATCATGGTTTCTTATGATTATTACTCCCAAAGCGCTACATTGTCTTGGGTTGAGTTCCCCAAGAAGCAGACCCCGGCACAGGATTTGAGTTGGGAGTGATGCCAGGAAGGATTGGTAGAGGAGTAAGAAAGTGAGACAGGGAATGAAAGTGCAGGATATGTTAATGAAGAGGCCCTCTATGAGATGGTACAGGACAAACAGCAGATCGAAGGGGGCCAGGAAGTGGACACTCAGACGCCAACTCTTGTCAGTCGTTGGTTGAGGTTTGTTCTAGAGGGCTGTGTCTTTCTGCGCATCTAGCCACCATCCAGATGTGCATTTTGTCTTCCTGTACATCTAGCTTGCCAGATGTACTTAAGCTTAAGCTTGCCAGATGTGCTTAAGCCACAGAAAGCCCTCTGTGAAACTTCTCTGGTGCTTGCAGTAGGAAGTAGTTGGTATAACACATTTAGAAATGGTACGTGCTGAGGGAACATGAGCAGCGTGCTGACAATGTCTGCAAAATACATCCCATACCTGGGAGTCCAAGCCTCCATTCAACAAATAAGGAGAGAACTAGTTGCTCTCACAAAAGTGCTTAGCCTTTCCTAGTGTGAATTATATCGGCTCAGCCTGATCCAGGGGCCTGTGTTCCTTCGGAAGGTTTATTTTTGTTTCTAGGCACTCCACCAAACCTCGTGGTTCTTCCAAATCTAGGAAGAGATAGCTTATCTTATTATGTGTAGACAGCTGATGAAGAAGGAGGTGCCCTTTCGGGCTCCCCAAACCAGAAGATAGCCCCCCCTCTGGCTGGGCAGCCAGTGTCTGGCCCTTCTATCTTTTATGTCATGCTGTTACTTAGTTTCTAAAAACAACCCAAGTCCAGAGTATGATGGCCTGGCCAAGTCTGGTCCATCTGTGCTATTCTCAGAGAGGCCTATCAAGGGCTTACATGTGTGCCCAGGAAAAGTGGCGGATAATTGCCAAAAATTGCAAGTGACTAAACCATTTTGAAATTCAGTTTTCTTATCTGAAAACCAGGGAGGGGAGATAATCTTGAGGGCTCTGATTCTGTATGTTGGTAAGCATTACCTACAACTAAGCAGCCAAGGAGAAACATCTTGGTATGCTACAGATTTCCACTGGAGACCACTGGAAGGAGGAGGTGGCCCCTTATACTTCAGTCCCCAGATTTTTGGCCTTATTACCTTTCGATGCTATAATCCAACACCTGAGAGTACATCACGATGAAATACCCGGATGTCAAGTGGGTCAACACAAAAGTGTTCACACAGTTATTATAAATGGAAATTCATAGAAGAAAGATTAAATGGTTTATGACATATCTAGGTGATGAAATATGTTTCCGACAATAGAAATAGTTCAAGGAACTTTCCATGACATACCAAATCATATAGCCCCTTATATTTTATGTGAAAACAGGATATAAAATGGTTCATTATATATAGAAAGATCCAACACGTATTATTATTTTGTAAAAGATCTGAATTTACTTAAACATTTTAAAAATTTATGTTTTATTTATATATTGATAAAAGCTCATAAAATAGAATTACAGTAGAATCTCTGTAAGTTGACCTCCCAAGGGACTGTAACAAACTGGACAACATATGGACATGGTCAACAGAAGGAGCTACTGTACTGATATGTACATGTGGTGCATGTCTGGTCTATAAAAATTAGGTCAGCTTAAGGAAGTGGTCAATGTAAGGAGGTTGGCAACTATGAGGGTTCTTTTGTATAGTTTTTCCCTTCTTTATCTTTTTCTGTATTTGTTGTTTTCTTCAATTATCAGGAATATGTATTATTTTTACAAACCAAAGTGGTCCAGTCATGGTGTCTCATGCCTGTAACTCTAGAACATTGGGAAGCTGAGGCAGGGGGTTGTCTTGTGCTCAGGAGTTGGATACCAGCCTGAGCAAGAGCAAAACCCTGTCTCTACAAAAAATAGAAAAATTGGTCAGGTATCATATGCGTCCCAGCTACTCAGGAGGCTGAGGCAAGAGGATCACTTGAACCCAGGAGTTTGAGGGTGCTGTGAGCTAGGCTGACACTGTGGCACTCTCGCCTGGACAATAAAGTGAGACTGTCTCAAATAAAGAAAAGAAAAGAGAAAAGAAAGAAAGAAGGGAGGAAGGGAGGGAAGAGGAGAGAGAAAGAACAGAAGGAGGGAAAGAAAGAGAGAGAGAGAAAGAAAAAGAAAGAAAGAAAGAAAATAAAAGTGTTTTTATTTTCAGAAGAAGAATGAAAACAGTACATATTTGGGTCTTATTTGTCCACAGAAGCTCTAATATGGGTACCAGGACCCCTTATACTCATTGGATTTACTTACTGGATTTAATTGTCATGGCTGTCATAGGTAATTAACATTGTTACCTGATGGAGTCTCCGTCCTGTCCTTTCCTGTATCTTGCAAATGCTTGTGTCTCAGTTTTCAAGCGTCAATGATGTCATCTTCTGCCCAGACTTGTGCTGACTCTACAGAGGGAGGGTGACCTTATTTAACTCTGAGTACTTTTGGAATTAGGGAATGGGAATTGCCAATGGTGAGGACTTCAACTCCCATTGCTTTTGCTCCACAGCCAAGGGCTACAGATGGACTTCCTGCTACTTTACTTAAAAACAAACAGACCTTACAAGACAAAAATGGAGACAATACCGTATATTTTATTTATTTGTTTTTGTTCTTATTTTTTCCCCCAATCATCTCACCAAAGGTTATGCTATATATTTTAAGTGAGGTATACATAGTTCATTTATGAACCTGACTTTGACCCTTGCTGCAGATGCTGAGAGTGCCCCACCCATGTGTCCTTTGCCTGCTTGGAAGATTTCCTCTGTCTCTGTCTCAGGACATTCTCTGACCTGGGGCAGGGGTTGTTCAGTCTACTTCAGAGTTGATCAGAGCATTGGATAGTTAATGGCCCAGGAACAGCCCTCAAGCACTGAGAGACACTCTAAATAGTTGGTATGTAACACCTCTACTTTCTCATCTTTGGTGCCAGAGTTTTGAAGCGTGTTCCATCAGACTCTCAGAGAGTCCTCATCAAGATTAAGCCCCAGTTGTCCACACAGAAATCAGCTAATTAACTTATGTTTTATTGGCTTTCCTCCATTCTTTGTCTCCCTTCCCACTATTTCACAGTGGTTCTGAATAACCTGCTTGCACCAAAATCTTTGCCTCCTGGTCTGCTTTAGGGGGACTACACACCAAGAGAACCTCATTCCTGATGCATCGGACTATGCTGTGAGCCATTTGTTCACCTTTATTTCTCCAAAACCAAGGTGAAATTAGGGATATTATGTTTATCTTAATAAATAGAGGCCACAAGGCAGGAAGGTATCCTAAACCAATGGTTTGAAACTCTCCAGGGTTTTTTGTTGTTGTTTTTGTTTTTTAAGACAGAGTCTCTGTCAGCCTGGGTAGAGTGCTAGGGTGTCATAGGTCACAGCAACCTCAAACTCTTGGGCTTGAGCAATCTTCTTGCCTCAGCCTCCTCAATAGCTGGGAACTACAGGCGCTCACTACAACACCCAGCTAGTGTTTTCTATTTTTAGTAGAGATGGGGGTCTTGCTCTTGCTCAGGCTGGTCTCAAACTCCTGAGCTCAAGCATTCCACCCAGCTCAGCCTCTCAGAGTGCTAGGATTACAGGTGTGAGCCACCGCACCCGGCCAGCATGGATTTTTTAAAGCCCTCAAAGCAAGTAAGCAGTGAATCATTTCATGTTACTACAAAGAAAGAGCTCATTTTGGACACTTTGGAATCCACTTAATTTCTCTAAAGGGGGCGGCACCTGTGGCTCAAGGAGTAGGGTGCCGGCCCCATATATGGGAGGTGGCGGGTTCAAACCCAGCTCTGGTCAAAAACTGCAAAAAAAAATTTCTCTAAAGGGTTGAAGACATTTTCCCACAGGCCAGCCAAAGCTTTAAAATTATCATGCCTTAAAAATAACATTCTCATTCCTGAATGGGTTATAAAAACTGAAATGGTGGGTTATTTTCATCCACCTCCAAAGCAGCTGCTCAGGAACTCTGAGTGTGAGAGGGGATTATGCAATGACTTGGTGCTGTCTTTGCCTTGGCAAAACAAAGCATTATTCTCCTGTGATGGGCTTTCAAGGTCATGCAACAGGTTGTTTAAGAATCTATGCCACAGGCCGGGCTTGGTGGTTCATGTCTATAATCCCAGCATTGTGGGAGGCTGAGGCAGGTGGATTACCTGAGCTCAGGAGTTCTAGACCAGCATGAGCAAAAGTGAGACCCTGTCTCTAAAAAATAGACGGGTGTTGTGGCAGGTGCCTGTAGTCCCAGCTACTCAGGAGGCTGAAGAAAGAGGATCACTTGCGCCCAAGAGTTGGAGGTTGCTGTGAATTATGATGCCACAACACTCTACAGAGGGCGACAAAGTAAGACGCCATCTCTAAAAAAAAAGAAGAAGAAGAATCTATGCCAGAAGGGAAGGAAAGGGGTGAAGAGTGGGAAAGAAAGAGAGTATTAGAAAGTCTGACAGGATGTATTATGAACAAGTCCAAAGATCTAATGTATAATATGAAGATTATGGTTAATAGATTGTATTATATTAGGGATTTTTGTTACATAGGTAGATTTTAGATGCTCTCGTTACCCAAAAAGTAACTATGTGAAATGATAGATAATAGGAACTATTATTTTATTTTATTTTAGACAAGGTCTCACTCTGTTGGCCAGGGTAGAGTGCAGTGGTATCATTATAGCTTACTGCAACCTTGAACTCCCAAACTGAAGTGATCCTCAGCCTTCCAAGAAGTTTAGGCTACAGGTATATGCCACCATTCCTGGCTAATTTTTAATTTTTTTTTGTAGAGACAAGGTCTCACTATGTACTCAGGTTCCATTTTACTATCTGTATGTATCCCATAACATCATGGTGTAAATCTCAGATATATACAATAAAATTCTGTAGGGGTGGCAGTGGAGAAGGGAAAGGTTACTTTATCCCACAATATTGCTTTCTGCAAAAACAACCCTAAGAATTGACCTTGGTAATAAGTGGTCAGGGCCTTGTTTTCTTGTCATGCAGAGCCAGAACAAGTTGTGGCACCAGGGCCCAGGGCATATCGCTTCTCCCAACAGCCTACAGAACAGAAGTCTGCATTTGAACAAGATCCCTTGGTGATTTCTTTGTGCATTAAAGTTTGGGAAGTGCTTTTCTAAGCTCCTTGTCCAGAATATCTGTCCTTTATAAATTAAGCCATTTGTATTCGTGCAATCAACTTAGGATTCATCACCATTAGTAGAATTTGCCTTCCTTCCTCTCATACCCCTATTAATTTTTATTATATTTGATTTAATAGCATGGCAATGCTGGGGAAGGTAGAGGGGATAAGAGTAAAGAATGGAGAAGAGAAAGAGGAGCTTACACAATAGGTCCCAAATAAGGAATTATTTTCCCCATATAACAAGGATAGAGGTAGTGGTTCAAGACTAATATGGAAAATCTACAATGCCATTAGGAACCCCGATTTCTTTCATCTTTCTGCTTTTCCATCTTTAGCATCAGGCTTTCATCGGCATGACTGCAAAGCCTCTACCGCATCTCTAGGAATCACATCTGTATTCAAAGCAGGAAGGCAGAAGGGCAAAATCTGGATGTCAGAATTCTGTCCCTTTCTATCATTAAAACAGTAATTTTGCTGAAGACTATATCTGGTGGACTTTTGTTCAAATCCTTTTGTGCAGGAATGGGTCACAAGGTCTATACCAAGCTATAAGGGAGACTATGTATTTTAATTGGCACATTGCCCCTGAAATAAAATTGTAGTTTTGTCAGTGAAGAAGATAGGGGTGAATACTGGATAGACAATTAGTATCTCATGTTATAGAGTCCACCCGGCACACTGGGAATGGGAAGAGAAGGTGCTGTCTGGTCCCAAATCTTCCCAAAGCTTATCACAGAGAGCAAAGAGGGCCATCAAGGGCCTCAAATTTAGACTTTTGACCTCATATATATTCAAGTCATTGCACTTTGTATATATATTATAATTATACATTTATTAAAAGTGCTATTTGAAATAAATAGTACTTGGGGCAGTGCCTGTAGCTCAGTGAGTAGGGCTCTGACCATATACACCGAGGCTGGCGGGTTCGAGCCTGGCCCGGGCCGGCTAAACAACAAGGACAACAACAACAACAAAATAGCCGGGCGTTGTGGTGGGCTCCTCTAGTCCCAGCTGTTTGGGAGGCTGAGGCAAGAGAATCACTTAAGCCCAAGAGTTTGAGGTTGCTGTGAGCTGTGATGCCACAGCACTCTACCCAGGGTGACAGCTTGAGACTCGGTCTCAAAAAGAAAGAAAGAAATAGCACTTTTGGGGCAGCGCCTGTGGCTCAGTGAGTAGGGCGCCGGCCCCATATGCTGAGGGTGGCGGGTTCAAACCCGGCCCCGGCCAAACTGCAACAACAAAAAAAAATAGCCGGGCGTTGTGGCGGGCGCCTGTAGTCCCAGCTGCTCGGGAGGCTGAGGCAAGAGAATCGCGGAACCCGACGAGTTGGAGGTTGCTGTGAGCCGTGTGACGCCACGGCACTCTACCCGAGGGCAGTACAGTGAGACTCTGCCTCTACAAAAAAAAAAAAAAAAAAAAAAGACTATAAAGAAAAAAAAGAAATAGCACTTTTGTATAATTCTCTTTTGGCTTTTTTTCACTAAAAATAAATTTTCCAGGAGTTTAAAATATAATGGTATCCCAGATCTCTTTTGTTATGTGGCCCCGTTGCAATGGCTTAACTATTAATAGTAAAAATGGGTAGTTGATAGAAATGTGAGCTTCCTCTGTGATCTGGAGAAGTCTATTGGGCTATGTAGGAGCAGGGCAAAGAAAGAGACATTTGATGCTGCAGTTTGGCTTTTTCCATGAGTGGTAGAAAGTGGACATCCTGGGGTCAGGGACTATTTTAATGTCCTTAGTTTCTGCTCAAGGGACTTCCATAGGCACTTCCCAAGGCAGTACAAAGTCAAATTCCCACCTCAGTTTAGCAGGATAACAGACTGAATTCTGAGTCAAGACCATGACACCCAGGGTGGCCTGCTTCCACTCGCCCTCTTTTTCAGCTCAACCTTGGAGAATTTCAGTCAGTTTGCATACAGGGAGATGCTCTGAGAGAAAAAGTTGCCGTAGTGGGTTCAGTTGGAGCAAACTGTGCAGCAAGCTTTAGTCAGTCTCTCCTCACCCCAAACCCAGCACCCCTCACCTGTGGATCCCTATGCAATACTCTCACTTTAATCAGCTGTATCCGGATTGTTAGAGAAAACACCAATTGGGTTGGGAATGATGCTTTAGGTTCTTCTACTCAAAACATGATCCACAGACCAGCATTATCTGGGAGCTTATTGATAATGCAGAATCTCAGTCTTGACCTCTGATATCCTGAATCACCTTCTGCACATAACAAGATCCCAAGCAATTTATGTGCACACTGAAGGTGCACAGCCTTAACTATTGGCTCTTTAGTTTCTTTTTCTTTTTTTTTTTTTTGCAGTTTTTGGCCAGGGCTGGGTTTGAACCTGCTACCTCCGGCATATGGGGCCGGTGCTCTACCCCTTTGAGCCACAGGCGCTGCCCAACTATTGGCTCTTTAAACCACAAATCTGACTCTTTGTCATTCAATCAGCCACCTTCTGATTATAATTTGGCTGCAGCAGCAGAAATGCCTACCTCAACATCCCTTCCTTTCTCTTCCTAAAAACAGAGCATCAATTTTATGGGGTAGCAATGTGCCTGGCTGAGTGACTACCCTGCCCAACAGCCCTTACTGCTAAATGTGGCTATGAGACTAGGTTCTCGTTGGTGAAATGTTAAGTGGAAATGTATATGGGACTAATGGAAAGGCTCTTGAAAAACAGGTAGTAAATCCTTTCTTTCCTCATTATTGCTGGCTGGAACATGGTCTTCATGACTACTCTCTAGCAGTCATCTTGGGCCAAGAGGTGAACTTGAGAAAGGAAGCTGAGGATGACAGAGCAGAAAGATAAAAAGCTTATATCTCAGGTGATACATTACAACTTCTATATTAGTTCATTGAGACTTCTTTTATGGAAAAAAAGCAACTTCTATTCTGTTTAAGCTACTGTAATTTGGGTTTTCTGTTTATATAGCCATTATTTGCATAAATATGTAGAACTTATTGGCAAAAACCCCCCACAAATATTCAGCCCCTCAGCAGTTAAGGCTCTGCTTGCAAATTAATAGGATTCTGGTTTATATAACAGCCCCTTTGATCTCTGCTGATGTGAATCTGTCTCTGAGAGATGAACTGGTGACTAAGTGCTGAGGGGAGGGCAATAAGGAGGACCACTCAGGTGGCCAGCTGGTCCTTTCCCAGGCAACATCTTTCTCTTGCTTTTTATTGTCTTCTAACCTTAAAATGTGCAATTGGCAACAGAAAGAAAGAGAAATAAAAGCCCTTAATAATTTTAAGGAGAATAATCCATTTTTGATCTTTAAGAATCAACTTATTGATACATTTTTTCTGAGTTATGAAGAGTTCATTGGTCTTTACATATTGATGGCATATTTTGGAATGCTCTAGAGCGAACATTCAGAATATTCATCTTTTTCGAAGGCTATTGTTCTATTCTTATTGTTAAGCATGGAGAATTTCACTGTCATTCTGACATTGTAAAATCACTTTCCCGGGCGGCGCCTGTGGCTCAGTCGGTAGGGCTCCGGCCCCATATGCCGAGGGTGACGGGTTCAGACCCAGCCCCGGCCAAACTGCAACCAAAAAATAGCCGGGCGTTGTGGCGGGCGCCTGTAGTCCCAGCTGCTCGGGAGGCTGAGGCAAGAGAATCACTTAAGCTCAGGAGTTGGAGGTTGCTGTGAGCTGTGTGAGGCCACAGCACACTCTACGGAGGGCCATAAAGTGAGACTCTGTCTCTACAAAAAAAAAAAAAAAAAATCACTTTCCCAACTACGTGCTGATAAATAATTTTTGAGGCCAGGTGCAGTGACTCATGCCTGTAACCCTAGCAATTTGGGAGAAGACCGTTTGATGCCTGAAGTTTGAGAACACCCTGGGCAACATAAGACCTAGTCCTTACAAAAAATTAAAAAATTAGCAGGGCACGGTGGCAGGCACCTGTAGTCCCTGCTACTCAGGAGACTGAGGCAGGAGGATTGCTTAAGCCCAGGGGTTTAAGGTTTTAGTGAATGAGACTAAGGCCATGACACCACACCCAGCTACTTTTTCTATTTTTAGTAGAGATGTGGTCTTATTTTTGCTCAGGCTGGTCTCAGACTCCTGGCCTCAAGCATTGTCCCATCCCAGCCTTCCAGAGTGCTAGGATTAGAGCTGTGAGACATCACACATAGCAAAGAGCTGTACTTTTTTGTTTTTTTTTGAGACAGAGTCTCATTATGTCACCCTTGGTAGAGCGCTGTGGCATCACAGCTCACAGCAAATTCTTGGCCTCAAACTCTTGGGCTCAAGTGATTCTCTTGCCTCAGCCTCCCAAGTAGCTGGGACTACAGGTGCCTGCCACAGCGTCCGGCTATTTTGCTGTTGTTGTTGTTGTCATTGTTGTTTAGCAGGCCCAGGCCGGGTTCGAACCTGCCAGTTCCTGTGTACGTGGCCAATGCCCTAACTACTGAGATACAGGCACTGAGCCCCTGGTACTAAAGTTTAAGTACCCAGGACAACAAAGTATATATCTATATGTTGGAGTTAATAAAATTCTTAATTGTGAGATTTTAGTTACTATCAGACATAATAGTTTTAAAGGGTGCTTAGGAAGCATGGGTGTCCGTCTAATATCATTCAGTCAGTTAAAAAACCCCACTAGTAGCATGGTGTGGAAAAAGAATATGGATTTAGTTCTGCCATTCATTGGCTATGTGCCTTGGGCAAGACAATCTCTTTGTGTTTTAGTTTTTTCTTTTTCTTTTTTTTTTTTTTTTGGTCGGGGCTGGGTTTGAACCCGCCACCTCCGGCATATGGGACCGGCGCCCTACTCCTTGAGCCACAGACACCGCCCGTTTTAGTTTTTTCTAATGGTAAAGTAATTAGCATGGCAGCACTGGATTGGGTCTAGACTGCACTTGTATTTTGTTTGCTCTGCTCAGAGATTTTTCTGGTTCGTCTGTTTATTTTGAATTAATTGCCATGGGAGTAGTAGTAGTTAGTGGTCATCAAATATCCAGCTGCTCCACTTCATTTCCCTGCCTTCTCTGGAATCAAGCAGCTTCACCTGCTGGATGGATTGTGAGTTGAGATGATGGTGTCATTGCGCAGCCAAGGCACTTAAAAGCTGCTGTGCATCTTCCGCCTCTTTCTTTCCCTGCGGAGGTGACCTTGGAAACCATATGTAGGGGTGGCAGTATCAGGAGATAAACGGATTGTGGTTTCCTGAGTTGCTGGTTGGAAGAGAGCCCTGCTGACCTGCATCGTGCTTTGTATGATGTGCTAAGTCAATGATAGTTTGGGGTTTACGTAGCATAGCCCAGTTAGTCTATCCTAACTAATAGAGTTGGTAACATTTAAAAATTGGGAAATTTTACGTGAAAAAAAATCTGAGTTTCTGACTTGTGTGGAGAAAGAGATCTAGCAATGCTGGGCTTGAATCCCTACCTGGCAATGCCGGGAGCTGAGTGATGCTTCCCCCCAGGTGGTCGTGTGCTCTCTACCTCCCCATGGTCCGCGTCTTTCCTGGTATAAAGCCCTGGGCAGCACAGCTGAGTGTCAGTTCTCATTTGTCATCACTCTTGTGTAGTTGCTTTCTCTTAATCAAGAGGCAAACAAAATATCTCTGTATGCATATCCCTGACAAAAGTGGGAAAATTAAATATAGATCAGGTCGGATATGTATTTCAAGAAAATTAAGAGGAAGCAGTGCTCTTTGAGGAAAAGACAATTTCTAAATGTTTTGTGTGCGAAGTGTGTCTATATCTAAAGAAGATAATGGAACATACCATTGTGAAGTCGCCCATAGGAAGAGCCATAGTGGGTTTGGAGAAAAGATGACTGCTGAAAAAATTATTAATTGAAAAATGGGGCTTACCTTTCAACAGGGGTTTCTTGTGATTGTGAAGAAAATAAGTGGCACTGCTGTGGAATGCAATTGTGTATGAAGTGAGAAACTCATATCCCAATCACTTCACTCATTTGCCTGCCTAGTTCCAGAGGCATTTGAGTTTGTGAGGATTGATGGAGAAAATGCAAGCAGAATACCTGATGTAGCATAAGGAATATCTAGCATGCTGCTTGGTGTGCAGCTGTCTCCAAAATGTTAGTTTCCTTCCTCTTTGTTTATTATCCTTGATCCCAGAAAAGGATATTGGAATCTATTGCTAATTTTATCCTGAAACTGAACGGCTGGATAGGGACATATAAGCAAGAAAGTCAACAAAAGGGTTATATCTAACAAGGGTGAGGAGACCAGAGAGAAAAGCCAGGCAGGAAAGGGCAGATTGAGAAAAATATTGGATTCTTTATTCTAAAAAAAATAATAAAGGCTGAAAGGAGACACTATAAAAACTGTTAAATCTTAGACAGAAGGTGTAGAAAGTGAGATTTTTGTGCAGCTTATAACCACCCCTTTCCCTTCTGACTTCCATGGGCAAACAGAACTTCCCCTGTCCCATGGATGTAGGACTTGGCCGTGTGGCTCGCTGTGGCCAATGGAGGGTGGATAAAACTGACGATGTGTCAGTTTTGCGCCCAGGCTTCTGGGAGCTGTTGCCCTCCAGCAGGAGAAGAACATGACCTAGGCAGCCACTGCCCTTCAGCCTGGACCACAGAACCAACTGTGTAGAGCAGGTCTATAGTTTGGAGCCAATTCTAGCTGAGCAGCAGAGCCATAACAATAAATACTACTCGCTTGCTGTTGAATGCCACCGAGTTTTGGGGTGCTTTGTAATGCAGCATCATTCCAGCAAGAGTTATGGAAGCTGCATGAAGATCTTCTCCAATATATGATAAAGAACTCAAATTTCCCAAATGCCGGAACTGGGCATGTAAATGTTGTTTTATGGAAAACTTCAGAGGAGCAAACTCTTCTTTCAAATCCTCATCCTTCCTCTGGGTGCCCCTTCCCTTCATAGCCTTCCTTGCTTGCTTTCAGCTTTTCATTATGTATAGATTTTCCCTCATCTATTAATAATCATTCTTGCAAAATGAGCTGTCCTTTGGGCCATTTTTTCAGGGTTTTGCTTTCTCTTTAAGGATAATAAAAAATAAGGCTGATATTAAATAGCACTTTCTACGTGGCAGGGACTGTTCTAAGTACTTGGCATTTAGTATGCACAACCACCCTATGTTCTAAATAATGTCTCCATTTTATAGATACAAATTGAGGCACACATAGGCAAAGTAAAGGTCTCAAATAACACAGAACTGGTAAGTGACAGAGGGGTAGTTTGATCCCAGACCCCTAGAATCTAAGATCTTCCCCGCTATGTATATCTTCTTGATAGCAATGGGTTAACTGGATAAACTAATCTAGATTGACATTAATTTATTATCCAATACAAGTATTAGTTTATTATTCCCTCAGCTAACATAAGGCCGTAATTCACTGTATGTGAAGAGGGCCCACAGGAAATGAATCTAATGACAAAATTTTGGCCTTATGACAAACCACCAAGGAGATGATTTCAAGGTGGTATTTCTTTTCATGCTTTAATTTCAAGGAAGTCCAAAGATTTAGCAAAATCAAAACTTGAAAGAGTAAATTTTAGAAGAAAATAAAGGAACCTTGTCTTTTGAAAATGTGTACTCTTCACGGGGAACATACCAATCAGATGCCTGTTGATGAAAACCCAAATAGCACTTGAGGGCTTTTCTGCCCTTGGAGTTTAGGAATCTTAGCTTGGATTGCACTTCCCAAGCCTGGGTAGCTCCAGTGCCTCTCCAGGATTTCAGATTCCACTTCTTTATGCTCATTAGGTTCCTAACCCTAGTAATCACAGGGTGGCTTCAGTTCTATGATCTGTGCATTATATATGTCATATCAAAGCTACACCTCCTCATGGAAAAATATCAATGAGACCAAGCACGTGATTATTTTCCATTTTTTGCTAAAAACATATTATGGCATAGAGGAGGGGGGTCACATTACAGATTATGCAGCCATCTGCCTCCTCATGGGGCCCCCAACTAGATCCTCATGTTACACCCTTTTAAAAGCTTTCATACCCTTTATATACAATGCTCTGGATGGGCAGCCTCCCAGCTCTAGCTGCCTCTTCTAAGAGAAGCAGTCTTACCAAGCCATCTGTTACTCTACCTTTCAGCCACCTCTTCTCACGTTCTGATAAATCCAAAGGGCTCTATCTTGTCATAGTAAAAAATGTTAAGAAAATGGTGAGCTTGATAATCTGATTACCATTCTTCCACAAGAAAATCTATTTATAGATAAGCTATCAGAATGAATAAAATAGTTAATGAAAATTACAGATGTAAGATCAATATACAAACATCAGTTGCACATGCCAATACCCCAGCATATTTGCAAAAATACCATTTAGCCTAGCTGCAAAAACTACAGGATACTGGCTGGATGTGGTGACCCATGCCTGTAAACCTAGTGAAGAGAGAGGATCCCTTGTGGTCAGTAGTTTGAGACCAACCTAAGCAAGAGTGAGATCCCTGTCTCTAGAAAAAGTAGAAAAATTAGGTAGGTATGGTGATGCATTCCTATAATCTCAGCTACTCAGGAGGCTGAGGCAGGAGAATCCCTTGAGCCCGGGAGTTTGATATTGCTGTGACCTATGACAATGCCACTGCACTCTACTCACAGTGACAAAGTGAGATCATGTCTCAATAAAAATCAAACAACAACAACAAAACACTATAGGATACCTAGTAATAAGCCTAACAGAATTGTCTCATAGAACAAACTAACTGTTCCTATGAAGGAGAGTGTTTTAAGTGAACTATGATACAGTAGAATTCTACTTAGCTATTAAAATGAATGATCTAAGATTCACCTGTATATCCATAAGGCCCAATTTTAAAAACATAATATTTAATTTAAAAAATCAAATTGTAACATGTACACACAGTATATTTTTTGTGCAAAAATGTAACACCTACAAAACAATTGAATGTATGAATATACATGTACATCTACACAAGAATGAAATCTGTCTATTTTAAGATAAGTACTACATCTGAGGAAGAAGAGATTGAAAAAGAATTGGAGCACAGCAGGTTTTCTTTTAAAAAAATTCAAGAAAGAAAGACTTTCTGTAATTATATTATATTAATTTTGTATAATATGTATATTAAAATATTAGTAGACATATATTACCTTATTTGATATTTGTCTATTTGAAATTTTTTAGAATTAAAAATGGAAATTCTATATGAACTCAAGAAGGATTTCAATGAAATAACACTGAAAACCCTTTCATCTTCTTTAATAACTTTTTGCTTTAAATTCGTATATTTCTTTTTTTTTTTTGTAGAGACAGAGTCTCACTTTACCGCCTTCGGTAGAGTGCCATGATGTCACAGGACTCACAGCAACCTCTAGCTCTTGGGCTTCTGCGATTCTCCTGCCTCAGCCTCCCGAGGAGCTGGGACTACAGGCGCCCACGACACGCCTGGCTATTTTTTGGTTGCAGTTCAGCCAGGGCTGGGTTTGAACCCACCACCCTCGGTATATGGGGCCGGCGCCCCACTCACTGAGCCACAGGCGCCACCCTAAATTCCTATATTTCAAAATGTCCAAGGAGAAAGAGAAAAGGTTTGACTCTTAGCAGGAAGTTAGCAGGGATGACCAAACTTTGTAAAACAAGGATGAAATTGAAATTTTACTTCATAAAAAGGTCAAGTTAGACACATAAATAATATAACATACCTTTATTTTGAGAGGCTTTTTTAGGTAATTATGAGGCAGGGCAAGCTACTTAAGCCTCCTGCTCCTTGTTTTTGTTTTTTTTCTCCTAGTGGCTGGACTTTGAAGTCCCTCCCAGGTCTAATGTTTTAAGAGCTTTTAAAACTCTAAGCTGTTTGTGAGAGCTTAGAGTTCAGTTCAGCTTGGCAGGAGTGGCCCGTTCCTGGCAAAAGTAAAAAGCAGTTTCTTTCTGTCAGTTAGAGATAAGAAGTGAGGAAGGCTCAGAATGCAGAGGATGATGTTGAGGATGCCAGCTACAGCTGGTGTAGTGAGAGGAGGGATGCTGAGATTGTCAGTGCTGCTGATGACACAGGGACTGGTCTGTCCTCTGTGATAAGTGCAGTGTTCAAGGAACAATATATTTACTCTTTTCTTAAGTATTGGGCCATTCTGAATTCTGCTTTAACATATATATCTTATTGCCCATAGTTAAACTGGGTAATAAGTAAAATACAGAAGGTGCCAAAAACATATATACACATTTTAAGAAAGGAAAAAAAGTATATTCAAATTGTAATACTCAAGTCAGTTTTGACTCCTGCGATTACAAAAGATAAAAGATACCACAGGCACCTGTGGCTCAGTGTGTAGGGCACTGGTCCCATATACCAAGGGTGGAGGGTTCGAATCCCACCCTGGCCAAACTGCAACAAGAATAGCCGGGCATTGTAGCACGTGCCTGTAATCCCAGCTACTTTGGAGGCTGAGGCAAGAGAATCGCTTAAGCCCAAGAGTGTGAGGTTGCTGTGAGCTGTGACACTATTGCACTCTACCGAGGGCGACAAAGGGAATCTGTCTCAAAAATAAAATAAAATAAAACAAAACTAAAAAAATAAAAGATACAACAGAGAAGATAACAAACATGATCGGTATACACCAAGTATTACAATTTAATACAGTTCTTTTCCTTTCTTAAAACGTAAATACATTTTTTGGCACCCTGTGTATATACTACAAATTCAATAGTTACATTTCTATTTAAACTGAATTATTATTGTGGTAGTATGGTTACTTTTTGAAGGAAGAAAGTCTTTATTTTTTAAAGATAAGCATTAAAATATTTATTGATGAAATACAATGTCTTGGATTTGCCTTAAGATAATTCAGAGGGAGGGAGTGAAATAAGATCATCCATGTGCTAGTCACTACTAAGCTGAAAATACTGGGTAGCTGGGGCTCACTACACCATTCTCTCTGCTATGACATATGTTTAAAATTTTCCATGATAAAGAGGTAAAATAAAATAATAGTAAATAAAATGCTGCAGAGCTAGCTTTTTTTTCTTTTATTGGTACTTACAGAAATCCTATCCACTCCCCACTCTGATTCAAAGTCCCATTGCTTACCTGGGGCATTTTTCACAATGTTTGCATAGCATGCGGTCTGAATTGATTTGCTTGCCATGCAACAACTAACTTTTAAACCATTGTTGAATTTGATTTCATCATAAAAGAATTCTAAGAAGTTTTCAAAGGAAATTGGAATTTTCAGCCCTTTCAGGAATGGAAACTATCATAGTCCTTCACACTGTACCTACCAGTAAAGTATTTCTTATGGAAAAACTGAACTTTGATTTGTTAAGCATGTATAGTATACCTGTACACTATTTTCTGGCTTAATGAAATTGATATAATTTGAAGTATATATTATCTCCATCTTAGAGATGAGGTCGTTTAACCTTGCCAAGATCATATAGTTACCATATTTGGAGTCAAGATTCTACACCATGAATGTATAAATCCAAAGCTTGTGTTCTTTCCATGGCATAACCTTGGTTTGTGGTTCCAGAGGCATGGATAGCCATCTGGAAGCTTGAAAGAGACAAGAATCGCAGTCCCCATCCCAGTCCTACTGAATTAGAACAGGCATCTTAATGAAACTCCCGCAGTATCCGTGTACACATTTAAACCATTTAAAGATTGAGAAACTGCTCTCAAAACAGCCTTAAAAATTTATCTCAAATAAGAATAAAAGTAAACATTTTTGCTAACATTTATTCCTTCCTTTCTCTGTGTCATTTTTGTTTTTGTTTATTCCTCACATTAATCCTATTAAAGTGAGGAAATAGGCTTCAGAGTTTAATCATCTCCAGAGTCATGAAGCTAGCAAATGGCAGAGTTGGGATTTGAACTCAAATTGATGTGATTCTGGAAACTGTAACCAATTACCCTATGTCTCCCTCCAAATGTTTTGTTTAATCTAAACGATGCAAATTAGCCTTCCATCATTAACACTGATCCAATACTTAGGTTTGATAATGTAGCCAGAATCTAAAATGTCAGACTCAATACAATGTTGCTGTTATCTAAACTAAAATTTTAAACCATGAGATCATATGGCCAATGTACCTCTTACATTAGAGCACTCTGGGCTTGAACCTGGCTCACACCCACAGGACTAAAGGCACCAAGAAGATCAGAATCATCGGTAAATATGGGACTCACTATGGCGCCTTCCTCTGGAAAATGGTGAAGAAAATTGCAACCAGCCAGCCACTAAGTACACTTGCTCCTCCTTGATCAAAGCCAAGATCAGGGAGATGAGCCGTGGGGATCTGGCACTGTGGTTCCTCTATGAAAACAGTAGCTGGTGGTGTCTGGACCACTTCTGCTGTCACAGTGGGTCAGCCATCAGATGACCGACCAAAGGAATTGAAATACCAGGAGAAGCTCCCCCTTTTCAGACATCACTAGGCTATACCAAATGGATTAAGTTATGTTTAAAAAAAAACAAACAAACAACTAGAGACTATATCAGAGTGCAAATTCTAGTAGTTTATCTAGCCATAACCTTCATTTACCAATAGGTGAACTGAAACATAAGACGAAAGTCTGAAATACAGGATAAAGATAAAAGAGTCCTCAAAACAATCCTAAAATTTACCAAGGCAGGCTCAAAAAAGACATCTGCTTCTTGATTCCATTTTCACATTACTAGGCAACTGCAACTTTATGTTTCCAGTGGTAAAAAGCATAGAATCAAGCTGGGCATGGTGCACACACCGGGAGTCCCAGTTGCTCAGGAAGCTGAGGCAGGAGGATTGCTTGAGCCCAGGAGTTACGATTGTGCCTGTGAATAGCCGCTGTGCTCCAGCCTGGATAACACAGCTAGACCCTGTCTCTTAAAAAAAAAAAAAAATTAGGATCATTAGAATCTCTTTAAATATCTTTGAATAAACAATTCCCTTTTTTCACATGATGTAAAAAATTCATTTTGCTTCTAAAAAGTTTCCCACTGGGCAACATTTTCATCTTCTTTCCCATGTGAGGAAAAAAGAAACATACATAATGTTTTTGTTGGTGGAGAATATAATGGGTTCTAATTCCAGGCTTGCTTTTAGCAAGAGCAACGAGAAACCATAATTAGCTCTAAAGTAGACTAAATTAGTATGAATATGAAATCACCTACAGCTACAAGATAGCAAATTTCTAAAAATACCAGAAAACTTCATATTTTTTTCCCTTTTGGCCTAATGCAGAGCCCCTGAAGCAGAAAAACTTAATTACTTTGTGACCTAGTGTTGGCAGATTGCTATACAATTAGTTATTAGATAGCTTCTCCTTTAGGAGGCATAAAGGGTAGCAGAATGTAATGATGGAAATCTAAGAAGTGGCATTAAAACTGCTGTCTGAAAAGAGAGTAACGGACTTGAATGCCAGAGTATTTGATTCTAAGAAAATGAGATCTTCCAAACAAATATGTAATGAATATCCAGTTAACATGTCAGTGAACTTTTTTCTTTTCAGTGGTAAAGAACAGATTAAGATACACAAACAAAACAAACCCCCCAAAAAATCTCAAACAAAAAATATATATATAAAAAATAAACATTCTTCTGGTTTTCTTATAATCAATCACTTGTCACATTCCAGCTGCTGTGAATGTGAGTTAATTTGATAGGTTGTAACCCTTCCATTTATCACCCATTTTCCAGGAAAACAGATATGGATATTGTGGTGAGGAGCTCAGTCTGAAATGAATGACAATTCCAATTATTATCTTAACCTGAAATTTAGGAATGTGTTCAGAGGAGATTATTTCTCAATAATACATTTTTTAATTTTTTTATTTTCTTTTAATTTATTTATTTGTGGGTTTTTGGCCAGGGCTGGGTTTGAACCCGCCACCTCCGGCATATGGGACAGGCGCCCTACCCTTTGAGCCACAAGCGCCACCCTCAATAATACATTTCTAAGGCAATGAAAATTGTCATTGTAAAATCAAATCCCAAAGTATACTTGCACGCAAACACAGAAATACAGGCTCAGCACCTTAAGCTCAGAGGCTAAGGGTGCTAGCCACATACACCAGAGCTGGCAGGTTTGAATCCAGCCTGGGCCTGCCAAACAGCAATGACAACTGCAACAAAAAAATAGTCAGGTGTTGTGGTGGGCACCTGTAGTCCCAGCTACTTGGGAGACTGAGGCAAGAGAATCACTTAAGCTCAAGGAGTGGAGGTTGCTGTGAGCTGTGATGCCACAGCACTCTACCGAGGGTGACAAAGTGAGACTCTGTCTCAAAAAAACCAAAAAAACAAAAAACACAGAGATACATAAACAAATACTTTTTTTTTTTTGAGACAGAGCCTCAAGCTGTCGCCCTGTGTAGAGTGCTATGGCATCACAGCTCACAGCAACCTCCAACTCCTGGGCTCAAGCGATTCTCCTGCCTCTGCCTCCCAAGTAGCTGGGACTACAGGTGCCCGCCACAACGCTGGGTATTTTTAAATTTTTTTTGTTGCAGCCACCATTGTTGTTTGGCAGGCCCAGGCTGGATTTGAACCCACCAGCTCAGGTGTATGTGGCTGGCGCCTTAGCTAGTTGAACCACAGGTGCCGAGCCACAAATACTTACTTTTTTTTTTCAAAACAGAAGGGGGCATTTCACTTTAGATGAAGAAATAAAAGAGATACTCTTCCTAGTGTTTTTTTTTTTGCAGTTTTTGGCTGGTGCTGGGTTTTGAACCCTACACCTCCGGCATATGGGGCTGGCGCCCTACTCCTTGAGCCAGAGGCGCCGCCCCTCTTCCTAGTGTTTTATATGAAGAAAAAAACCTACCAAGAAAATCTATTTCTACATTTTCTTATCGTGTATTTCCCTGTCTCTTTGTGCTAATATCTGTGAGGGCTCATGTGATAAAAATCCCTTGGTGAGTAGCAGGAGAGAGGTAAAGACTATAATTAGAGGGACTGGTGATTTGAAAAAATAAATTAGATACCCATCATTTCATTCATTTTAAAGAGGTACTTAGAGATACTTAGCATGAGATAAACAGGACTCAAAAGAAAGCAAAAATAAACAACTTTGGGTGTCTGCTTTCCCTCTAGTCAGATCCTTGATTTGGTCTGCCAATTCTAGCATTATCATTTCGTCTCAAATGTTAGAAGTATTACTTAAAAAAAAAAAGGATTCATACATTGTGTAGGTGATGGGATATCTAAACTGTGAAGTCCTTTTCAACACTCGTTTATTATTTGGGTTGCTCACAGAGTCAAACTTTAAGGGTCCACTCATCTTGCTTACTTTCTTTTTCTTTTGGTTCTGGCTTTTCAACCAGGATTTATATCAACTGTGACTGCCAGAATTTGGCACAGTGGGTGAGGCAAATCTTATTTGATAATCTGCCCAAGGCAGCCTGTGGGAGCTGCTACAACAGAAGCAGCTCCACTGGCAGTTGCCTTGCCCAGGTTCCCAATCACAGAGCGGGGCATCCCCAACAGAAAGAGGAAGTGGTTCTGTGTTCCTCACCTCCAGACCCGTGAAAAGTTCCCCTCCCACTCACCCAGTGGGCACAATGTAAGGGTGTACAGCACACCCTCAGGGTGAAGGGCTCAACTACAACTTGAACTTTACCTAAAAAACTCAAAACAATGTAACCTAGCTATTTGTACTCTCATATTAATCTGAAATTTAAAAAAAAAGAAAAAGAAAGAAAAGTTCTCCTCCCAGTTGAACTAGTTTTCTGCAGAGTCCTCATGCTTGTCAAATGTTCACTGTTCTTGAGATACAGAAATACTCTGTGAGGCCTCGAGGAAGCTGATGAGGAAGCAGAGGATGATGGTCAGCAGAGAGAAAAGAGGGAAAAGAGTCAAGCAGAAAGAAGAGACACCAGTAGCCCCTGGGGACAGAAAGCCAGAGAAAGGAGGGAGTTGGAGCTATCTCTCTCCTGGCTAGTGTTCCATTTCCCACTTCTAGGTCTCGAGGCTAAGCTGAATTAGAAACCAAACTATTAAATAAAAGCTGAATTAGAAACCAAAACTATTAAATAAAAAGCAAAGCCAGCTGGGATACCCCCACGCTATTCCAGTAGGACCTGAAAACTTTTCTAATATAACAAGTTACTATTATTGATGAGCCTCAGGAAGCCCAGAGTCTTCAAGAAAAAGTAAATCTATATTTTTATAACTTGTTAAAATAGCAAGGGATTGAAGTGCATGATAAATTTTAAAAGATTTATATGAGAAAAAAAGAAAAAAGATTTGGCCAATTGCAGTGGCTCATGCCTGTAATCCTAGCACTCTGGGAGGCTGAAGTGGGTGGATTGCCTGAGCTCATGAGACCAACCTGAGCAAGAGCGAGACCCCCTTTTCTATTAAAAATGAAAATTGCAGGTTAGGTTCTTGGACTTTCCTGGCAACATGGCCCCCAACGCCAGTCTCCCACCCACCTCAGAAGAAACAAAGACTGCCTGCTGCTCCCAGACCGGAAGACACCTCAGGCTGTCTGGGATTGCTGAAAAAGAAAGAAAAAGAACAGCAGGAAGCAATTGAACATATTGATGAAGTACAAAATGAAATAGATTTAATGAACAAGCCTGTGAGGAGATTTTGAAAGTGGAACAGAAATATAACAAACTCCGCCAACCATTTTTTTCAGAAGAGGTCAGAATTGATTTCCAAAATTCCACATTTTGGGGTAACATTTGTCAACCATCCACAAATGTTCATGCTGTTTGGGGAGGAGGATGAAGAGGCAACTGCATTATTTGACCAGAGCTGAAGTGACAGAATTTAAAAGATATTAAATCAGGTAACAGAATAGATTTTTATTTTTATGAAAACCCTTACTTTGAAAATAAAGTTCTCTCCAAAGAATTTGATCTGAACGAGACTGATGCTCCTTCTTCAAAGTCCACTGAAATCAAATGGAAATCTGAAAGGATTTGACAAAACGTTCCAGTCAAACGCAGAGTAAAGCCAGCAGGAAGAGGCAGCGTGTGGAACCAGAGCTTCTTTATCTGGTTTACTGAACATTCTGGTGCAGGTGCAGATGGATTAGGAGAGGTCATCAAAGATGATATTTGGCCAAATCCATTATGGTACTACTTGGATTCTGATATGGATGAAGAAGAAGATGATGATGAAGGTTTAGAAGATATTGATGAAGAAGGGGATGAGGATGAAGGTGAAGATGATGAAGATGAAGGGGAGGAAGGGAAGGAGGATGAAGGAGAAGATTCCAACCTTTTAAAAAATTTCTCCAGTCCCTGGGAGCAAGTTGCAGTCTTTTTTCCCCCCTCTCTTGTGTTCAGTCACCCTGTTCTTGAGGTCTCTTTTCTCTATATCGTGGTTCTCAACTTATTTTGGGGGGAAATACCTTGAGCAGAAGACAATGGGAAAAGAATCTCTACCCGTTTCTGTTCCAAATTCATTTTTATCCCTTCCTGTCTCAAAAAAAAAAAAAAAAAAACTGTATGGAAACAACACCAGGGAGCTCTGTGGGAAAAAAGAAAAACCTGCTCCCTTAGGTCTGTTGGAAGCTGGAGGATGCTTAGGCCCCTGTGTAGTGCATAGAATTCTATCTAGCTCTTTCCCTCCTTTCTGTGTATATTGGTCTCAGAGAGTACACTGTGCCTCTACGTGAATATGCACAGTTAGCATTCTTGTTATTACCAGTCCTTTAGAAGTCCAGAAATACGGGATCACAGTAATATTCCAGTCTGGGATTGCAGAACAACTTTTTTACCAGCGGGGCGACCCATTTCTATCTTGGCGCCGGTGAAAAGCTGGTGTAGGTGAGGGACCGGTGCTCAGTCTGAATACTGGGTAGGCCCGCAATGACAGTGCAGGAATTCCGCGCCGGCTGCGGGGTTCGCAGACCTGACTGAAGGGGGTACTGTTCGCCTGACACACTCAAGCTCCACCCTCCCTCCTACCCACCGCTCCTCTTAGCCCTGAGCCGTGGGGTGCGCTTGTGCGCAGGAGATAGAGCTTCAACACGGCAAGATCAAAGTACCTGGGGTTACAGCAGAGAAGCTAGACTTGCCGGCTGCGCACGCGCAACAGTTCTGCACCGGCTGCCGCGGCGCAAGCGCAGTCCAGCCTCGCTAGCTCCGGCAGTCCTGGCTGGGCCCGGGCCCCGCCCCCTCAGGCCCCGCCCTGCTCCCGTGCGCCGAACGCCCTATATCCGGGTTCCCGCCGCCTTCGCCGCCTGGCTCATTCAGCCTTGCCGGGAGTGGTGCGATTCCCGACCAAGATGGCGGCCGTGGGGCGAGTCGGCTCCTTCGGTTCCTCTCCGCCAGGATTAGCCTCGACTTACACGGGCGGCTCCTTGGGCAACGAGCTGGCGTCGGGCAACGGCAGCGCCGCAGCAGGCGACGACGAGGACGGGCAGAACCTTTGGTAACGACCCCACCCCTCCCTGAGCCCCCGCTGGCTCTCCCGGCCTTGCGGACGCCTCGGGATCCGGTGCCCGCCGGAGCTCCGCGCGGGGCCTGGCCACTGCGTTTTCGGCAGCCCCTGCCAAGGCGCGCCGAGGCCGGGTCCTTCCCTCCCGCGCTGCGGCTCCGGCCCCTGGCCCCCGGCCTCAGCGTGCGCCTTGCTCCCGGTTAGGTCCTGCATCCTCAGCGAGGTCTCCACCCGCTCGCGCTCCAAGCTTCCCGCAGGGAAGAACGTGCTGCTGCTGGGTAAGTGTCCCCCGCCTCGCCCCGCCCCGCCCGGTCCCCACCCCCGCTGGGGTCCAGGTCCTCCTGCCCGCTCGCTGGCTCGCTCTCTTTGTGCGGATAGCCGGGCCCAGCCCCGCCCGGTCCCCCAACCTGCTGCTGACCGCTGAGAACCGGAACCCCAGACCCCTGCCCCGGGACCTGCGGGCACTCGTCCTCCCTTAGGTTCCTCCTCCTCCTTCTCCGGGGATGTGGAGGTGGCCCTGTGAGCGTCCCCTGGAAAGGAGAGAACGCGATAGCTCGTCTGAGGGATTCTAGTGGGCTGGGGTTTACCTGGAAAATAAGAACATTTTTTCTTTAGTAATAAAAATTTGTAGCAGAAGGCTCTTTGCAAGACCTCCAGTGCAAATGGCATGCCATTAATATTTAATAGCTGACTCTTTGTATAATTGACAGGGAAGTTATAAATGAGACCTGGTGATAAATGTTCTGGATTCAGCGCTTTTTTGAGTCCAGTGTGCTCATGTTGCAGCTGCCTTTTTAACTGTCATTTAAATTTTGCAATTTGTAAAGGGCGATGGTATAACACCTTTCTAGTTCAGTTCCCTTCGGCCAAATGCATATAATATGGAGAAGTGGTCTGATGTTTCGGTTCTCCTGATGTATATTTTCTCGCTTCTCTGGAGTTGTGTATTTTGTTTCTTTAGTGACTGTGGTTGGTTGGAAGTAGAGGTTTGAGGGCGAACAATTCGTCCTCAGATTTTTTGCAGGCTTAGCTCCTGAATCATTTGCAGGATAGACTTCTCCCATATTCTTTACATGCGAGATACTGAACTTTGGCTTCTAAGGGGATGATTAAATTTTAAAACTTTGGTATTGGTGTTTCAATACTTTTTATTGGGGATGATTAATTTTTAAAACTTTGGTATTGGTGTTTCAAGACTTTTTATTATGTACATCTAAGAACAGGAAAAGAAACAAAGAAGTCAAATGTTCCTTGATTGGGTCCACAATTAAATATGAATGTTGAAGTAGAAAAATAATAATTTTTTAAATGAACTGATACCAAGCTCGATTATATGATTCTTGACGTTCTTTAGATTTACATGGAACTAGGTGAAAAATTGGATTTTGCTTTTGTTTTATGCGATTGGAAGTACTTACTGTGTATTAGTCCTAGAATCACATCCCTAACACATAAAAACCCTATGATCTTAAGCAAGTTGCTTCACATCTGTAAACTTCGGTTTCATCATCTTTAAAATGGATGTTATAGAAATAATAATGTTTGCCAACTAGAGTTTTGGGGAAGATAAATGAGATAATGTTTGCAAAGTGATAACAACACAGTGACTTTGTGATGGATTTATCTTAATTAGAAAATATTGTGAATCAGAACTCTGTAAAATTTGAATTAGTGCCCACGTAAGTGATATTGATAGGGTAGAGATGAGTTAGGATCTAAAAGCAAAAAGAATTCAGAAAGTGATTTAATTATTTAGACAAATCACTAGTAATTAAGCTAAAATGGATTTAAGATCATTAAAATTGATTATATTTCAATTACTCTAAATAAGACTTCTTTTCAAATACTGGCATTATAAAGGTAAGATTCCTGAATTTTGTTTTCATTTTGTAAGTTCCCTCCAGTTATTCCTGTACATTAGATATTAAATAGCTGGTTCTGTTTGTGGTGAAACAAACGTGACAGTTTTCTTCATTTCTTGTACCTAATTTGCACTGAGATTGTGCTTTTTTTTAACCTTCCTTTTGACAGTGGGTCAGTGCATGAAAGAAACTGAGTGTTCTTAGAGGTCACAGACTCCTCCACTCCTTCATACTTAAAATAGATTAAATTTCCTTTTTTTGTTTTTGAGTGGTCTTCAGTAATATAAATTTCCTTTTTTTATGAGCTTAATAGTTCTTAAAGCTTCATCTAGTATCAGGTTATATGAGCTTAAAATTTAATACTTTTCTTTCAGTACTATTAGGATTTTCATCAAAGTCCTTTTCAGCTTTAGAAGAAACTAATAACTGATTTTTATACTGTACATAAATAGTGCTAATTTTCTAACATTCCTCTAAAGATATTTTGCCATCACATATTATGGCTGCATTTAGTCTTTGTTGGTGGTGGAAGAAATATACAAGTAGAGATTGTGGTTTTCTTTGTTAGGAGTTTGAGGGTGCCAAGGCAGGAGGATGCCTAGCCCTGTCTTTCATGAATGAAAGTGGTCTCTGGAGTCCCATATTTAAGAAAACAAATCTGAGACTATGATAAGGCTTTACATTTCCAGAAACAACCTAGAACAGGAATGATGATACGGGACTATGTACAGCTCCTTAACCCTCATCACCACCACATGTGCAAATTGCAGTTTAACCTTAGCTTATTAGGGGACCTCTCTTCCTACTGCCTAATGGGAGAAAGAGGTCAGAACTAGGGATGTGCGAATGTGTCAGGGTCATTCTCAAAGCATTTTCATAGAAATCTCCTTTTACCTCCCTTTCTTGATCTGGAATGTAGATGTTAGTACAAATTTATAGATGAGGTAATGAATTTGAGACTTGTTAACTGAGCTTCCCAAGGTCATACAGCTGTTAAGGTTCTTGTGTTCTGTGACTCTGTTATGGCTTTGCAACTTGATGGAAATCCCTATGAGGGAGAAAGTGCCAGGGTACAAAACTCTTCCTGCTCAAAGGTTATCTTTGAACAAAAGTACTGGTAATTATTTTAAAGCAAAATCCAGGTATTTATTACACTCTGGGATGTAGCTGTGGCATGGCACTTTTGTTTAAGCAGTCATTTAATCTACATAGGTCTGACTCTTATTAGCAAATCCAGAAAGACTATGACATTAGTGTTTAACCATTGGAGAGATTTTTGAGCATAGGTTTCAGGAAAGTCTTTTTAACATTAAAAGTGAGATTTCTTGTTGCTTGTATTTTATTTTATTTATTTATTTATTTTTTATTGTTGGGGATTCATTGAGGGTACAATAAGCCAAGTTGCTTGTATTTTAAAAATCATCCTTTTATGAACTACTTTTTCTTCTTTAATCTTTATACTTGATCACTTTTTACTATTTATTATAATTGTATTTTAATAGCTGCCTTTAAGGAAGTTTCTTGATTACTTTTCCATGTTTTGATGAACTCCCTAAGGAAAATAAAAGTAGTAATTTCTAACATAAGAAATTATGTGGGCTAATCGTGTGTGTGTGTGTGTGTGTGTGTGTGTGTGTGTGTGTGTGTGTGTATTCTGATTATTCCCTTAAAGATCAGAAAACACAGCCGTGCCTGTGGCTCAAAGGGGTAGGGCGCTGGCCCCATATGCCGGAGGTGGCGGGTTCAAACCCAGCCCTGGCCAAAAACTGCAAAAAAAAAAAAAAAAAAAATCAGGAAACAGACAAATTGCCCTCGGGTTACGCAGTGAGAAAGAGGCACTCTGGCTCTCAGAGCCAGTATTCTTAATCCATACACTGAACTATCTCCCTGTGGGAAAAGAGCTTTCTTTATAGGAAAAATAAGAGGATGTTTAGCAGATATTAAGACATTTTCTCTTGAATGTATCTATTTCAGTGCAGAAAAATTTCATTTAGATGGCTCGGCGCCTGTGGCTCAAGCAGCTGAGGTGCCAGCCATATACACCTGAGTTGGCGGGTTCGAATCCAGACTGGGCCTGCCAAACAGCAATGACGGCTTCAACCAAAAAATAGCCTGTCATTGTGGCGGGTACCTGTAGTCCCAGCTGTTTGGGAGGCAGAGGCAGGAGAATCGTTTGAGCCCAGGAGTTTGAGGTTGCTGTGAGCTGTGATGCCACGGCACTCTACCCAGGGTGACAGCTTGAGGCCTTGTCTCAAAAAAAAGAAAAAAATCTCATTTAGATTTCTGAATTCAACGAAGATGTATTTGTAATCCTGGTCCCCAGCACAGTGCCTCTCTTTATGATTTTCTGTCAGTATGAGTTAATGAAAACTAACCGACCCTTTGGCAATTCATTTAAGCCTGGTCTTTCTTATCTGTAAATTAAGCTATTAGAATTTAGTGGTCTCCTAAGCCTTGTCTGATTGAACATTGTATAATTTTTTGTTATTTTAAATCTTGTGAGTTATTTTTTAAAAATGTTTTAAGGCACATTGCAGTTAGTTAATGTAGATGTAGGCTATTTAATTCCCACATGTAAGAAATCTAGATTTTTTTTTTCTTTTAAACTTAGTAGCTTGTGTTATTGCAAGTAGGAAAATTTAAGAGATACACAGTGTTGCTGGACATGGTGGCTCACCCCTATAATTCTAGCACTCTGTGAGGCCAGGGGAGGAGGATCACTTGAGGTCAGGAGTTCAAGACCAATCTGAACAAGAACAAGACCTGGTCTCTACAAAAATAGAAAAAAAAAATAGCTGAGTATTGTAGGGGCCTGTATTTTCAGCTCCTTGGGAGACTGAGGCTAGAGGATTGCTGCAACCTAGGAGATTGAGGTTGCTGTGAGGTAGGCTGATGCTAAGGCTCTCTGTAGCCTGGAGCAAAGAATGAAACTCTGTCTCCAAAAAAAAGAGATCTACACAATAGAAGAACTTGAGAAATGATCAGAAAAATAACTTACAATAATTAGTCAAGGGAGTGCGTAGATTTTTGAGAGGGCTGATTTTAAAAATAATGAGTGTTCATTTTGGAACTGTTAATCTTGTGAGGAACTGAGATTAAAGATCCAGGATTTATGGGAAATAGATTTTATTTTTATTTATTTATTTATTTTGAGACAGAGCCTCAAGCTGTCCCCCTGGGTAGAGTGCAGTGGCATCACAGCTCACAGCAACCTCTAACTCCTAGGCTCAAGCAATTCTCCTGCCTCCGCCTCCCAAGTAGCTGGGACTACAGGCGCCCACCACAACGCCCTGCTATTTTTTGTTACAGCCATCTTTGTTGTTTGGCTGGCCTAGGCTGGATTTGAACCCACCAGCTCAGGTGTATGTGGCTGGCGCCTTAGCCACTTGAGCCACAGGCGCCGAGCCAGTAAATAGATTTTAATTACTGCTTTCTTTTGGCATGATTATGATTATTAATGATCTCATAATGGTTATTAGAATAGGATGTAACCATATACAGTAGAACCTCCATAGTTAACCACCTCCCTGCATTGACTACCTCTCTAAGTTGATCTAATTTTCATAGATTGGACATGCATCACATGTATGTATCAATCAGTACAGTAGGCTTAGTTCCTTATGTTGTTACGATTCCTTGGGTCAGTAACTTAACAGAGGTACTACTGAGCATAAAATCCAAGAGAGTATAACAAATTGGTCAACATATGGAGGTGATCAACATAAGGAACTTGGCATACTGTACTGATACATATGTATACATGTCTGATGTATAAAAATTAGGGCAACTTTTAAGGAGGTGGTCTCACAGTATAAGCCAGTAGAGTGGTAATTTAGCTAGTGTGAAGTTGTGTGAGAGAGAATGTCAGCAAAAGCACTGAGAAAATGCAAAACAGAAAGGAGCCTTGAATTAGGAAAAAGAAAAGACCAAAATTTGGTATGGGACTCTGTCACTAATAGTGAGTGATCATAGGCTAACCTTTTTGGGCTTTTTTTTTTTTTTTTTAATCAGCATAGTGGCTGTTAGAAAGACTTCACAGATTACCTCTTTGTTCATCAAACATTTATTAGAGGCATTCTGTGCATAGAGCACTTTACTGAGTCACCTGGGGAACTGGCTAAGACTGATTCCTGCCCTGAAAGATCTTATAAACTGCTTTGGGGAAAAAGCTTTAAAGTAGCCAGGTGTGGTGGCACGTGCATAGAGTTCCACCTACACAGGAAACTGAGGTGTGGGAAGATCTCTTGGGCCCAGGAATTAGAAGCTAGCCTGGGCAACATATAGTGAAATCCCTGTCTCTTTAAAAGTAAACAAAACTCAAAAGTATTAAAAATCAAATATGTCGGGCGGTGCCTGTGGCTCAGTGAGTAGGGCACCGGCCCTATATACCGAGGGTGGTGGGTTTGAACCCAGCCCTGGCCAAACTGCAACAAAGAAAAAAATAGGCATGGTGGTGGAGCCCTTGGGCTCAAGCAATTCTCTTGCCTCAGCCTCCTAAGTAGCTGGGACTACAGGTGCCCACCACAATGCCCGGCTATTTTTTTGTTGCAGTTTGGCCAGGGCTGGGTTCGAAACCGCCACCTTCAGTATATGGGACCAACGCCCTACCTACTGAGCCACAGGCACCACCCAACTTGTAGGACTTCTTTTTTTTTTTTTGTAGAGACAGAGTTTCACTTTATTGCCCTTGGTAGAGTGCCGTGGCGTCACACAGCTCACAGCAACCTCCAACTCCTGGGCTTAGGCAATTCTCCTGCCTCAGCCTCCCGAGTAGCTGGGACTACAGGCGCCCGCCACGACCGACGCCCGGCTATTTTTTTGTTGCGGTTTGGCGGGGGCGGGGTTTGAACCCACCACTCTCGGTATATGGGGCCGGCGCCCTGCTCACTGAGCCACAGGCGCCGCCCACTTGTAGGACTTCTTTTGGGAGACAGTTTGTCAAGAGTAAAGACTACAAGTAATCTTGATTCTTTTCATTCTAGTTCTAGAGCAGACTCAGACTCCTTTTAAAATATAGTTTCCCTAGATATCCTCACATGATGATTTAAATGGTTTGGAGGGGGTAGGGGGAGACAGTCTCTCTGTGTTGCCCCAGATAGAGGACAGTGGCATCATCATAGCTCACTGCAACCTCAAACTCCTGGGCTCAAGTGTTGCAGGAAGACCAGGCCCAACAGAGAGAAAGAGCACCCAAACACCATGTTTACAAGAAGAAGGGCTTTATTCACCAGCCGGGAGCTTACGGCATAGAAGAATTCCAAATGGCCACGCTCCCCGATTGTCTTGGTCTTTCCCTTTTTATTGACAATCAAAAAGTTCCACCCCACAGGTACCTTTCTCATTGGCCAGTTTGAATCAAGCGGGAGATGCTATGCCCACCCCTACAGAACTACAGGATTTCACAGAACTTGGAAATTTCCAAGTTTCAGGAAGTTAAGTTTACAAATTCCCAAGAGCTGAGTCACCGTGGAGAGGACCCTGCATGTGTATCCTTGTGGTCTCCTTGAGAAGACCTGTTCTTCTAGACCTCACCCTTCTCGGGTATCCTCTCTCATTCCCCCCTTTTGAGACTCCAGTATATTTTAATTTGGAGTCTCAATATCAGCTTATTTCTGTAGGTGCCAATATTAATTACTTTTCAGCACTGAGGTTTTAGGGACTGTCACTCTTCTTGGTTTCTCTGCTCAGGCCTTAATAGTACCACAGTGGTGGGCTAATATACATATGAGTTTTTACTTTTCCCTGTGACATTTCTCCCCTTTTCCCAAAGTTCAAAGTCCAATGAAGTCAAGTCCCTGGAGGAGTTTCCTCAGGCTTCAGCCATGCGTTGACCAGCCAGCTCCCAGTATGTGGCTGGAGCAGGCATGTTGATTGTCTTAAAAGTTACCTTTACTTTCCAAAGGGCAGTGAAGCCCTATTCAGCCATCTGTGATGACTCCAGGTGAGGATTCTTTCCACCTTCACTGCTGTGTGTGTGGTCAGAATGATGGTGTAAAGTCCTTTCTACCTTGGTTTCAGGGGGACCAGGTTCTGATTCCAGACCTAGACTTGGTCCCTTTGATCTTCCAGAGAGAGAAAAGATGTACAGACACAAAAGACTAAACAGAACACAGTTAATTCCCCCAGTGGAGATTTTCCTTTCTCTTTCTAGGGTTTTTGTCTATTCAGTTCAGTCTTTCCCAGTTCTTTTAGGAGTTGCTGCTAAATTGCAGAGAATTGACAGAGGCCTCTTTGAACAACACCAGTGGCAAGGCCTGCATCCAGTTAAGCTTTGTTTCCTGGCAGAGTTTACCAATTTCTGCTCTTATGGTCCTGTTTATGCACTTTATCCTGCCTAAGCTTTGAGGCCTATAAATTATTCAAAGCTTTAGCTTATTATTTGCACTAGTTCTGTTATGAAGGCTAGCCCATTGTCAAATTTAAAACAGAGTGGCAGCCTAAATCATGGGGCAATTTCTCTGGGCAATACTTTACTACTTCAGGAGTCCTTTTTTATCCCGGTGGGGAAGGCTTTTACCTATTCCAAGGCTGATAGACCATCACCAGCCAGTACTTGTTCCCTCTAAACCTGGGCATTTCAGTAAAGTCTACCTGGAAGTCCTTGAAGGGCGTTGCTTCATACGACTGGATTCCTGGGGATACCGTTGGTCCTTGGCACGCGTTGAACTGGCTGCCAGTGACACACTGTAGACTGACAGTTTTGGCCAGGGCTGCCAGGTGGGAGATGTAGAAGTACTGGCCCAGCAACTTCATCAAATACTCCTGTCACCACAGTGGCTCCTAGAATCTGGGGGACAGCTACTCGTCTATCTGGCATCTTTATTTATCCTCCCTCTGCTTCCTGGCTCCCCTCTGCTGCCAAACCCATGCTCCAGAACCCATGGGGTGAGGGGAGCCACTTGTGACACCTGGTATGGCTGGGAGGCAGCCCTCTGCCTCAGTGTCAGCTCCGGTGTTCCCCTTAGTGATGGTGGAAGCAACTCTTTGATGTCCACGACAGTGCATCACTGCCACTTTCTGGGGTTTCCATACTGCCTCTAGCAACTAAAGTTATCTCCTATTGATACTTAATGTCCTTTCCCCCAGAGTTTAAAAGTCCCTTTTCCTTGTATAATGGCCCATGCACTTGGAGAGTCAGAAAAGTCAGTGAAAATATTTACACTTTTTCCTTGGCTTAGTTCTAAGGCTCTGGTCAAGGCAATTAACTCAGCCTTCTGAGCCAGTGTTCCTTGAGGTAGGGGCTTAGCCTCCACAGTCTCTGTTAAGGTGACCAATGCATACTCAGGCCGCCGCTCACCTTGCACTGTCACGTAACTGCTTCCGTCTACATACAAGTCCTGGCCAAAAAATCTCTCAGGGCCAATTATTTACCCCTAGAAAAAGGACTTATGCAGGAAACCTCCGATCTGTCTCCTCCCCCTTCCAGAGGCTGTTCACCTTGGAGATCTGTTGCTTATATGGATACAGCCTCGTCCAGCATGAGATTTACACTCTCTTCCCCAGATTTTCAAGGGCCGTCCAGCGCTCACTGGACTGCCTGAACCACAACACTTTTCAAGGCACGACCCCTCTGCCAACAGCTCTGGCACTCTGCACTCTCTCTGCATGCCCCTCAATCCAACAAAATGCCATTTTATTACTGATCTGTGGCCCATGGGCTCAATTCTCAAATTCCTGAGATCACTCACTGAAGAAATTCCAGTAACAAAATTACAACAGCATTCTTTCTAATGTCTTTTCATTTTCTCCCATGTCCCACCTGGCCACATGACCGCCACCAAAGACAGAAAGCAGAAAACCTGGAACTTCCAGTTTCTCTCAGAATAGCCAGGGGGCAAAGTTGGAGCAGGGAAGAAGGGCACACTCACACATTCGTTTCACCCCATGAATGGGGTGGGGGGGCGAAACCCTACCTATTGTTACCCATCTCAGTCATTCTCAAAGCACATGCACATGCACACAATTCCAACCCATTTCTTAACCTGGGCAGCTTCGATTTCCCACTCGAGCTGCTACTTAGCCATAGGAGGCAAACAGACACTCCCCTAGGCCCTGTGAAGGGAGGTCCAACTCCACCCTCGGAGTTCTCTCAGTCACACCACAGCCACACACTCTCACACACCTCTCAACAGGCCTGCCAACGATCTAATGCCCAAGGAGTTGATCAGGCTCCTCTTCCACTAAAACTAGTGGGATCCCCAGATCGATCATACCATGCCTTAGACGTCTCCCTGTGTAGGTACCTGTTCCCGCATGCCAGTTCCTCCCGGTGTTTGACTCCTTCAAGACCCGCCGACGGGGTCCTTTCTCAGCCCAGTCGAGGCCTCCACACAGGGAGGCCAAACTGCCTCCCTGGTGTGCTCAGTGTTTCACGTCGCCCAGGCCGATCACGGGCCCCCACGTGGGTGTCCAAAAAATTGGCGGCAGCTACCAGGTGCATGTTCTCTCCAGGGATGATCTCACTTCCCGGTCAGGGAACCAAAAATGTTGCAGGAAGACAAGGCCCAACGGAGAGAAAGAGCACCCAAACACCACGTTTATAAGAGGAAGGGCTTTATTCACCAGCCGGGAGCTTACGGCATAGAAGAATTCCAAATGACCGCGCTCCCCGACTGTCTTGGTCTTTCCCTTTTTATTGACAATCAAAACGTTCCACCCCACAGGTACCCTTCTCATTGGCCAGTTTGAATCAAGCGGGAGATGCTATGCCCGCCCCTACAGAACTACAGGATTTCACAGAACTTGGAAATTTCCGAGTTTCAGGAAGTTAAGTTTACAAATTCCCAAGAGCTGAGTCACTGTGGAGAGAACCCTGCATGTGTATCCTTGTGGTCTCCTTGAGAAGACCTGTTCTTCTAGACCTCACCCTTCTCGGGTATCCTCTCTCAAAGCAATCCTCCTGCCTCAGCCTCCTGAGTCTCTGGGACTACAGGGGGTGTGCCACAATGCCCTGCTAATTTTTCTATTTTTAGTAGAGGTGGGTAGAGTCTGGCTCTTGCTCAGGCTCTTGCTTGAACTCCTGACCTCAGCAAACCTCCTACCTTGGCGTTCCAGAGTCCCAGGATTACAGGTGTGAGCTATTACACCCAGCCTAAATTATTTTTATTATAAAGTCTAATGCTCATAGTTGCTGAGGTGTTCCCAAACAACTGCACAATCAGAAATTATAAATTAAATGCCATAAAACTATGGGACTGATAAAAATTCAGAATATAAACATTAACTTAAAAAGTGGCGTTTTACTGAAATTAAATTCCAGTATTGGGTTTAATAGTAGACAGAAATATTTTAAGTATTTTATTTTTCACTGGTTATTCTATTTTAAACATGATCATCATAGGATTGTCATTATCATAGATATTACTGTTTTTAACCTAATCTTTTGTTTTGATGGTCTAATAGTACATTATAAAATTAGTACCCAAAACTCCTTTAATCTTAAGTTCTTTTTTTAATTAGACAAAATAGTATTTATTTTTCATGTATAATACATTTTGAAATATATGTACACATTGTGGAATGGCTAAATCAAGTAATTAACATATGTATTGCCTTACATTGTTGTCATTTTTGTGATGAGAACACTTAAAAGCCACTCCTAGCATTTTTCTTTTTTTGTTTTTTAAGCATTTGTCAAGAATACAACATATTAACATGATTGCAAGAGGGACTTTACCTAACAAATGCAATCAGTGTAACCTGGCTTATTGTACCCTCAATGAATCCCCAACAATAAAAAAATAAAAAAAAAAGAATACAACATATTGTTAACATATAGTCATCAAGTTGTACACTAGATCTTTTGAACTTACTCCTATTTAACTGAAATTTTATAATCTAACCTATTACCATATCCTCATCCCCCTCCTCCACTGCCATCCCAGTCCCTGATAATCAGTGTTTTCCTATTTCTATGAGATTAATTTTTTTAGATGCTACATCTGAATAAGAGCATACAGTGTTTGTCTTTCTGTGTCAGGTTTATTTCACTTATCTCCTTCAGGTTCATCCATATTGTCAAAAATGACAGGATTTCCTAAGTAGTATTCCATTGTATGTGTGCTGTTTATACTGTGTTTTCTTTAAATGTTCATCTGTTAGTAGACACCTAGATTAATTTCAGATCTTGACTATTGTCAGTAATGCTGCAGTGAACATAAGAGTTCAGATTATTTCTTTTATATTCTGATTTCACTTCCATTGTATATCTTAATGTCAAATTCTTTACTGCCTGTTAAGTTCACACTTACTACTATGAACTGTTGGGAAATGGTTCATTAAAAAACCTAGCATAGGCTCGGTGCCTGTGGCTCAAGCGGCTACCGTGCCAACCACATACACCTGAGCTGGCAGGTTTGAATCCAGCCTGGGCTCGCCAAACAACAATGACGGCTGCAACCACAAAATAGCTGGCCGTTGTGGCGGGCGCTTGTAGTCCCAGCTACTTGGGAGACGGAGGCAGGAGAATCGCTTGAGCCCAGGAATTGGAAGTTGCTGTAAGCTGTGATGCCACGGCACTCTACCCAGGCATTGAAGCTTGAGGTTCTGTCTCAAAAAACAAAAAACAAAAAAAAAAAACCTAGTGTAGTTGGCTACAGTGGGGGTGTGCCTGTAGTCCCAGCTACTCAGCAAGCATAGGCAGGATAATTGCTTAAGCCCAAGTAGTAGCTTGAATCTAGCCTGGGAAATACAGTAAGACTTCTTTAAAAAAAAAAAAAGAAAAAAAGAACCAGTCTACCGAGTACAATTGAATATGGTATTGACGGCTCTGGGAAACTTTAGTTTGACATGCCTGTGTATCCATTCTGTCCTCTGTTCTTGGCCTCACCTTGGCACCAGTAGTATTATAAACACTAGTGCAGAGGTAGGCCCTGCAATCAGATATGGCAGCATTCAGATATAAAGGTGGTCATTCAGAAGACGTTGTTTTTTTATATATACACACTCCCACACACATACGTGTTTATATATGTATAGTTTTAGCTTAACATGAAAATGAAAACAATTTTTAAATTCCCAGAGAACTGATGGATCTCTAGGAATAAGTCCTTAGATCTAAGAAGCTCTGTTTTATATCTATAAATATTAAGTCCATGAAACAGTAACATGTAGCATTTAAATATTCACAGTATAAAAAAGCCTTCCCCTTTCTCGGCACCTGTAGCTCAGTAGCTAGGGCGCCAGCCACATACACTGGAGCTGGCAGGTTCGAACACAGACCAGGCCTGCCAAACAAGAATGACAACTAACAACCAAAAAATAGCTGGGCGTTGTGGTGGGCGCCTGTAGTCCCAACTACTTGGGAGGCTGAGGCAAGAGAATCACTTAAGCACAAGAGTTTGAGGTTGCTGTGAGCTGTCACATCACGGCACTCTGCCAAGGGCGACATAGTGAGACTCTTTCTCAGAAAAAAAGAAAGAAAAGAAACCTTCACCAAAACATGGAACAGCTAGCCCAGTTTTAAACTTTTTTTACTTGTGCCAAGTTTAAATCACGTGATTTCTTGTCATTAGTATTTTAAAGTTTTTTTTTTTTTTTAATTTGTATCTGTGGTATATTCCCTCTATTTTTTTTCTTGCCCCACTTACTGTTCCTGTCTTTTCCCTCTCTCTCCTGCTGCTGCTGCATGTTTCTTACGGCTTCATGGTTCTGGTGAGGGTCATGGTTTGCTGTCCTTGTCAGTCATGATGTATCTATCATCCATCCTCCATAATTGGCCCGTGAGTGAGCACATGACTCATGTGAGGCCAATTAAGAGTCTACCTGAGATTCTTCATGCAGAAAGCCCAGTAGGAGAGTCGTTTCTTCTTCATAGATTAAATTGCGATGGCATTCAAAACTACTTTCACTTCAGAAATTTCGTAACTTAAGTTTGGGATGAATGGAGTGAATGAGGCTGATTGAAAAGGGCTAATGGCCCAAACATTAAATAGATGTTGTTTCTCATTCAGAAGACTCAATTGATATTTTGTAAATAAATGACAGTTTTGTTTTCAAACTTTTCTATTGGTGTTTGGGGAAACATCCCTTAATTTAATGGTACATTCATTCACATAGTTTTTATCACAGCTAAGAATTATAGAAAATAAGCTATACAGTTGATTAAAGCAATTCATTGAGGCAGCTCCCTTATAAAAAAATTACTTGATAAATAGTTTTGTAAATAAATAAGTTGAGTTAATTTATTCTTGGTCCTTCTGCTTGGACATAATTTTAAGGTATTGGTGTTTAAAAACATTTCCTTTGGTTTCCATCCTGTGCTTTTTTTATTGTTAAACAGAACCTTAAATTTGTGTCTGAGAGTATGTACTGCCTAGGAGCCTATTCTGTCAATAAAGATGAGTGATTAAAATTGAAAAATAAAAAAGAGCTTTCTGAAGCTGTGGCGTCTCACTTCAGCTCTCCATCCCCTGAAAATTACCCACAGAGGAAGCCATCTGTAGGATGATAGAAGAGATCTTCATAAGAGGAGTAGTAATACTGGGAGAAAGAATCCTGGTGGTGATAGAGTCTTTGCTTCAGTTTTATAGCTAGCTGCCTGCTTATCTTCTGTCAGATTACCTTTTTAATTGAAGTTAATTTCAGCTGAGTTTTTCACTTGACACCATAAAGCATTCTTAAATAATCTATATTATAATTAAAAAGACTTAACCTTTTTTATATGTATCTAGGTGAAGATGGAGCTGGAAAAACAAGCTTAATAAGAAAAATTCAGGGAATCGAGGAATACAAGAAAGGAAGAGGATTGGAATATTTGTACTTAAATGTGCATGATGAAGACAGGGATGGTGAGTGTCATTTATGTGTAAGATACGTTTCCTGAAGTCTGTTCTGAGGTGCACTGCTCCTCACCTTAGTCTCTGCCTTTCCTTAGTGTGTTATTTTTTTTACTACAGTATCATGCTGGTTGGTAAATAGTTATGTTTAGGCATACTAACTTTTAAGCATCTTAGGGTATTCTAGTGTCCAGATATTAGCCTTCTTGTCATTTTTGAAGCATCTTTCTTCTCTGAGGTACTAATTTTTGTTGACTCCCTTTATACCTTTATATTTTCTGATAAAAATGTCATCTCAGTTTTTTCATTTGAGTAGTCATTTTTTCTTTTATAGATCACTTCTCATTTTTAAAAATTTTTTCATTTGGGCAGCGCCTGTGGCTCAGTGAGTAGGGCGCCGGCCCCATATGCCGAGGGTGGCGGGTTCAGACCCAACCCCGGCCAAACTGCAACAAAGAAATAGCCGGGTGTTGTGGCGGGCGCCTGTAGTCCCAGCTGCTCGGGAGGCTGAGGCAAGAGAATCGCGTAGGCCGGAGAGTTGGAGGTTGCTGTGAGCTGTGTGATGCCTCTATCGGGGGCGGTACAGTGAGACTCTGTCTCTCCAAAAAAAAAAAAATTTTTTTTAATTTAATTTTTGTGTTTTAGAGACAGAGTCTCACTCTGTTGCCCAGGTTAGAGTGCTGTGACATCAACTAGCTCACAGTAACCTTGAACTCCTGGGTTCAAGCGATCCTCTGAGTCTGTTTCCTAAGTAGCTAAAACTACAGGTGCCCACCACAATGCCTGGATAATTTTTCTATTTTTGAGAGAGATGGGGTCTCACTCTTGCTCAGGCTAGTCCCAAACTCCTAAGCTCACAAGATCCCCCTGGAGTGCTGGAGTTACAGGTGTGAGCCACTGAGCCCAGCCTTGCCTTCTCATTTTGTTATTTTGAGTATGCCTGGCTCTGTCTGCCTAGCGTAAAAATATCAGATTAAGGTTAAGAAATATAGATTAAGAAATACAAAGTAGAGGATGCTGGTACTTTTTTGTTGACAGTTAATTCATTTTAGGCCCTTACTAAATTGGTAGATGTGACCTGAATAGTTAGACTTTGTCAAAGCCAGACATCCCCTGTGGAGATGCGCTCCAGTACCAAGTAGCTTAGTTGGATGATGAAATGACTTAAGCCTGTTGCCTTGGTAACTGTCTTTTTCTGTCGTAGATCAGACAAGATGTAATGTATGGATCTTAGATGGAGACCTGTACCACAAAGGTCTCCTTAAGTTTTCACTAGATGCCATCTCCCTGAAGGACACTCTAGTTATCCTCGTTGTTGATATGTCAAAGCCTTGGACTGCTTTGGATTCTTTACAGAAATGGGCAAGTGTTGTTAGAGAACATGTCGACAAATTGAAAATCCCTCCTGAAGAAATGAAAGAAATGGAACAAAAGCGTGAGTAGTCCAGAAATAGTAATAGGTTTCAAATAGAAAATGTCTAAGCTGATACTGTTAATCATTAGAAATTTTTGACTATTCTCATATTTAGTGAAGGAAACATTAATGTAACTGTTATCTTTGAAATTCAATTTGAGTGACATGTTAAGTTTTAATATAGTTTCAATAGGAAACAGATAGATAAGGGTAAATGCTTCAGGAGGGGTACCTTTTCTCCTTGCCAAAAGGCTATATATGTTCATTTTGGAAAGTACTTTTCCAAAGGGTGAAAAAATCTTTCCTTAGCTGTTCATTTTCAGCAGTTTCATTTCTTGATTAGTAGGGTGGTCTTATCAACTTTGTCAAAATGAAATATGTCAGAAAAGATGTTAACAACATAAATATAAAGATAAGCTGGTTTTATGATTTACAAAGTACACAATAATATATTCTGTACATGCTATTTGAATCAGAAAGTTTAATGGGAAAGATAGTGCAGGTCTTTTCTATCAGGTTGTAAGCCAGTAAGATTTCTCAATTTCACTGAGAGCTCTCCATTTGCCAGGGTTGTACTTTGCTTAAAATACATGGATGAAATGCTTTGTAGTTATCTAGTAATAACTTTCGGGAGAATTTTTTTAAATTTCAGACTATTACAGGGGTGTATACGTTCGTACATAATTTGCTTTTGTACATTTCGGGTGAAAGTTGTAAGTGTGCCCTTCACTTAGAATGTGTGCATTGTACCTGTTAGGTGTGAATTAACCCAACTCCTCTATCCCCTATCATACTGGAATTTATACATAAGGAAACAGTAAAAACTTAAGAGAGTGTATGCCCTAAATCATTAAAAGAATATATCTAAATGTTTTTAATCTATATTTTTTTCCCTGCTGACCATTGCCTGATCTAAATTTATACTAAAACTGATTTCCAACATGTCCCTGGACCAGCAGCATTCCTATCACTACAGCTGGGAACTCGTCAAAAATACATATTCTCTCTTTGCACCCAGACTACTGAATCAGAAACTCTTGAGGGTGGAGCCAGTAGTCTGATTTAACAAGCCCTCTGGGTGAGTCTGATGCATGATAAAATATGAGAGCCACTATTAGATTTCAGCTTCTAAATCTTAAGGGTAGTAGCCACCTGGGTTGCTGAGGGTACATACATGCCCTCGTGTTCCTGGAGAAGCCACTCTCACCTGTTTAGGATACTCTCTTCCTTGACTACATGTATAAATTTAGAATAGTTTTCCTTATATGAGTCAATCTTCATGATCCAAACAAGAACTGGCTCGTAATTCCTTTAAAAAAAAAAAATAACATTTTTTGCAATTATACATCTTTGTTTTTAAAAGATGGAAAATGCACTAAAAGTATTTTCATTTCTAACCTGGGATCATACTTTTTTTTCTCTCTCTCTTTCTTAATGTTATTTTTCTGCAGCACTAAATATCCTTTGAAAAACCTGACATTTTATAACTGTATAATATTCACTTGTATGCCATATAGTCCTATCCTGTGGACGGTTTGTTTTTGGATTTGTTGTTTTGCTTTTAAACATGAAAAATTGTGTTATGTGTAAATTCTTGTGTGTATGCAACACTGAATGTGTTCTTGAGAATTGCAGAAGAGTAATTACTAAGTCAAAATAAACATTAATGTTGTTGGTACATTGCATTCATTTTATTATTTAGTGATGATCGTGCCAATCTTGCAAATGTCTAAAAATTTATCAGCCCTAGTATTTTTTCATTAAGTTGTACTAGGGTTACCAAATGAATATGGTCCAATATGGAGCCTAGGTAAAAAAGAGAAGACCTGAAATGAGTAAAATGTTTAGAGAAAGGAATTTACTATTAGAATTAGAAAGTTTTTGGCTTGTTGCCCATAGCTCAGCTGTTAGGGTGCCAGCCACATACACCGGGGCTGGTGGGTTCAAACCCGGCCCAGGCCTGCTAAACAACAATGACAACAACAACAAAATAGCCGGGTGCTGTGGTGGGTGCCTGTAGTCCTAGCTACTTGGGAGGCTGAGGCAAGAGAATCGCTTAAGCCCAAGAGTTTGAGGTTGCTATGAGCTGTGATGCCACGGCACTCTACTGAGGGCAACATAGTGGGACTCTGTCTAAAAAAAAAAAAAGAAGAAAGTTTTCTAGGAGTGTCTTTTTCTTTTAATTTTTTTTATGCCCTTTGTTAATTAAATTTTTTTTTTTTTTTTGGTAGAGACAGAGTCTTACTGTACCGCCCTCGGTAGAGTGCCATGGTGTCACACGGCTCACAGAAACCTCTAACTCTTGGGCTTACATGATTCTCTTGCCTCAGCCTCCCGAGCAGCTGGGACTACAGGCGCCCGCCACAACACCCGGCTATTTTTTTTTGTTGTTGCAGTTTGCCCGGGGCTGGGTTTGAATCCACCACCCTCAGCATATGGGACCGGCGCCCTACTCACTGAGCCACAGGCGCCGCCCCACCCTTTGTTAATTAGAGAGGGTGGAGAGACAAAGTTAGATTATGACTTGCCCAAAATGTTTTGCACAGATTGAATCACAACTAGATTCTACCTGATAATTATTAGTGTGGGTCCAGTGTTTGTATATGCTAAAATAAACTTCTCAAACTTTTTTCTTTCTTCTTTTATACAAGACTCTAAGTATAAACTCAAGTGAAATATATATTTAGATTATGGCAGAAAATCTACCTGTGGAAATAAAGCAGTTTCTAAACTGTGTTTATTTTGGTTTTCAGTGATTAGAGACTTCCAAGAATATGTAGAGCCAGGAGAAGATTTCCCAGCTTCTCCACAGAGAAGAAATACCACATCACAGGAAGACAAAGATGACAGTGTAGTTTTACCTCTGGGTGCGGATACACTTACACATAACTTGGGCATTCCAGTACTAGTAGTTTGCACAAAGGTTAGTTTGCTTCTTAGATATTCTGCTACTGATGGAAGAACACTGTTTTGTTTTCCAGGTTTTTTGAAATAAACACATTAGTTTTTCTAGATAATTTTTGTTAACAAAAAGAAATAAAGTTTAAAATATCAAATGATATTCACATGTTGCTTTTGTGATCTTAATCATAGTTTCCTTGAAAGAAAATGTTATTTTAAATACTCTATTTGTGGTTGAATTTCATCATCATACCAATTACACATAATTGTACCATCAGTTTAATAGAAATAATTACAAGTGAAATGATAGTTGATGAATTTTTACGAAATATTTTTTAACATTAAATTTTGATATATTAATTTCCTAATTCAGATTATATAATTAAGATTACACTTTTTAAGCACCTACCAGCATTCATTACATAAAGGTGACATGCAGTTATCAAAGGATTTCTAAGGCTGGGTGCGGTGGCTGATGCCTGATATCCTAGCACTCTGGGAGGCTCAGGCAGGTGGATTGTCCTGAGCTCGCAGGTTCGAGACCAGCCTGAGCAAGAGTGAGACCCTGTCTCTAAAAGTAGCCGGGTATTGTGGACGCCTGTAGTCCTAGCTACTCAGGAGGCTGAGGCAAGAGAATTGCTTGAGGCCAAGAGTTGGAGGTTGCTGTGAGCTGTGATGCCACTCTACCCAGGGTGACAGCTTGAGGCTCTGTCTCAAAAAAAAAAAAAAGGGTAGGATTGCTGTTATCAAAATTCTGTTAACTTAGTTCTTTCACTGTACACATTTTTTTCATTATGTACATTTTATAATAAAATCAAATTTTCTTTAAAAATAATTGATAGATCAAGTTCTTCTCCCCACCTGGTCCTAAGTAATATGTTTTTACCATTGTTAAGTCATGGAATAGTTACAAAATGTCAGAACATAAATTTTTTTGAAACCTAAATTGCTAACACAGTAGAACCTCCAGAGCTGACCACCTCCTTAAGTGGAACTAAGTTTTGTGCGCTAGTCGTGCACCACATGCATGCATCAATACAGTAGGCCTACTTCCTTGTGTTGACCACCTCCATATGTTGACTATTTTGTTGCAGTCCGTTGGGTGGTCAACTTACATAGAAAGTCTATTATATAAAATTTGCACATACAGTAATGAATAGTATTATGAATTTTAGAATCATTAGAATAAAATTGATAAAAATCCTAAAACCTAGTTTAGGTTTTACTCTAAATGCTACACAAATTATTAATAACAAAGGAATGGAGTAGCAACATTGAAAATAAGTTGAAGTCGGGCGGCACCTGTGGCTCAGTGAGCAGGGCGCCGGCCCCATATACCGAGGGTGGTGGGTTCAAACCCAGCCCCGGCCGAACTGCAACAAAAAAATAGCCGGGCGTTGTGGCGGGCGCCTGTAGTCCCAGCTACTTGGGAGGCTGAGGCAGGAGAATCGCCTAAGCCCAGGAGTTGGAGGTTGCTGTGAGCTGTGTGACGCCACGGCACTCTACCAAGGGCAATAAAGTGAAACTGTCTCTACAAAAAAAAAAAAAAAAAGAAAATTAAGTTGAAGTTCACCATCTACTTTCCAAATGGTGACTCTGCTATAGTTAAGTATTAAAACTTTTCTGTAAACCAATATTTTAAAAGCTCACACTAGAATCCTGTGTGTGGTTTGTTTTGTTTGGCAAAGAGCTATTTATTGGTAGATGTTTCCCTGTTTTATACTACAACTTGCCTCATAAAAAGTAGCCTTATTTTCTAAAGGAAAAATATTAAGCTTAACGAGTCCTGAATCAGTATCAAATGAGTCATAGATTCATAAAATTTTCAAGCCAGACAGATCTACAGTATTTCATAAAATCTAATATACCATCAGATATACTTTAGTTTATGAGATTTTAAAATGTGTAGGGAGATGAGAGTACGTATGTCTCCAAATGGAAGAAGTATGATGGTTCAACTTCCTCCCTTTAAAGACTCTGGAAATGGAGATTCAGGAAGATAGTTTCTTGTCTTAAGTGAAAATCCCCTGGTTTCAGTTAAAATCTCTTTACTAAACTATACATCACCAGAAGTGCCATTAATTCAATGGTATAGTAATTACAAGTATTTTTAACTATTTGAAATATTGTTATTCTGTAAAATGGGCAAACAGGTGCTCATCATAACTATACAAGGATCTTCTGGTCTATGTTATATATGTGTGTAGCAAAAAAAAAAAATTGACATCAGATTTTACCCCAAATTAATATTAGATATAATGATTATTTTTACATTTTGCACCCCTAATTTGTAGCAATTTTGGTGAAATTCTTTGGATGTCACAATACTTAAACATGTCTTATTTGTATTTTCCTTAACATTCTCCTGTAGCAGAATTCAGAATTGTTTATTGATTGTACGGTGAGATTTGAGAAATCACCTGTAATTCCCTTATTTTGTGATCGGTGAGATTGTGTATAGTTAGAGTGAATAAAAGCACCAGAAAAGAAATGAAGAACAATTTAGAGAAGTAGAGACTCCCTGGACATACGGAAGTGTTTTATAAAACTAGAATACATTTTAGATCTTTGTTCTAGAACATAAATAGTTGAGTAAGCAAGTATGACTACTTAGGATAAGCTTGGCTTATTATTCTTTCTCTATGTGCTAAAACTTTACCTTTGGTGTTTTGGTCAGATTAAATATAATGTAGAAGTCAGTGCTTTTTTAAAGAAATTAAAATAATTCATTATTTTAAGTCTCTAGAGTGGTTGATTAGTGAATCCTTCTGCTTAGTCACCATACAAGGTAGTTTTTTTGATGTTCTTCCGAATTGAACTGTTTGAATTATATTACTTTTTTTTTTTAAGTTAATGTTATATTATTTTAACTCAACAGTGTGATGCCATTAGTGTATTGGAGAAAGAACATGACTACAGAGATGAACATTTTGATTTTATTCAGTCACATATCCGGAAGTTTTGTTTACACTGTATCCTTTCAATACATTTATTGATGCAATGTACCTTAACCTGTTTTTACTTGTTTTTTAAAGTTAAATTAAACTGATGGGCTTAATTCTGTAAACATTTTTCCTTCTGCTTCTGGTTGGAAATTCTGTAAACATTTTTTCTGTGCCTCTGGTTGCAAATTTCACTTTAATTCACCAATCATTTGTATCTGGATATTTTGAGATAAAAAGCAAGTATTGAAATATATAATACTGATTTGCTGTGTTGAAAGTGCTGTGCTTAAGAGAAATAATTATTGATTGTATGTGGGAAATTCTGGTAAGTTGGCATGTACATATCTGATTAATAAACTATTCCTGTATTGGTGGTAAGTGGTAGGGCGAGATAAATCTAAGTCTTATGTATTGTATTTTCATTTTCAATTTGTTTAGTATGTTACCATTTTTCTGCATATAGCTTAAACAGCAGTCTCAAAATCTAGCTGTGCTAGATTGGTGAGGCTGGAGAATCTGTATTTTAAAAAGCTATCATGGTTATTTTAATGATCACAAGATTGGGAAACCTGCCATAGGGAGTCAGAATTAGGTGAGACAATGAGTAATATTTACAACCAGAAAAGGGAAAAAATGAAGATTGTAAATGAATGCTTTAAAAAGAATTTATAGTTGTGAACTTAGTCACACTTTACACTGAAGAGAGCTGTTCCCACCTGCCTTCTTTGATCAAATACTTGGCGATTGCATCCTCTCTCCAAAGCTTTTGAATCTGAAAGTAATGAAATGATATTAAGAGTAGATAGTAGTAAATAGTACACACATGCTTTTAGTGTCTGCAATTTACAAATCATTCTCTCTAATAGGGATTTAATTTAAAGACCACTTAACAAGAAGCATAGCTGAATAAATTTCCCTTTCCTCCCCTTTGTAAGTCGTTCGCCTCTTGTTCCTTTCTCTCATGTCACCTAAGGGTTGAGTTAAATAAAGGGCATTTGTCTACATAGTGTCTTTAAAAAGAAAATAAAATGGGAGCTATTGAAGGACTTGTCTCTAGCCTTTTTTTGTTATCTTTAAAAATTAGAAAATTTGAGAACAATTTCTTTAACCATTTATTTAATGCTATACTTCAATGTAAATACAGAGATGTAATCAAGAAGAAAGCTGTCCACTAAAATAGAGATCTTTAAAGCCAGTTGATTTTAAAAGAATACAAAACATGAGATGTTAGGTACTTATTGGTGAGCGAGGTGACAGTTTTAAATATTTAAAAAATTTAAGGCCAGGCACAGTAGTTTGTGGCTATAATCCCAGCACTTTGGGAAGCTGAGGCAGGAGGATCACTTAAGCCCTGAGTTTGAAAAAATCCTGGGCCAGTATCATAGTGAAATCCTGTCTCTACAAAAAAATAAAAAAGATTAGCTTGGTGTGGTTGTGTGTGCCTTTAGTCCCAGCTACTTAGGAAGATTGCTTGAGCCCAGGATTCAAGGCTGCAGTGAGCTGTGACCACACAATTGCATTCTAGCCTGGGTGACAGCAAAGATCCCATTTTTACAAAAATAATTTTTTTAAAAAATTTTAAATTGTAATACAGATTTTCAGTTATAGAAATCTAAATGATCATAATTGGTTCTTGTTGTGAAGATCGTTAATGCAGATTTCACACAATTAAACTTCTAAGATTGTTTCTACCAAGTTAAGTTTCGCACCAAATTAAGTTATATTTAGCAATATTACTTTTAGGTTTTAAGCCTTGGGCCATGTCCTAAAAAATATGAGTGTCTCAGTTAAGCAGTTAGACTACACTCAGAGCATTTCCCTTTGGCGTAAGTGACCATTTCTTTTGGGGACACAGTGGTCACTGCTAGAGCACAGTCCTGAGTAGTGATCATAAAATTTTCTTCTCATAGACACTTTGAACACATCATCTGTCAGTAGTCATACTGTCCCTTCTTTCCCAGGCCTCTTGCTCCTTTGATCCACCATGTTTTTTGAATAAATAGGTGAAAGTTAAGATCTGCTTCAGTTATAATATGTCCTCATGTGAGGTGGTATTTCAAGTTTTGGTCATGAAATCTTTTAATACTTTTGCCTCCTGGTGGTAGCTACTGGCACACTTTGTCTCAGTAATGAGTCTTTTGTGTCCTCTTCTCAAAAGCCCTGAGCTTTTCTCTGAAGTCTTCTGAGCTTTGTCTCTGAAGTCTTAATTTCTGGGATTGGTTAAAAAAAAAAAAAAAAAAAAAAATTCCTGGGATTAGTTAAAATGACAAAAGAAAATAGTGCAAATTATTTTTGTTGAAAAGGCACAAAGTAGTTGTTGATAAAATCTCCTTCATGAAGTTTAGGAAGGTTAAAAACAAAAACAAAATGATCTTTCTATGACCTATGTAGAGCTATATGACCTAATATAGAGGTAGTGTGTCAATATTACTAAATTTACTTGGCTTGAGATTTCTACCCTCCTAAATTAAATTGATGTGCAAAGATTGTTTTGTTTTTTCTGTAGTTCACATTTATACTTTTGAAATTCTTATTTACTGTATACTATACCTTTGGAAGTTATTTTAGAAACTAATATTTATGTAGATGTAAATGGTAAGCTGAGAAGACAGCATTTCATAGTGCCCTTTCACGGTATTTGTCCCAGACTTTCTTTAATGATATTACTCAGATGGTGCAGCACTTATTTACACTTCAGTAAAAGAAAACAAAAATATAGACTTAGTATATAAATACATTGTTCAGAAACTGTATGGCTTTCCCTATAAGATTCCTGCTATTGTTGTGGAAAAGGATGCAGTATTTATGTAAGTATACGCTTAAATATTTTCTTATGTATTATTATTATTATTATTTTTGAAACAGAGTTTCACTTTGTTACCCTGAGTAGAGTGCTGTAGTGTCATAGCTCATAGCAGCCTCAAACTCTTGGGCTCAAGCGATCCTCTTGTGTCAGCCTCCCACATAGCTGAGACTATAGGTGCTCACCATAACACCTGGCTATTTTTTTTAGAGACGAGGTCTTGTTTTTGCTCAGGCTAGTCTTAAACTCCTGAGCTCAGGTGATCCACCCGCCTCTGCCTCTCAGGGTGCTAGAATTACAGGCATGAGCCACCTTGTCTGGTCCCCAAGTCCCTGATCATGGTCTGCTACTAGTCTGTGGCCTATTAGGAACTGGGCCACACAGCAGGAAGTGAGCGGCATGTGCACGTGACAGTGAGAGAAGCCTTATCTGTATTTACAGCTGGTCCCCATCACTCACATGGCATCAGATAAGCAGTGGCATTAGAGTTTCCTAAGAGTGCTAGCTCTACTGTAAACTGAATGTGTGAGGAATCTAGGTTGCATGCTCCTTATGAGATCTAATGCCTCCTGATCTGAGGTGGAGATGAAGTGGGCTTGAATCATCTTGAAACCACCACTCTCCACCCCACATCCGTGGAAAAATTGTCTTCCATGAAATCAGTTCCTGGTCCCAAAAATGTTGGGACCACTGTATTATTTGATGAACCATCATTTTCAGTTTTGAGATGGGAACAGTAAACCTTTCCATGAGAAGGAGATGAAAATCTGTTCGTAGATTGTTTCATTGCTTGTCTTGATCTGTTTATCATTGCCTGTTAGATTTACTACTGGCCTGAGCCCTTTTTGAAAAGCTTTTGCTATTATAGCCAAACTGTCTAATGGGTGCATATATTAGTGTATTGTATCTACTTATTTAATTGATAATGATACCTAAATGACTCAGTGTGTAATCAAGATATGGTTTTGAATAAAATCAGAAGGCAATAATTAACTTCCCACCCCAAGAGAAAACTGTAATGGACATTTAAGATCAGGAATATTGATCTTAACTAATCCAAGTTATTGAAACATAACTTGGATATTATAACAAAAAGCTAAGTAGTTTTTCATGATTGGTCAAATTGACATTATAAAAATGTTCCTTTCACATGATTATGTGTTAAATGAAAGAATGACTATTTAAATGTTTGAACTTATTGTATGCATTTCTTTTCAGTCCAGCAGGGTGGGATAATGATAAGAAAATTGGAATATTGCATGAAAATTTTCAAACATTAAAAGCAGAAGATAATTTTGAAGACATCATAACTAAACCTCCTGTGCGAAAGGTAACTGTTTTAAGTAGTTTTAGTATTTAGGCTTTAAAACTGTGGGGTAAATTCATAGCTTTAAAATTGTTGGTATAATGGCAAGGATATTTTTTCTATCTGGGGGAGAGATTTCTAAGTGTAATTTGGCTGTTTCTAACTTACAGTTCACATAATTTGTTCAGTAATTTTGTCATATTTATATTAGCAAATGCTAGTACAGAATCCATATTCTGATGTAGTGCCTTGAAAATCATGGGTTGGCATGAGTGAACATGCTGTGTTGAACAGTTTGAATAGGTAGAAGCTGTGAAATTTCCAACCTAAAACCTTGTTAGAGTAATTTTCTTAGTTTTACCTATTGAGGCAAATCTTGGATCTTTTAGTTACCCACATTAGTTCACAGCTATTTAACTTTGCTCTTGACTATAACATGTCATTCTGTAATTATTAAATCAGATTTCAGAAGGTATTCTTCTTTCATATATCTTGATTCCATGTTAAGCAGTGTATGATGTTTTATAGTTATGTAATTCAGATGTTTGTGAAAAGTTGTATAAAAATGAATGTTTATATACAGGTTGGGTATTCCTAATCTGAAGTCCAAAATGCTCCAAAGTTCAAAACTTTTTGAGGGCTGACATGCTCAAAGGAAATGCTCATTGGAGCATTTTGGGTTTTTTTGTTTGTTTGAGACAGTGTCTCACTGTGTCAACCTCAGTAGAGTGCTGTGGCATCACAGCTCACAACAACCTCAAACTCTTGGGCTTAAGCAATTCTCTTGCATCAGCCTCCCAAGTAGCTGGGACTACAGGCACCTGCCACAATGCCTGGCTATTTTTTGGTTACCGTTGTCATTGTTGTTTAGCAGGCCTGGGCAGGTTTGAACCTGCCTGCCGCAGTGTATATGGCCAGCACCCTAACCACTGAGCTACTGAGCTACGGATGCCATACCAAGGGAAAATAATTTTTCTTTTCTTTTCTTTTTTTTTTTTTTTTTTGAGACAGACTCTTACTATGTTGCCCTTGGTAGAGTGCCATGGCGACACAGCTCACGGCAACCTCAAACTCTTGGGCTTAAGCGATTCTCTTGCCTCAGTCTCCTGAGTAGCTAGGACTACAGACACCCACCACAATGCCCGGCTGTTTTTTGGTTGCAGTTGTCATTGTTGTTTAGTAGGCCAGGGCCAGGCTCGAACCCACCAGCTTCAGTGTATGTGGCCAGCGCCCTACTCACTGACCTATGGGCACTGAGCCAGAAGATAATTTTGATTTAACATATATTGTGAGTTTTAAGAATTCATTCACATTTATTATCTGCTTGTGCTTAGTAATAAGAAAGGTAAGGTCAAATGAAAAATCAGTTGGTGGGTTATTTGTTTAGCTTGTCCATTAAAGGAAGTTCACATACAAAACCAAAACAAGCCAAAAAAAAAAGTTTTTCATTTTGCCAATAAAATGCTATCTTTAAATTTTCTTTTTCTTTCATTTATTCTGCAAATATTTATTGACCACCAAATCAGGCACTGTTTAGGTGCTAGGTGTTGACTAGGAAGGAGGGTGATGCAAATGATAAAGCAATTCTGAGACTGTCTATCAAGTGGCAATAAGTGCAATGGAAATAAAGCAAGGTGTAAAGAGGGTGAGTGAGAAGTCTGGGAGAACTAGGCTTGGAGGGATTCTGTTTTAGGTAGAGGGAAGGTCTCTGATGAGAGGGGAGAAGGAGGCCGGATCTCAGTGGTTCACACCTATAATTGTAACATTCTGAGAGGATTACTCAGCTGGAGCGAGGAGTTGGAAACCAGCCTGAACAAGAGAGAGGCTGAGGCAGGAAGATCCTTTGAGCCCAGGAGTTTGAGGTTGCTATGAGCGGTGATGATGCCACTGCACTCTAGCTGGGGCAACAGAGGGACTCTGTCCAAAAACAGAAGGGAGGGTGTTGAAGGCCAGGGAACTGAAAGTGCATGTACTCTGAGGCGGGAATGTATAAAGAAGGCAGAGAGGCTGGAAAGAGCTGTGCAGCGGGACAGAGTGGTAGATTAGAGGTAGTTTAGTTATGTGAGGCCTCCATTAAGGCTGCAGTAAGAACTTTGGATTTCCTTCTGAGTTAAATGGAAGGTAATTGGAGAATTTGAGCAGAGGAGTGATGTAATCTGACTTAACCTTTTAAAAGGATCACTCCTGCTCCTGGGAAGAAAATAGACTCAGTGTGTGCTGTATAGCAAGAGTAGAAGCAGGAAACGTTTGCATCTCCTCATCCTAATTATTCAGATGATAGAAGAGCCATTGCATTTTTATTTCAGGGAAACCAGGGACAGGTTTCACTTCACTCAACTGGGATATTCTAGCCTTTATAAAACATCCGCTTGTTCTTTAGCAAATTTTGTAAACAAAATTTTATAAACAATTCTGTTGTTGTGCTGTTCAGTATAGTAGCCCCTAGCCACGTACAGCTTTTAAATACAAAGCAAAATTTAAACATCAGTTCTCTCTGTCACACAAGTCACATGTTAAGTACTCAGTAGCCGCTGGTGGCTAGTGCCTACTCTAGTAAACAATACAGATACAGAACATCTGCATTGTTGTAGGGTAGTATTAGACAGCTTCACCATAGAGTTGGGTAGGGCAGCTCACTCATTTAAATATACAGTGTGGGTAGTGTTCATATTTATGAATTTTTTCTTATTAGTCTAATTTAGAAAGTCAGTCATCAAGAATGTTAGCATAAATATTAAACTTGCTCACTTATTTGTTGCTCATTTCAGTTTGTGCATGAGAAGGAAATTATGGCAGAAGATGACCAAGTATTTCTTATGAAGCTTCAGGTATGAAATTACATTAGAAACAGATTTGGTATGATTAATGGGTAAACTGTTCTTGTATATATTTTCTTTAAAAATATAGCAGTCCATGCTGTGAATGTCTAAACTAGGATTCTTTTGTTTTTCAGTCCCTTTTGGCAAAGCAACCACCAACTGCAGCTGGAAGGCCTGTGGTCAGTATTAACAGATTTTGACAACATTGTTAAAATGCAATAAGTACTGTTCTTTAAAAATTATATATATACATCTCAAATGGGTGTGCTTTGGTAATAAACGAATTCAGAATTCTTCTGGAATTTATAAGATATTAAAAGAAACTTCACTTTTTTTTAGAATATATATCATTTAAACAGTGTTTGTGATGTATTTGTGACTGTACTGAGTCATTTATGTGTGTCATTTTACAAATCTTCACAATAGCTTTATGAGACAGGTACTGTTTATTAGCCCCATTTTGCAGATAGGGAAATACAGGCTTTAGTGAGGAAGTTGTGGCTTGCCTGAGATTATGCAGCTAGTAGAGTATAAATCCAAATTGGAACCCAAATCTGACTCCTAACTCATAACTATATCTTATTTAGTAAGTTTTTCCTTTTCCATTGAAGGAAAAAAATTTATGTTTTTAGAGATGAGGTCTCGCTATATTGCCCAGGGAGGGTGCAGTGACTAGTCACAGGTGTATTTTAGTACACTGCCTTGTACTACAATACACCTGTGAAGCAATCTTCACTCCCCCCCCCCCCCCCAGGATCCCAAGTACCTGGGACTATAGGTACATACCATTGTACTTGGCTTTTGAAAGAAAAATCAATTTTTTTTTTTTTTTTTTTGAGTCTCAAGCTGTCACCCTGGGTAGAGTGCCATGGCGTCATAGTGCACAGCAACCTCCAACTCAGGCTCAAGTGATCCTCTTGCCTCAGTTTTTCTGTTTTTAGTAGACAATGAGGTCTTACTTTTTGCTCAACCCATTATCCACCTGTCTCTGTCTCCCAGAGTGCTAGGTTTACAGACATGAGCCACCACGCCCAGCCAGAAAAATCCATGTTCTAAAGTGTGATGGGGACCAACTGTGGTGGCTCATACCTGTAATCCTAGCACTTTGGGAAACCAACGTGGGAGCATCACTAGAGGTCAGGCATTCTAGACCAGCCTGAAAAAGAGCAAGACCTCATTGATACAAAAAATAGGAAAATTATGGCAGGGTGTTGTGGTGGATACCTATAGTCCAGCTACTCTGGAGGCTGAGACGAGACTCGCTTGAGCCCAGGAGTTTGAGGTTGCTGTGAGCTATGTTGCCACAGCACTCTACCAAGGGTGACAAAGTGAGACTCTTATCTCAAAAAAAGAAAGCAAAATTACCCTAATGTGATGGTATGCAGTTTGTAGGCCTAGCTACTTAGCAGGCTGAGGCAGGAGGATCACTTATCTGAGGTTCAGTGACCTGTGATGATACAACTGTATTCTAGCCCTAGCCATCAGAGTGAGACTCTGTTTCAAAAAAAAAAATTGATGGGTTTCTGATACTTTCTAATAATGAAACAGAATTACTAACAATTTTGTCAGTGGCTTATAATATAAAAGTACCAGTAGAATAGATGAGACAGGCTCGGTGCCTGTAGCTCAAGCAGCTAAGGCACCAGCCATGTACACCTGAGCTGGCGCGTTGGAATCCAGCCTGGGCCCGCCAAACAACAATGATGGCTGCAACCAAAAAATAGCCAGGCGTTGTGGCAGGCGCCTGTAGTCCCAGCTACTTGGGAGGTGGAGGCAGGAGAATTGCTTGAGCCCAAGAGTTGGAGGTTGCTGTGAGCTGTGATGCCACAGCACTCTACCCAGAGTGACAGCTTGAGGCTCTGTCTCAAAAAAAAAAAAATAGATGAGAGATAATTGTAAAGTAATATTTTTTCATAATAATAACTTTTATGATGGTGAAAGTTTCATATTTTTATATTGTGGGTTTTCTATTTTTATATAGGATGCCTCACCAAGAGTCCCAGGAGGCTCCCCTCGAACACCAAACAGATCTGTGTCATCCAATGTTGCCAGTGTGTCACCCATCCCTGCTGGGTCAAAAAAAATTGATCCAAACATGAAAGGTGCCTCTCTACCTCTCTTTTCTCTCTTCTACCCCTCCCCCTCAGAGAAAACAACACAGCACATTTATTTTACAATGGAAAGAAATCTACCTAGATTCCATCTTTTATCATAACTGTTTCATTTTTGTGCAATACTTTCTAAGCTTTGTCTGGAGACATAATTTCATCGTTAACCAGATTGCAAACCATGTTACAGTGTATTCTTGATGTATTATCATTTCCATCGTGGAAATTTTGTTGTATTTAGTCACTCTCCTATGGTAGATCATTAAAGAAATTCATATTTATACTATAATAGGTAAGCTGCAATTAACATGACAAAACTACATGTAAGTTACTTGTGTAGGAATAATTATCGTAAGTGGGATTAATAGGTCAGAATTTGTACATTTGTATGCCTTTTAATAATGTTTGTTCAAATAGATGGTTCAACTTTGTTATCAACATTGAGTGTTGAGATTTTACCACAACCTGATAACTATTCTCTAACTACTAACTAATAAGGATTTTTTCCATAATATATTCCTTCTTTTTGTGTTTCTCTTTCTCCTGTGAATTGTTTGCTGTTATCTTGTGCTCATTTATCTCTCAGAACTTCTACTGATTTTCATGTAGGATTAGGTAATTTATTGTAATACTTGAGGCAAGTATTTCTCAATAGTTCTGTTTTTGAAGAACCTCTTTCAAAGGAGAGATAATATGTTACCATCTAACATCTTTTCATTTAAAATGGTTTTGGCCTTTTAAAAACCACATTCTGGCCAGGCTTAGTGGCTCACACCTGTAATCCTAGCACTCTGGGAGGCCAAGGCAGGTGGATTGCTTGAGTTCACAGGTTCATAACCAGCCTGAGCAAAAAGCAAGACCCTGTCTCAACTAAAAAAAGCAAAACTGAAGCAAGAGGATTGCTTGAGCCCAAGAGTTGGAGGTTGCTGTGAGCTATGTTGCCGTGGCACTCTACCCAGGGCAATAGCTTGAGACTCTGTCTCAAAAAAAAAAATTAAAAAATTAAATAAAAAATAAAAACTATATTCTAATGTTTAAATAATTATTCTTTTAAAGTGTACTCATTTTTTTCAATATATGGATAGAATAGAGAAATTAGCCTCAAAATGTCAAACTGGACTTGAATTTAAAATTTACAGCTTTTATTTTTCTGCGTGATCACTATAATAATTTATGGAAAAACCTAATTTTTTTGTTTTGTTTTGTTTTGTTTTGTAGCTGGAGCTACAAGTGAAGGTGTCCTGGCAAATTTCTTCAATAGTTTGTTGAGTAAAAAGACTGGCTCTCCTGGAGGCCCTGGTGTTGGTGGTGGCAGCCCTGGAAGTGGGGCTGGAGGTGGAAGCAGTGGTTTACCACCATCTGCCAAAAAGTCAGGTACAGTTCCCTGGAGCAAGTCACTTTTTAAAAAACCAGCTTTATTGAGATATAACTTATATATCATTTAAAGTGTGTAAGTCAGCGGTCTTAGTATCTTTACAGAATTGTGTAGACCATCACCATAGTCTAATTTTAGAACATTTTTACCTCCCTAAAAAGAAACCTTGAACCTTCTTCCCTCCTATCCCTTCAGTCCTTAGGCCAGGCAACCATTAATCTGCTGTCAGTCTCTATGGATTTGCCTTTCTGGACGTTTTATAAAATGAAATACAATGTATGTCTTTAACATAATGTTTTGAGGTTCATCCACATTGTAGGATGTATCAGTATTTCATTCCTTTTTCTTGCTGATAATATTCCATTGTATAAATATATCTATTCGTTAGTTGGTAGACATTTGACTACTACCACTTTTTGACTACCATGAATAATGCTGCTGAAAAATTCATTTTGTGTGGACACAAGTTTTTAATTCTCTTGGGCAAATATCTAAGAGTACAGTTACCTCTTAGAGTGGTAACTCTTGAGTTTTTGAAAAACTGCCAAAATGTTTTCCAAAATGCTATATACCATTTTACATTTCCATCAGCAGGTTATGCGGGCTCCAGTTTACCCACATCCTTACCACCATTCATTCATCATCTTTCCAAATTCCAAAATTTTGTTGCTATTTTTCTTTTACTGTTCTTTTTTTTTTTTTTTTTTAAAGACAGAGCCTCAAGCTATCGCCCTGGGTAGAGTGCCATGGCATCACAGCAACCTCCAACTCCTGGGCTTAAGCGATTCTCTTGCCTCAGCCTCCCGAGTAGCTGGGACTACAGGCGCCTGCCACAACGCCTGGCTATTTTTAGGTTGTAGTTGTCATTGTTGGACAGGCCGGGGCCGGATTCGAACCCGCCAGCTCTGGTGTATGTGGCTGGCACCTTAGCTGCTTGAGCTACAGGTGCTGAGCCTGTTTTACTGCTCTTATTGTCCTGTGTCTTTCTTAAAAATACTTTATGAGGCTCGGTGCCTGTAGCTCAATGGTTAGGGCGCCAGCCAAATACACCAAGGCAGGCTGGTTAGAACCCAGCCCGGGCCTCCTAAACCTTAATGACAACTGCAACAAAAAAATAGCCAGGCGAGGAGGTGGAGCAAGATGGCAGCTGAGTAACAGCTTCTTTGCATCTGGGCACTGTGAGTCTGGGGAGATAGGACTCCAGGCATCTCTGGCTGGTGGGATCTGCCTATCATCACCCCTGAGAGGATACAGGGAGTCAGCGAGAGACTTCTGGACCCCAAGAGGAGGACTAAAACAGTGGAAAACCTGCAAGTGGTCGCGTGTGTTCAATCCGTCTAAACGCGCCCGCAACTTCCACAGGCATGAGAACTTAAAGAGCAAGAGGAAGTGAAAGGAAAATTAGGGCAAGGAAACAGATAAAAGAAATCGCTCATGAGGAAGAATCAGCAGAAAACTCCAGGCAACATGAAGAACCAGTCCAGAACAACCCCACCAAGGGACCATGACGTAGCTACTGCAGAGGATTCCACCTATAAAGAAATGTTAGCAATGACAGAAAGGGAATTTAGAATACACATGTTGAAAACAATGAAAGAAATGATGGAAACAATGAAGGAAACTGCTAATAAAGTGGAAAATAACCAAAAGGAAATTCAAAAACAGAATCAAATAAGAGATGAACGATATGAAGAATATAAAAAGGATATAGCAGAGCTGAAGGAAATGAAACAGTCAATCAGGGAACTTAAAGATGCAATGGAAAGTATCAGCAACAGGTTAGACCATGCAGAAGAAAGAATTTCAGAGGTAGAAGACAAAGTTCTTGAGATAACTCAGATAGTAAAAGAGGCAGAAAAGAAGAGAGAGAAAGCAGAACGTTCACTGCCAGAATTATGGGACTTTATGAAGCGTTCCAACATACGAGTTATAGGAATTCCAGAAGGGGAAGAAGAATGCCCCAGAGGAATGGAAGCCATACTAGAGAATATTATAAAAGAAAATTTCCCAAATATCATCAAAGATTCTGACACACTGCTTTCAGAGGGCTATTGGACCCCAGGTCGCCTCAACTCTAACCGAGCTTCTCCAAGACACATTGTGATGAACCTGTCCAAAGTCAAGACAAAAGAAAAGATTCTGCAAGCTGCCAGGAGTAAGCGCCAGTTGACCTACAGGGGCAAATCCATCAGACTGACTGCAGACTTCTCTAATTAAACTTTCCAAGCAAGAAGCCAATGGTCATCTACCTTTAATCTACTTAAACAGAACAATTTCCAGCCCAGAATTCTGTACCCTGCTAAGCTAAGCTTCAAAATTGATGGAGAAATCAAATCATTTACGGATATACAAACATTGAGGAAATTTGCCACGACAAGACCAGCTCTACAGGAAATACTTCAACCTGTTATGCATACTGACCACCACAATGGATGAGCAGCAAAGTAAGAACTCAGAAATTAAACAGAACCTAACCTCCACACTGATGTAAAAGATAAAACTAACCAATGGACTCTCACAAAATAAGACAAATAGAATACAACCACACTTATCAATTATCTCAATAAATGTTAATGGCTTGAATTCCCCACTGAAGAGACATAGATTGGCTGACTGGATTAAAAAACACAAGCCATCCATTTGCTGTCTGCAAGAAACACACCTGGCTTCAAAAGACAAATTAAAGCTCCAAGTCAAGGGTTGGAAGACAATTTTTCAGGCAAATGGAATTCAGAAGAAAAGAGGAGTTGCAATCTTATTTTCAGATACATGTGGATTTAAAGCAACTAAAGTCAAAGACAAAGATGGTCAATTTATATTGGTCAAGGGAAAAAATACAACAAGAAGACATTTCAATTCTAAATAATTATGCACCCAATTTAAATGCTCCCAGAGTCTTGAAACAGACCTTACTCAGTCTGAGCACTATGATATCTGATAATACCATCATAACAGGGGACTTTAACACTCCTCTTACAGAGCTGGACATATCCTCTAAACAGAAATTAAACAAAGATATAAGAGATTTAAATGAGACCCTAGAACAACTGTGCTTGATAGACGCATATAGAACACTCCATCCCAAAGATAAAGAATATACATTCTTCTCATCACCCCATGGAACATTCTCCAAAATTGATCATATCCTGGGACACAAATATCAACAGAATCAAAAGAATTGAAATTTTACCTTGTATCTTCTCAGACCATAAGGCACTAAAGGTGGAACTCTAACAAAAATGCTCGACCCCACCCAAAGGCATGGAAATTAAACAGTCTTCTGTTGAATAATAGATGGGTGCAGGAAGAAATAAATCAGGAAATCATTAACTTCCTTGAGCATAACAACAATGAAGACACAAGCTACCAAAACCTGTGGGATACTGCAAAGTTTTGAGAGGAAAATTCATCGCTTTTGATGCCTACATTCGAGAAACAGAAAGAGCGCATCAACAATCTCACAAGAGATCTTATGGAATTGGAAAAAGAAGAACAATCTAAGCCTAAACTCAGTAGAAGAAAAGAAATATCCAAAATCAAATCAGAGATCAATGAAATTGAAAACAAAAGAATCATTCAGAAAATTAATGAAACAAGGAGTTGGTTTTTTGAAAAAATAAATAAAATAGATAAACCATTGGCCAGACTAACGAGGAATAGAAAAGTAAAATCTCTAGTAACCTCAATCAGAAATGATAAAGGGGAAATAACAACTGATCCCACAGAGATACAAGAGATCATCTCTGAATACTACCAGAAACTCTATGCCCAGAAATTTGAAATGTGAAAGAAATGGATCAATATTTGGAATCACACCCTCTCCCTAGGCTCAGCCAGGAAGAAATAGAGCTCCTGAACAGACCAATTTCAAGCACTGAGATCAAAGAAACAATAAAAAATCTTCCAACCAAAAAATGCCCTGGTCCAGATGGCTTCACTCCAGAATTCTAGCAAACCTTCAAGGAAGAGCTTATTCCTGTACTGCAGAAATTATTCCAGAAAACTGAGGAAGAAGGAATCTTCCCCAACACATTCTATGAAGCAAACATCACCCTGATACCAAAACCAGGAAAAGACCCAAACAAAAAGGAGAATTTCAGACCAATCTCACTCATGAATATAGATGCAAAAATTCTCAACAAAATCCTAGCCAATAGATTACAGCTTATCATCAAAAAAGTCATTCATCACGATCAAGTAGGCTTCATCCCAGGGATGCAAGGCTGGTTTAACATACGCAAGTCTATAAACGTTATCCACCATATTAACAGAGGCAAAAATAAAGATCACATGATCCTCTCAATAGATGCAGAAAAGCATTTGATAAAATCCAGCATCCTTTTCTAATTAGAGCACTGAAGAGTATAGGCATAGGTGGCACATTTCTAAAACTGATTGAAGCTATCTATGACAAACCCACAGCCAATATTTTACTGAATGGAGTAAAACTCAAAGCTTTTCCTCTTAGAACTGGAACCAGACAAGGTTGTCCTCTGTCACCTTTACTATTCAACATAGTGCTGGAAGTTCTAGCCAATACAATTAGGCAAGACAAGGAAATAAAGGGAATCCAAATGGGAGCAGAGGAGGTCAAACTCTCCCTCTTTGCTGACGACATGATCTTATACTTAGAGAACCCCAAAGACTCAACCACAAGACTCCTAGAAGTCATCAAAAAATACAGTAATGTTTCAGGATATAAAATCGATGTCCACAAGTCAGTAGCCTTTGTGTACACCAATAACAGTCAAGATGAGAAGCTAATTAAGGACACAACTCCTTTCACCATAGTTTCAAAGAAAATGAAATACCTAGGAATACACCTAACAAAGGAGGTGAAGGACCTCTATAAAGAAAACTATGAAATCCTCAGAAAGGAAATAGCAGAGGATATTAACAAATGGAAGAACATACCATACTCATGGATGGGAAGAATCAACATTGTTAAAATGTCTATACTTCCCAAAGCAATCTACCTATTCAATGCCATTCCTATCAAAATACCAACATCGTACTTTCAAGATTTGGAAAAAATGATTCTGCGTTTTGTATGGAACCGGGAAAAACCCCGTATAGCTAAGGCAGTTCTTAGTAATAAAAATAAAGCTGGGGGCATCAGCATACCAGATTTTAGTCTGTACTACAAAGCCATAGTGGTCAAGACAGCATGGTACTGGCACAAAAACAGAGACATAGACACTTGGAATAGAATTGAAAACCAAGAAATGAAACTAACATAACCACCTAATCTTTGATAAAGCAAACAAGAACATACCTTGGGGGAAAGACTCCCTATTCAATAAATGGTGTTGGGAGAACTGGATGTCTACATGTAAAAGACTGAAACTGGACCCACACCTTTTCCCACTCACAAAAATTGATTCAAATGGATAAATGACTTAAATTTAAGGCACGAAACAATAAAAATCCTCCAAGAAAGTATAGCAAAAACACTGGAAGATATTGGCCTGGGGAAAGACTTCATGAAGAAGACTGCCATGGCAATTGCAACAACAACAAAAATAAACAAATGGGACTTCATTAAACTGAAAAGCTTCTGTACAGCTAAGGAGACAACCAAAGCAAAGAGACAACCTACACAATGGGAAAGGATATTTGCATATTTTCAATCAGACAAAAGCTTGATAACTAGGATCTATAGAGAACTCAATCCACATGAAGAAAGCCAACAATCCCATATATCAATGGGCAAGAGACATGAATAGAACTTTCTCTAAAGATGACAGACGAATGGCTAACAAACACATGAAAAAAATGTTCATCATCTCTATATATTAGAGAAATGCAAATCAAAACAACCCTGAGATATCATCTAACCCCAGTGAGAAAGGCTCACATCACAAAATCTCAAAACTGCAGATGCTGGTGTGGATGTGGAGAGAAGGGAACACTTTTACACTGCTGGTGGGACTGCAAACTACTACAACCTTTCTGGAAGGAAGTATGGAGAAACCTCAAAGCACTCAAGCTAGACCTCCCATTTGATCCTGCAATCCCATTACTGGGCATCTACCCAGAAGGAAAAAATTCCTTTTATCATAAGGACACTTGTACTAGACTGTTTATTGCAGCTCAATTTACAATCGCCAAAATGTGGAAACAGCCTAAATGCCCACCAACCCAGGAATGGATTAACGAGCTGTGGTTTATGTGTACCATGGAATACTATTCAGCCATTAAAAAAAATGGAGACTTTACATCCTTCGTATTAACCTGGATGGAAGTGGAAGACATTATTCTTAGTAAAGCATCACAAGAGTGGAGAAGCATGAATCCTATGTTCTCAATTTTGATATGAGGACAATTAATGACAATTATGGTTATTGGGGGGGGAAACAGAAAGAGGGAAGGAGGGAGGGGGGTGGGGCCTTGGTGTGTGTCACACTTTATGGGGGCAAGACATGATTGCAAGAGGGACTTTACCTAACAATTGCAATGAGTGTAACCTGGCTTATTGTACCCTCAATGAATCCCCAACAATAAAAAAAAAAAAAAAAAATAGCCAGGCGTTGTGGAGGGTGCCTGTAGTCCCAGCTACTTGGGAGGCTGAGGCAAGAGAATCGCTTAAGCCCTCGAGTTTGAGGTTGCTGTGAGCTGTGATGCCACAGCATTCTATCAAGGGCAACATATGAGACTGTCTCAAGAAAAGAAAAAAACAACTTTATGAGATTAAATGATAGGTGCCAGTTTTACCTCCATTTGGTAGCAGATTCCACAGTGTTTAAAACCAGGGAATTTATTTTATTTTGTTTTGTTTTATTTTGAAAGAGATGGGGTCTTACACAGTCTTGCAGGCTGGACTGCAGTGGTGTAATCACAGCTCCCTGTAACCTGGGCTCAGTAGTCTTCCTGCCTCAGTCTCCTGACCTCCTGAGTACCTGGGACTAGAGGTGTACAGCACCACTACCTTTCTCTTTTGTTTTCTTTTTTTCTTTTTTTTTTTTAAGAGATGAAATCTCACTAGATTGCTTAGGCTGGTCTTGAACTCTTGACCTCAAGCAGTCATTCCACCTCAGCCTCCTGAGTAGCTGGGATAGTGTAGTCATCATGCCCAGCGCACTCTTCCTATTTTGGTGTTTTTCCTTGCAGCTTTTTTTTTTTTAATTAATTAATTTAGAGATGGAATCTTGCTGTGTTGTGCCGGCAGTCTTGAACTTCAAGGCATTCTCCCACGTTCGCCTCTGCAGTAGCTGGGACTACAGACACAGGCCAGCGCACCTGGCACATTGGCAATTTTTTAATGAAGAGACATTAGTGAAAAGGATATTTTCGTTTATATCTAAATCTTGTTTCTTTTCTCTTCCTTTAATGTAGGCCAGAAGCCTGTCCTAGATGTTCATGCAGAACTAGACAGAATTACACGAAAACCAGTTACAGTTTCTCCTACAACACCTACATCTCCTACAGAAGGAGAAGCTTCTTGAAGATACCAAATAAAGCCATTTATTCAGTTTTCTGGGATAATGTAAACTTGCCTCTGCCTTTTCCTTCAAAAGTGGAATCACGGAGCTGGAGTGCTTTTTCGGATGGACTAAATTTATGTCTTGTGTGTGTGTATGGTTGCCCATTTTTATAAAAGGAGCTAACAGAAGAAAAATTATTCTACATTATGTAGCATTGCTATTTGCATTGCCATTTTGCAGAAGGAAGTAATTTTGGATTTTGAAAAATCTCAAAATTTATAGATCTGGAATACAACCAGGTGATCATATTCTAAAAGCTGTTTAAAATATGTAGGAGGGTTTAGGGAAGGGCAGAGAATATGTAATTTGGGCATTTGGCTGTTTTGGAAGTCCAGTCTTATTTTAGTTAAGACTATTAAAATCACTTTTTAAAAAATTATTTGTTTTGTTAAAAAGAAAATGATCAGTTGTCAGATTTTGCACACCACCACACATGTACCACCGCACATATGCTAAGAAGACTATCAGATAGTATTTGATACACTAGTTGTCATTTCAATCACTTATCCTGCAAGTTGTCATCAAAATATGATTTAGAAAGATTGGCCAAGGTGTTTATTTAATAGAGAGGAAAAGAAAGCACACTGTTCAAACGTGTAAAAGAAAACTGCAGAGGTTATTAAAATGTAAAGAAGAGGTAACAGTCTTTGGATTTGTCTATACATATATATATATATATATATGGCTTTGCCTTAATATCCCCCCTTTTTTGTTTGTGACTTTCAACTGTAATCAGTTAATAAAGTATTTATTCTCTGCATTCAGGTTCAAATAACTTGTTGCATTCTCTTATATTTAAAGTTGTATTTGTCAGCTAATAAGACTAGTTAGTATAGTCATCCCTGGGTATCTGTGGGGAATTGGTTCCAGGACCTCCCTTGGGTACCAAAATCCAAGGATGTTCAAGTCCCTGATATAAAATGGTATCATATTTGCATATCCTATGCTCATCCTCCCGTAAATGTCAAATCACTTTTAGATTACTTATAATACTTAGTTCAATGTAAATGCTATATAAATAGTTGTTATACTATATCATTGAAGAGAAAATGACAAGAAAAGTCTGTATATGTTCACCGTGGTTGCAATTTTTTTCCAAATAGTTTCATTCTGCAGTTGGGTGATTCCTCAGATATGAAACCCATGAATTCAGAGGGAGGACTGTAGTTTGAAATGTTTGACTTAATAGAATTCTTAAGCATTCTGATCTTGTTTCTAAAAGATGTATATATGTTAAGATTCACTGTCCTATAAGGTTCCTTAATTTTGGAGTTTGCCTTGATCAGTACATCTTCCCCACAGGCATGTCTTGAATTGTAAAATCTCATGTCAACGTTCATAATAGATAAAAATATAACCATTTATCATCATTTAATGGCAAGAAGCTGTTTTAAAAGGTTGGCAAATGTACTAACACACTGCTAACTCAATATGTAGTAACACTTGTTACTAATTCTTCCTTTTCAGTATTCGGCTTTCAATGTGTCCCAAGAACACATTGGTTTTTTTTATTTTATTTATTTATTTATTTATTTTAGAGACAGAGTTTCACTTTATGGCCCTTGGTAGAGTGCCATGGCATCATACAGCTCACAGCAACCTCCAACTCCTGGGCCCAAGCGATTCTCCTGCCTCAGCCTCCTGAGTAGCAGGGACTACAGGCACCTGCCACAACGCCCGGCTATTTTTTGGTTGCAGTTCAGCCGGGGCCGGGTTTGAACCTGCCACCCTCTGTATATGGGGCTGGTGCCTTACCGACTGAGCCACAGGCGTTGATGTCATCTAAAGAATACATCTACATTTGACCTATTGAGTCATTTCAGATAGTTGAGAAAAAATGGTTACTGCCCCTTAAATTAATGCCCCTTAAAAATATGTTCCAAAATTTTTTTCAACAAAGTATTTGAAAATAATACCTGTATTATCTAGCACAATCCTTTCATTAAAGCTTTAGAATCTATTAGGTTTTACAATAGTATTGACACCTTATAATTTAATGTCAAAAATATGAGACGGTAATAATTTGTTTCCATGTGGGAAAGACACAAAAAAATTAATGTGTAAAAACATTCAGTTTGATATTAGATAAAAAATGCCACTGATAAAATCTTTCAAACAGAAAGGGTTCTGCAATTATGACAGTGCAGATTTTCTGTAAATTAATATTTGATGAAATAAGTGGAACTAATGAAAAAAAGTACAGACTGTATCATGGTATATTTTGATATATCTGCTGCTGTGTTTGCATGCGTAAACCAACTATTCTGTGTGTACGACATCAAACATGTACTAGAAAAATCCTTGGAATTGAGTTGTTACCTGAAATTGTACACTATATGGGATTTAGTTTAAAGCCTAGTATTTACCATGTTTAAACTTTGAACCTATTTTTGTACCAATCTTTTCAAGGAATTTGTTTTAAAAATGTTTTAAGCTAACTTTTTTCCAAAAATCTTCCTTTGAATACATTTTTTCCCAAAATCCTTCAGCAACTTTTTATTGAAGTATACAATACAGAAAAATGTGCAAGTTACATGTGTACAGTGTGATATATCACAGTGACCACATATAGCCAGCACCCCCAGAATCTTCCAAAGAGCCCCTTCCAATGAACCCCACCCACTGTCACAGCCATACTTAGAAATCCATAGATAAGTTGTGCTGATTTTTAAGCTTTATAAGTGAAATCTTAACAGTTTATATTCTTTTTGTGCCAGGCATCTTTCAATATAGCTCTGTGGTTCATTTTTTGCAGGTAGTAATAATTACTCTCACTGTAGCATGAAATTCCATTGTTCAAATATAATATAGCTAATGGGCCAGGTGTGGTGGCTTATGCCTATAATCTGAGTGCTTTGGGAGGCCAAGGCAGGAGGATTATATGAGACCAGAGGTCGAGAACAACCTGGGCAATTAGCAAGTTCCCATCTCTACAAAACCCATTTTTTATTTTTTGAGACAGTTTGTTTCCCTGGGTAGACTGCTGGGGCATCGTGATAGCTCACAACAACCTTGAACTCTTTGGATCATGCGAATCTCTTGCCTCACCCTCCTGAATAGCTGGGACCATAGGCCTGGCTATTTTTTCTTTTGATCACTTGCTCATCAGGCTGGTCTTGAACTTCAAGCTCAATCCATCTACTTGCATCGGCCTCCCAGAGTGCCAGGATTACAGGCAAGAGCCACAGTAACCGGCAAAAATTTTTCTTAAATAATCTTAGGCTGAGTGCTGTGGCTTACTCCTGTAATCCTAGCACTTTGGGAGGCTTACACAGGAGGATCGCTTGAGTTTAGGAGTTTGAGACCAGCCTGAGCAAGAGGAAGAGCCCGTCTCTACTAAAATAGAAAAATTAGCCAAGCACAGTGTGGGCTCCTGTCGTCCCAGCTACTCTGGAGGCTGAGGCAAGAGGATCCTTTGAACACCGGAATTTGAGGTTGCTATGCTGACACCATGGCATTCCAGAGTGAGACAGTCACCAAAAAAACCTGGTCTATGTGCAGTGGTGTTTACAACTTACTGAGCACCACCCATTACAGATTATTCCTTTGGTTCTTCTGCACTTCCACTGCTTCACTTGACTAGCCTTCACAAAAAAAAAAAAAAAATAGTATCCATGAGTGTATATTAGTCTCCTATTGCTGTAACAAATTACCACAAATTTAATGGCTTAGAACAATACAAATTATTGTCTTAACCATTCTGGAAGTCAGAAGTGCAAAATCAGTCTCACTGGGCTAAAGTTCAGGTGTCTGCAAAGCTAGTTTCTTCTGGAGGCTTCAGGGGAGCGTCTGTTGTTTTCCTTTCTAGCTTTTAGAGGCTGCCTGCATTCCTTGGCTCTCGGCCCCTTCTCCAAAGAGACCTGCATAGCATCTTCAACTCTATTCTGCATCCATCACATCACTTCTCCTTTTGAATCTCCTGCTTCCCTCACCCAAGTGACTAAATTGGGCCCTCCTGAATAATCCAGTGCTTTAAATATTTCACTCCACTCTCTTGCTTGCCTGGTTTCTGAAGATAACTCAGATGTAAGTCTTACAATGTCTTTGCTCCTCTTATAGGCATTTCCCCCTTGGGTTTCTTTCAAGATTTCTTTATTTCTTATTTGTTTTAATTGAGATAGGGTCTTGCTCTGTTGCCCAAGTTGGAGTACAGTAGCACAGTCATGGGCCACTGCAACCTTGAATTCCTGGGCTCAAGTGGTGCTCTTCCCTCAGCTTCCAGAGTATCTGGGAGTACAGGCAGGGGCCACCATGCCAAGCTAATTTTTCTGTTTTTTGTAGAGACAGGGTCTCACTATGTCACTCAGGCTGGTCTCCAACTCTTGGCCTCAATTGCTCCTCCTACTTTGGCCCACCCAAAGTACTGGGATTCTAAGCACAAGTCACCATGCCCAGCCTAAGATTTTTTTTTTTTTTTATCTTAAATTCTCTGCAGTTTGGATGTGATATGCCTAGGTGTGGTTTTTTGAGGTTTTGTGGGGGTTTGGGGCATTTATCCTATTTAATGCTTCCTGAGCTTCCTGGATCTGTGATTTGGTATCTAACATTAATTCCAAGGCATTCTTCTGTTAGTAGTTTTAATCTCTAGCATTTCTTTTTTTTTTTTTTTTTTTTTTTTTTTTTGTGGAGACTGAGTCTCACTTTATCGCCCTCAGTGGAGTGCCGTGGCATCACACGGCTCACAGCAACCTCCAACTCCTGGGCTTAAGCGATTCTCTTGCCTCAGCCTCCCGAGTAGCTGGGACTACAGGCGCCCGCCACAACGCCCGGCTATTTTTTGGTTGCAGTTCAGCCAGGGCTGGGTTTGAACCCGCCACCCTCGGTATATGGGGCCAGCGCCTTACCGACTGAGCCACAGGCGCCGCCCTCTAGCATTTCTTTTTCATATGTTTTTAGAATTTCTGTCTCTCTGCTTACATTACCTATCTGCTCTTGCATACTGTCTACTTTTTCCATAAGAGCCCTTAGCATATTAATCATAGTTGTTTTAAATTTGTGCTTAGATAATTCCAACATCCCTGCCATGTCTGAATCTGGTTCTGATGTTTCCTCTGTATCTTCAAACTGTTTTTAGTATCCCTTATACTTTTTTGTTAATAGCAGGCCATGGTAAACGTAACTCCAGTATATAGGCTTGTAGTGATGTGGTAAAGCCTGGGAGGAGAGGGAGCATTCTGTAGTCCTATGATTAGGTTGCAGTTTTAGCCTGTGCTGTGAAAACTTCACAAGTGCTGTTTCTCAGTCCTTAAAGTGGGACAGGGTGTCTAGAGGGGGATAGAGTCAAATATTTCCCTACCATCAGATTAGACTGGTAAAATAGTTCATCTTGAGGGCAAGCCTTGTTAGGAAAACAGAATATTCTGGCATTTTTCTTTTTTTTTATTATTAAATCATAGCTGTGTACATTAATGCGATCATGGAGCACCATACACTGGTTTTATAGACCATTTGATACATTTTCATCACACGGTTAACATGGCCTTCCTGGCATTTTCTTAGTTATTGTGTTAAGACATTTATACTCTACATTAGTAAGTTTCACATGTACCCTTGTAAGATGCACCGCAGGTGTACTCCCACCAATTGCCCTCCCTCCGCCCATCCTCCTCCCTCCCCTCCCTCTCCCTTTTCCCCATAGGTTATAACTGAGTTATAGCTTTCATATGAAAGCCATAAAGTTTCATAGTAGGGCTGAGTACATTGGATACTTTTTCTTTCATTCTTGAGATACTTTACTAAGAAGAATATGTTCTAGCTCCATCCATGTAAACATGAAAGAGGTAAAGTCTCCATCTTTCTTTAAGGCTGCATAATATTCCATGGTGTACATATACCACATTTTATTAATCTGTTCGTGGATCAATGGGCACTTTGGGCTTTTTCCATGACTTAGCAATTATGAATTGGGCTGCAATAAACATTCTGGTACAAATATCTTTGTTATAATGTGATTTTTGGACTTCTGGGTATATACCTAGTAGAGGAATTATAGGATTAAATGGCAGATCTATTTTTAGATCTCTAAGTATTCTCCCAAACATGTTTCCAAAAGGAATGTATTAATTTGCATTCCCACCAGCAGTGTAGAAGTGTTCCCTTTTCTCCACATCCACGCCTACATCTCTGGTCTTGGGATTTTGTGATATGGGCTAATCTTATTGGAGTTAGATGATATCTCAAAATAGTTCTGATTTGCATTTCTCTGATGATTAAGGATGATAAGCATTTTTCATATGTCTGTAGGCCGTGTACCTGTCTTCAGAGAAGTTTCTCTTCAAGTCCCTTGCCCACCCGGAGATGGGATCACGTGTTCTTTTCTTGCTAATACGTTTGAGTTCTCTATGGATTCTAGTTATTAAACCTTTGTCAGAGACATAACCTGCAAATATCTTCTCCCATTCTGAGGGCTGTCTGCTTGCTTTACTTACTATGTTCTTGGTTGTGCAGAAGCTTTTTAGTTTGATCAGGTCCTAGTAGTGTATTTTTGAAGCTGCTTCAATTGCCCAGGGTGTCCTCCTCATAAAATACTCGCCCAGACCGATTTCTTCAAGGGTTTTCCCTGCGCTTTCTTCAAGTATTTTTATAGTTTCATGTCTTAAGTTTAAATCTTTAATCCAGTGAGAGTCTATCTTAGTTAATGGTGAAAGGTGTGGGTCCAGTTTCAGTCTTCTACGGGTCGCCAGCCAGTTCACCCAGCACCATTTGTTAAATAGGGAATCTTTTCCTCACTGAATGTTTTTAATTGGCTTGTCAAAGATCAAATAACAGTAAGTAGCTGGGTTCATCTCTTGGTTCTCTATTCTGTTCCAGACATCTACTTCTCTGTTTTTGTGCCAGTACCATGCTGTTTTGATCACTATTGATTTATAGCATAGTCTCAGGTCTGGTAGCGTGATTCCTCCTGCTTTGTTTTTATTTCTGAGTCTGGCATTTTTCAAAATGGATCCTTCCCTCCCTCCTGCCAGAAGCTTGAGGAGATTTTTCTCTAATCTCTGTGAGAACCTGGCAGAATGGCTGGATGTAGTGGCTCACACCTGTAATCTCAGCACTCTGGCAAGCTGAGATGGGTAGATTGCTTGAGGTCAGGAGTTCGAGATGAGCCAGGGAAAGAGCGAGACCCAGTCTCTACTACAAATAGAAAAACTAAGTGGGCATCGTGGTGGGTGCCTGTAGTCCGAGCTACTCAGGAGGCTGAGGCAAGAGGATTGTTTGAGCCCAGAAGTTTGAGGTTGCTGTGATCTACGACAGTACAGCAGTCTAGCTTGGGCAACAAAATAAGATTCCGTCTCAAATAAATAAATAAATAAATTCAAATAAAAGCAAAGAGAAAAAGGAAAAATAGAAAGAAAAAGAGAACTTGACAGAGTTTCTGGAGGTAAAAACCAAAAGTGAGAGGCCTTTTATGACTGGGTTTTTGTGGAATTCTCATCTCCAAGGCTTGTTCCCCATTGATCTCCAATTCATCAATTACAGTTCTGAGATTCCTACCCCAGTACCTATTTCCATGGAGGTCTCTGCCCATATATTTCTACTCTGGTAAATTGTGATTCTCTGTGTCTGTCTGTCTCCAATTTTGAGGCAGTAGTTTGCTCTGTGACCTCACTTCTCTGACAGGTCTCAGAAGAATTATTAATTTTTCATTTCTTTTTTTTTTTGTTGTTGTTGTTGTTGCAGTTTGGCCAGGGCTGGATTTGAACCCGCCGCCCTCAGCATATGGGGCTGGCGCCCTACTCACTGAGCCACAGGCGCCGCCCAATTTTTCATTTCTTGATAGGACAAGTAATGGCTTCTAAAGTCCTTACATGCTGGACTAGAAACAAGAAGTCTTATTTCCGCCCTCTCCAGATCCTTAAGCCTGCAAAGTCCCTCTGCCAAGTCAAACATTATTTGCAGGCTCCAGCAGTTAGAATGTGGACACCTTTTGGAGTTCTGTTACTCAACCTACCATAGGATGTTTGAGTGGTTTGCAGTTTTTCAATTGCTGTTATAAATAGTACTATTGTGAACCCTCTTGAATGTGTCTTGTGGAACACGTTTGCATTTCTGTTGGGTGTATTTGTAAAAGTGGATTGTTGGGTCCGTAGGCTGTGTATCTATTCAACGTTAGCAGGTAAAGCCAAATACAGTAGAACTCTGTAACACCCAAGGGACTGTAACAAACTGGTCAACATACAGAAGTGGTCATCATAAGGAACTAAGCTTACTGTACCAATACATACACATAGTGCATGTCTGGTCTACGAAAATTAGGTCAACTTAAACAAGTCAGTGTAGGAAGGTGGTCAACTGTGATGGTTCTACTGTAGGTTTTCCAAAGTGGTTACTTCATTCCTAGAAGTATTTGCAGACATGTGTCTGCAAAGAGCCTCATGTCCCAAATATATAGACAATATTTATAATTCAGTAATACGACAAATAGGCCAGGTTCAGTGGCTCACGTCTGTAATCCTAGCACTCTCCCAAAGCCTAGTAGGAATTGCCGTAGATGCTCCATATTGGGAGCACCTTGTTAACCTTCACGTAAAATAAAGTAGTAATCCATCCCCACCTTGCAAGATATCTGAACATCTTAGCCGCCACTCCTCCCTTTATGGGGCTTTGCAAAGCTGTCCTAATCTTAATGTGAAAGATCGACAACAGTTAAAATGCTGTAGAAGACGATGGAAAGAGCCAGAAGAGCTGGGCTACTCCATTTATTCAACACACAACTGTGGAAGATTTGTGTTGTCTGTAGGCCCACTTTCATCATCTGCACAGTGGGGAAGACAACCTCCCCATGAGTGCAGAGCAAATGAGCTTAAATTTAAGGTGGAGGATGTGAACGTGCTTCCTAAGCTATAGTATTATGCAAATATAAATGTTTACAGCTACTACAGAAGGAATTTCAATTTACATAATTTTTTAAAATACTGGTCCCATGAGGAAATTACTCAAGCATGCATGTGTAGCTATTTAATCTAAATGTTTTGTGTAATTAGATCATTTCTGAAAAACCTATTGCCCTGTGTTCTTGTTTCTAGGGGAAAAAAGGTTTTGTATGTAACAGTATTATATCAACTGCTAGTTATTTGTACAAATAAAATTGGATTCATATCAGACATCAATCACAAGAATAAAGTCCAAATGCATCAGACCTAACTGTAAAATACGAAACCATGCAAGTTCTTTTTCTGTTGTCTTTTTGAGATAGCGTCACTCTGTTGCGGGGGCTAGAGTGCCATGGTAGCATGATAGTAGCATGATAGCCCATTGCAACCTCAGACTCTTGGTCTCAAGCAAGCCGCCCGCCTCAGCCTTCTAAAGTAGTCAGGGCTACAGGTGTGTGCCGCCACTAGTTTTTCTATTTTTTGTAGAGACAGAGTCTCACTATTTACCTAGGCTAGTCTCAAACTTCTGACCTCAAGTGATCCTCCCATCTCGGCCTCCCAGAGTATTTGGATTACAGGCATGAGTCACGGTGCCTGGCCTCATTCAAGTTCTAAAAGAAAACATGAGCGAATTCTGTTGTACCTGAGTGGGAAAAGACTTTCTTACTTTAATTCAATACACATACAATGAGAGAAAAATTTTAATTTCAACCACATAAAAAGAATTTCAGGAAACATGATGGTAAAAAGCATGAAAAGCAAATGTAATACAACACAGATAAAGGGCAAATTTTCCTAATATATGAAGAAGTCTTAAAAAACAGGGACAGAGGACCGGGTGTTTCACGTATCAATATGTCCTAAAAGTTACTTTCTATCAGTTTGTAGAAATTAACTTCATTAAAAGAAAAATTGGACAGTATCCGTAACTGCCACAGCGACGCTGAAGGGTCCCAAGCAGCAGCCGCCGGAGCCCAGGTGGATGGGGATGGAGAGAGCACGAGCCCAGGAGACAAAGTGGAGAAGAAAGGAAAGAAGGACAAGAAGACCAAAAAGATGTTCTTTGAAGAGCTGGCAGTAGAAGATTAACAGGCCGAGGAAGAAGAGAAAGTGCTCAAGGAGAAGGGACAGCAGCAGCAGCAGCAGCAAAAAAAGAAGCGAGATGCCCGAAGAGGCCGGCGGAAGAAGGACGTGGATGATGCTGGAGAGGAGAAAGAGCTCCTGGAGTGTCTTAGGAAACCGTCAGAGGCAGCTAGTGATGAGGAGGATGAGGTACCTGCCCCAATACCCCGAGGGGGTGGTGATGTTTTTGCAGCCCTGATCCAGGATCAGAGTGAGGAAGAAGAGGAAGAAGAAAAACATCCTCCTAAGCCGCCAAGCCAGAGAAGAATGGGATCAATAAGGCTGCATCTGAGGAACAGCAGCCTGGGCTCAAAGGCAAAAAGGGAAAGGAAGAGAAGTCAAAAGAGAAGGCTAAGCCTCAAAATAAATTTGCTGCTCTGGACAATGAAGAGGATGAAGAAGAAGAAATGAAAAAAGAAAAGGAGCCTCCCAAACAAGGGAAGGAGAAAGCCAAGAAGGCAGAGCAGGGTTCAGAAGAAGAAAGAGAAGGGGAAGAAGAGGAGGAGGAGGAAGGAGATCTAAGGCAGATGATCCCCATGCTCACCTTAGCAGAAAGGAGAAGAAAAAGCTGAAGAAACAGAGTGTGAATGCCAGGTGGCCAGTGCTGCTGAAAATGACTTCTCCGTGTCCCAGGCAGAGGTTTCCTCTCGCCAAGCCATGTTAGAAAATGCATCTGACATCAAGCTGAAAAAGTTCAGCATCTCGGCCCATGGCAAGGAGCTGGTTGTCAATGCAGACCTGTATATTGTTGCTGGCTGCCGTTATGGGCTAGTAGGACCTAATGGCAAGGGCAAGACCACACTCCCCAAGCACATCGCCAGCCGAGCCCTGAGCATCCCTCCCAACATTGATGTGTTGCTGTGTGAGCAGGAGGTGGTAGCAGATGAGATGCCAGCGGTATGGGCTATTCTTCAAGCTGATACAAGTGATTGAAGCTGCTGGAAGAGGAGCTATGGCTACAGGGACAGCTGGAACGGGGGGATGACAAAGCTGCCAAGAGGTTAGAGAAAGTATATGAGGAATTGCAGGCTACTGGCGCAGCAGCTGCAGAGGCCAAAGCACGACAGATCCTGGCTGGCCTGGGCTTCGACCCTGAGATGCAGAATCGGCCTACACAGAAGTTCTCAGGGGGCTGGCACATGCGTGTCTCCCTGGCCAGGGTACTGTTCATAGAGCCCACCCTGCTGATGTTGGATGAGCCCCCTAACCATTTGGACCTCAATGCTGTCATCTGGCTCAATAACTACCTCCAGGGCTGGCGGAAGACCTTGCTTATCGTCTCCCACGACCAGGGCTTCCTGGTCTGTACTGATATTGTCCATCTCAATGCCCAGCGGTTTCATTACTACAGGGGCAATTCTATGACCTTCAGGAAGATGTGCCAGCAGAAGCAGAAAGAACTGCTGAAGCAGTATGAGAAGGAGGAGAAAAAGCTGAGGGAGCTGAAGGCAGGGGGCAAGTCCACCAAGCAGGTGGAGAAGCAAAGGAAGGAAGCTCTGACTCGAAAGCAGCAAAAGTGCCGGGGGAAAAACTAGGATGGGGAATCCCAGGAGGCGCCTGAGCTCCGGAAGCGCCCCAAGGAGTACACTGTGCACTTTACTTTCCCCGATCCCCCACCACTCAGCCCTCCTGTGCTGGGTCTGCATGGTGTGACATTTGGCTATAAGGGGCAGAAATCGCTCTTTAAGAACCTGGACTTTGGCATCAACCTGGACTCAAGGATTTGCATTGTGGGCCCGAATAGCATGAGAAAGAGCACTCTCCTCCTGTTGCTGACTGGCAAGCTGACACCGACTCATGGAGAAATGAGAAAGAACCATCGGCTGAAAATTGGCTTCTTCAACCAGCAATATGCAGAGCAGCTACATATGGAGGAGAAGCCCACTGAGTACCTGCAGCAGGTCTTCAACCTACCCTACCAGGATGCCGGAAAGTGCCTGGGCTGCTCTGGCCTTGAAAGTCATGCCCACACCATCCAGATCTGCAAGCTCTCTGGTGCTCAGAAAGCCCAAGTTGTGTTTGCAGAGCTAGCCTGTCGGGAACCTGATGTCCTTATTTTGGATGAGCCAACCAATAACCTGGACATAGAGTCTATTGATGCTCTGGGGAAAGCCATCAACAAATACAAGGGTGCTGTGATTGTTGTCAGCCATGATGCCCGACTCATGACAGAAACCAACTGCCAGCTGTAGGTGGTGGAAGAGCAGAGTGTTAGCCAAATCGATGCTGAGTTTGACGACTACAAGCGGGAGGTTTTGGAGGCTCTGGGTGAAGTCATGGTCAACCGACCCCCGGGAGTGAGCTTTCCTTCCTGGAAGTTTCCCAAGAAACAAGCTTACACGGCCTAGAATTCCTCTGTTGTCTCCCTCTCTCCTTGGAAGACTGCCTCTGGTCTGCAGCTGACCACTGGAGAACACGAAGATGGAATGTTGACTTGATGTGACCAGGATGCCACTTTGATTGCATTTCTCTGAAAGACTTATCTGTTCCACTTTTCTTGAGATAAGTGAGCTGACCTTATCCTTGGCATCGCTCTATACAGACACAGGTGACCACCTTCATTGTTGTGTGACTTCATCCAGCAGAGCTTACGTGGTCTGTTGTCTCAAGTCTGATCACTCAGAAGCCTGCCTCTGGTTTACCTTAAAGCTTCAAGTCTGGACCCCTCGTCTTTGAGTGGTGGTGTTCTTTTCTGGTGGATTTAATGCTGGCTTACTGATACAAACAGCTGTTGAAGCTCAGAGCTAGAGACAAGTGTCCGAAGCCTGTGCCATCACTTATCCCAGGATTTAGTGCCTGTCATCTCTTGTCTGTTTGGAGCCTGGGGGGCAGGAAAGGAATGCTGCTGAACTTGGATCTCCCTTTACAAAGGGAAAAAATAAAGGAGTCGCTGCCAAAAAAAAAAGAAAGAAAAGAAAAATTGAAGTACCCTATAATATGCCTATACCACAGTTTATTTAGCCAAATTTCCTGAGTGTCACTTCTATAAGTAAGCCGTTTTTTATGTTTTTACGTCCGGAACCTTTATTGATGCTTCACATTTTGAACAAATAAAATCAGTAATGAGCAAAGAACTCTTAAGATGGATTCTATGACATGTAATGGCACTTAGTATGAGGCAAGGATTGTGTTAAGGGTTGCTTAATGACATTAATTAATCCTTAATGACCAGGGACTCCTTATAATCCAAGTCCCAAACTGGACCCCACCATCTCCCTTCGCCAGGCACTCAGAGGCTTCCACTTTCCTTTATCACAACACTCACTCAAACGATTGAACAGTCCTGGACTGAGATACAGAAATGATGAATGCAGTCCTTTGCCCCCCAGTACCAGTTAGGAATCAACTGTTTATACTGGTGAATGTGCCTTAGGACCAAAGAAGTTATTATCATTCCTTTGCCTTTGCGGCCCTCTGCTGGTACAAAGAAAACATAGAGGTTGACGTTATTTGTTTATCCTGTAGACTAGTTTTGTTGGAAGAGGAGCTTGGATAAGCCATCGTCACTAGAATATCTCTGATCCAAACTTTGCTTATCTGGCCCCTTGCCTACTCTGCAGATTGGGAACAGGGACGGAAGACTTCCACTTCTTGACGCTGCTTTCCATGTTCTCCTGCTTTCTATCTACTTTCTTACTCTTCCCGGATCCCACTCTCTCCAAAAGCTCTGGGCTAACTCCTCTTCTTTCTGTAGGTTCATCCCTTTAACATTTTAAGCTCTAATTATTCAGGGCTGCAATTATTTCCCAATGCTTTATTTCCTTTCAATGCTCTAGATCCATGTTTAAAACGCTATTTACCACAAACCCCACTCGATGCCCTCTGGTATCTCAAGCTCACTATGCCTTAAATCTGAATTCTTCATCTTCTCTTGTTGAAACAAATGACCCGAAACCAGGAAATAAGGCAAGAGGATTACTGACTGCCCTTTCAATGTCCTGTGAGAACAGTGGTTCTTAAAGTGTGGTCCCTGTACCAGCAGCATCAGCATGACCTGGTAACTCATCCAAAGAGCAATTCTCAGGCTCCACCCAAGGTCTACTGTCAGAAACTCTGGGGGTGGGACCCAATCTGTGATTTAACAAACCTTCCAGGTGATTCTGACGATCACTTAATTCTGAGAACTGCTGAACTAGAGCAGGAGTCAGCAAACTATGGCTTGTGAGCCAAATTGAGCCCAGTGCCTGTTTTTATAATATAAAGTTTTACTGAGCCACAGCCACACCCATTTGTTTATGTATCATCTCTGGCTGCTTTCATTTCACAGCAACAGAACTGAGTTGAGCAGTTGCAGCAGAAACCATAGGGCCCTCATAGCCTAAAATAGTTACTATCTGGACCTTTAAAGGTTCCCTCCTGTGGACTACAGCACTGTCTACAAAACCCTCCTAAGGGTCATCTGGTGATGGGAAAGTTAATTTTATGTAAGTTACTATTTATCATGAGTTACTAGTTATCAGAGTCTGTAATTAAGGTGTTGATTACAGAAAACTGATAAACTGCAAATAATCTTTGTCTAATAGAAGTGAGAATGATTTCTCCCTGGTAGAGTTAATTACAAAGCTAACAATTTTATTATTAGCAATCCTCCAACCCGGAACCACAGATTCATATCAGGTCTCACAACAGGAGGTGAGTGGTGGACAAGCAAGCAAGGCGCCAGCTGTATGTACAGCCAGCTGTCCCCCCACCATAGGCATCACTGTCCGAGCTCCGCCTCCTATCAGATCAGGAGTGGCATTAGACTCTCACAGGAGCTCAAACCCTGCCACAAACTGTGCACGCTCCTTATGAGAATCTAACACAGTGTTTTTCAACCTTTTTTATCTCATGGCATACTTGAGCCTATGTATAGTTAAACTTCTGTGGCACACTTAAATTATGTTGATTAAAACAAGAGAAAAAAAGGATATACTTACCTTGAACTTCTTTTGAAAATAATTTAATTAATGATTTTTTTAAATTTTCAAGGCACACCTAAAATCCTCTCACAGTACACCAGCCCTGGCACACTGGTTGAAAATCACTGATCTAATGCCTGATGATCTGAAGTAAATGTAATGCACTTGATCAGCCTAAAACCATTTCCCTCCACCGCTTCTCCTCAGTCCATGGAAAAATGGTCTTCCAGGAAACCAGTCTCTGATGCCAAAGGATTGGGAAGTGCTGTTGGATCTCACCTAGCAATCTTATCCTAGCATTTTTTTTTTTTGTATTAAATATATTCCCCACACACACACCACGGTCTCTCATATCCTTGTCAACACCACTTTTACATTTTTCCAGTTACTTTACTAATATGTTAGATAAATCTTTCAAGCATGCTCACTGTGTACTTGTATGAAAGTCATCTTTTTAATTTTTTTTTTTTTTTGAGACAGAACCTCATTTTGTCACTCTGCTTTGAGTCCTGTAGCATCATAGCTCACAGCAACCTCAAACTCTTGGGCTCAAGAGATCCTCTTGCCTCAGTCTCCCCAGTAGCTGGGACTACAGGCATCGGCCATAGCGCCCAGCTATTTTTAGAGATGGGGTCTTGCTCTGGCTCAGGCTGGTCTCCAACTCCTGAGCTCAGGCAATCCACACCCCTCAGTCTCCTAGAGTGCTAGGATTACAGGGGTGAGCCACCTCGCCTGGCTATCTTTCTAACTTTTGAGATTTATGCTTTGACATCAGCAAGAGTTAATTCCTCTTATAGTCCCTGTCTTTGTCATTATACTCCTTAAATCTCAATTACATGATTTGAAATCTGATGCCTGTTTCCATTTTCTCTTCTCTACAAATCAGTCTCTAAATCTGTTTTTACCTCCCAGGTTCTGCTGCAGCCATCCCTATGACTACTGTCGGAGCTGAAGCCCCTATTCCCTCACTCCTGAACCTTTTTTATTTGCAGTTTTTGGCCAGGGCTGGGTTTGAACCCGCCACCTCCGACACATGGGGCTGGTGCCCTACTCCGTTGAGCCACAGGCACTGCCCACTCACTCCTGAACTTTTACAACAGCCTAGATTTTTGTAGATCTGCTCAAAGTCTGCCTAACAGTCTGCTCAAAGCTGCCGGAAAAACATTGCTAAGGAAAAACTCAGGTCGTTTCACTCCTCTGCCCCAAAACTTCTGGTGGTTCCTTATTGCCCAGCGATAATGGAAAGGTCCGTTTCCTTAGCCTGATTTCTAAGGCTCTTCAAGATTTGCCTTGAAGCTTATCTTCCTTGACTACTTTTAGTCTGTCCATCCCTCCCTCCATTCACTGTGCCCAGCCAGACTTTCTCTGCTTTCCTTCATATTACCCTTCAGCCTGAACACCCTCCACCCTGTTTCTGCGTGTCCAAACCCAAGTATTGTTTAACTCCAGCTTGAAGTTCCACCATTCTGATCCTTTAGTCAAAGGTCATTTCTCTGCTCTGAATTCCCAACACATTTAATTTGTATTTCTTTTATAGCACATAAGACCTTCTATTTTGTGATATAGTCCTTTCAGTTGACATTTCTATGGCCTCGTTTTAGGACAGAATCTATGATTCAACATTATATCCACATTTTTGCCTAACCGGGCTAATACAGATAAGTGAGCCAGAGAAAAGTTTTGAGTAGGAGCTACTGAAAAATTAAGCTCTCCCTTGAAAAAGTAGTACCACATTATTTTTTAAATGTCTAAAATTCCATCAAATCATGTTTTCCCAAACATCTATCTCTTCTTTTGAATGTTTTCTTTCTTTCACTTAAAAAATATTAAACATTACAGGAAAAAACTGAATACTCTTCAAAACCTAAGTTAAGAGGTGGCACCTGTGGCTCAAAGGAGTAGGTCACTGGCCAAATATGCCAGAGGTGATGGGTTCAAACCCAGCCCTAGCCAGAAACTGCAAAAAAACAAACAAACAAACAAACTAACTAACAAACAAAAAAACCTAAGTTAAATGCATCTTCCTTGCTTTCTTTTCTTTTTTTTTTTTTGGCATGAATAAGATTTCTCATTTCAATGTGGTGAGTCCCACTATTTGACTATTCCATGTTGTTTATTCATTAATGAAGATGACAGTTTTCTGCATGGGTGTGCCCATCAAAAGAGCTTCCTGTACAAATATTTGCTCTTAAAGCACTAAAATCTTTATCTGATCTTTTAATTTATGGAGAAACATAAGGGATGCACATTTTTTTAAATGGGAATATTAGTCTCTAAATCCTGGGCACTCCCCAAATCGATCTGGGCAAAGGAAGTATTGTATGTCCACTGTCTACTACATAATTAATTGGCTTTCACTTTTATCACACTGTAAGACGGTGTTCCTCCATGTGCATGGATTTCTTACCAGACTCAAATGAAGTGCTTATTACAAAAGTATATTCCCAAACCCCACTGAAAATAGAATCTTTGATCTCCAAGAATCTTTATTTTATTTTATTCTATTCTATTTTATTTTATTTTTTATTTTTTGAGACAGAGGCTCACTTTGTTGCCCTCCATAGAATGCCATGGCGTCATAGTTCCCAGCAATCTCAAACTCTTAGGCTCAAGTGATTCTCTTGTCCCAGCCTCCTGAGTAGCTGGGACTACAGGAATCTGCCACAAGGCATGGCTCTTTTTTTTAGGGACAGGGTCTCGCTCTCACTCAGGCTGGTCTCAAACTTGTGAGCTCTGGCAATCCACCAGCCTTGGCTTCTCAGAGTGTTAGGATTACAAGCATGAGCCACCGCGCCTGGCCCCAAGAATCTTTATTTTAATTAACTTCCTAGGTGATTCTTATGTACCCTGTGAGTCACAAGCTAAATTCATATCTTCTTCAAAATGCAAAGAAAAGCAGAGACCCTTAGAGAATTATCCAAGTGCACCCCAAGCAATCCAAGAGGGTGAAGACTTTGTTCATCTTTTCTCCTGTATCAAAGTCCCCTCGTTTCTTTGTAACATTCCTCCGATAATTCATTTTGAAAATGTTTAAAAATACAGAAATAATTAAATTATTATTTAATTTAATTATTTAATAATTAAATAATTTAATATTAATATTAAATTAATATTAAAATAATTGTCTAGTGGACACCTGTATATTTCACCTAGATTCTACTCACAAGTCTATCTTTTCATTTTTCTCTCTAGTCATCAAACCATTTTCTTTTTTGGAGGGGAGGGTGAATTTCAAAGGAAATATCACTAGTGTCCAATTTAGAACTATAGTGACTTGAAGAATAACAAGGAAGTGAATCCTTGTAGCCCTGGTGAAAATACAGTGAACTTCTTTTATTAGACAGAATTTGGTGGTTGCTTGGCCTTGGGAAGACATTTAGAATTCATTTAATCAAAGTCAGAAAGATAGTTGGCTAGCTGAAGACAGCCCCAGCGGAGTAGTATCTACTTGTGTCTATTAATTTGAATGAAAGTTTTGTTTTGTTATTGGAAGAAGAAAGGGAGGTTTAGGGCCATGGAGAAGAGATGATAAATGTAACAGCAGTAATCTCTCCCCTGTTCCACGTTTTTATTTTTTGTTTGTTTGTTTTGTTTAGTTTTTTTGAGACAGAATCTCACCTCGCTGTTGCTCAGGCAGGTCTTAAACTCTTGAGCTCAAGTGATCCACTAGCTTCAGCCTCCCAAAGTGCTAGGATTACATGTGTGAGCCACCGTGCCTGGCTTGTTCCATGAGTTTTGAGACCTTAATGGAGAAATGAGGCTGAAGTTTGCTGGATAGTGGTTAGTTAGCAGCAAATTTGTGAGTCAACCTGGCTAGTTGACCTTGGATATGATACTCTACCTCTTGGCCTCAGTTTTCTCATCTGCAAAATGAAGGCAATGATAGTACCTACTTTACATTGTTGTAGAGAAAATATGTGTGAATCCTGGCACGTAACTCAATCAACTTTAGTAAATATAATTACATTCCTTGATGAGATTTTCCAGGTTCACACAAAATTAACTATGCAAACATAGAAGCTGGCAAACAAAAAAGAGGCAAATAAACGAATGATTTTGACTACTGAGCCTAAAAGGAATTCTGAGAGAGGCGGGAGGGAGCAATCCTGAAAAGTCCTTCCATATAATTCATGTGTAAAACGAAATCCAAATTCTTTCTTTGGTCTGCCAAGCCTCTGTATATCATCTGGCCTTTGCCTACATGTCCCCCAACTTCACCTCCTCTCCTCTTTCCTTCCTTAGTCCTAGCAACACCAGTCATGCGCTCCTCGGGACATTTGCCCTCTGCATAAAACTCTCTCCCCAGGTTTTACAAGACTGGCTTCTTCTCAGACTTTGGGTTCCCTTCAACTGAAATACGAGGGTTCTCAGAGATGCCTTTCCTAACTACCCCTTTCAGTTAGTGGCCTGTTCGCACCCAACTCTCCATCACATCACTTATTTTCATGTCACTTATCATTATCTGAAATTATTAATGTCTGTCTTTCTACTAGAAGGCAGCACTGACAAAGCAGGTGCCTTGTGTCTTCCGCTGCTGGCACTAGTCTGTAATCCCAGAACCTAGAACAGGGTTGTTGAACACTATAAGTTCTCAAAAAATATTAACTGAATGAGTATCTGGAAGATGGAAGATTGAGAGAGATAAGAAATAAATCAAAGGCCCGCTGAACCCAAGTTATGGGTAAAAGCCAGAATCCCAACGGCTAATACAGTTTGGCAAGGGGTTAAGGTCTAGGCGGGCAAAGGAGTGGGGGTGGGGGTAGGAGGACGGGAGGTGGGGCTGGGCGGAGCGGGAGAGGAGGCGGGGAGGGGCGGGGCAGGATGAGGTGAGGCGGGGCGAGGGCGGAGCCGGCCGGAAGCAGGGGAGGAGGCCCAGGAAGTGACGGCCCTTTCTGGGCTTCGGGGACTTCTGGAGTCCGCGAAGTCTGCGAAGTCAGCTACGTTTCTGCTGCGGCCGCCGCGTTCCCAGGCCTTGGGCGATGGAGAACGGAGCGGTGTACAGCCCCACCACGGAGGAGGACCCGGGCCCCGTCAGAGGCCCCCGGAGCGCCCTCGCTGCCTACTTCTTCCCGGGCCGGCTCGTTTGGTACCGGCGCGTTCTCAAAGGCTCGCAGCTGGTGAGTGCGCGGCCGGGGAGGGCGAGCCCGAGCCTGGGAGCCGGTTCTAGCCCTGGAGCCAGGGGCCTGCGGGCTTGGGAGGCTGCCGAGGGGTTTCTTGACCTGGTGTTTCAGTGAGCGGCGGTTTCCCCACTCCCAGTTCCCTTCCTCTCCGCCCAGGGAAGGGGGCGTTACCCTCCCCCTTTCCGCCTCTGGTCTCCAGCTCTCTCCCCACCCGAGTTCCCGAAGACGACGGGGCCGCAGGGCAAGTAAGGCGCGTCCAAGTAATGCGTCGGAGAAGAGGCAGACCCTTAGACTTCTCTCGCTCATCCTGTGTATACCTTCCTTTCATCTCCCAGCTGGAGAAGAGAGTGCCCGTATTTAGACCGAAGTGCTTTCTGTTTATCTTTCTCGGCTCTTGCGGTTTTCCTGGTGCTAGCCCATGGAGCAGTTTAATTTGGACGAAAGCTTCCGATACCAAGCATGGCTTTGAGATGTGTGTGTATCCAGTAAATTGTCTTTCAAAAGTTTTGTATTGACAGGAAAAGAATTATTTCTGAGTGAGCAATGTGTGCGAGGTAGAAAGTCAGGATGACAGCTCTGTGTGTGTATGTGCAGGTAGCAGAACTAGAGTATGGTAGGCTGCTCTTCCTATTTCATTGAGTTTCGGTTTATTTTAAGCAATTGAAGTGCCATAAACCTTTTAGCGAAAATACCAAAGCATCTTTGAGATTTACATTTTAATTCAATTTCCATTCGTGTTGTGAGCTCCTGTTGAACTGTTTTCAACCACTGATGAGCAGCATTTTCTGCAAGAGGACAGTTTGGGAAAAATCATAATGCTTAGAATGTTTAAAGGTTTTGTTTTATTGATTTTATTTTAGTTTGAGACAGGGTCTCACTCTGTTGCTGGAGCTAGAGTGCAGTGGCATCATCATAGCTTTCTGCAACCTCAGACTCTTGGGCTCAAGGGATCCTCCTGCCCTCAGCCTCCCAAGTGGTGAGACTAGAAGGTGGGTACCACTATGCTCAGCTTATTTGTCTATATTTTGTAGAGATGAGGTCTGTTACGTTGCTCAAGCTAATCTTGAACTCTGGGCCTCAAATGATCCTCCCACCTTGGCCTCCCAAAGTGCTAGGACTATAGGCATGAACCACTATGTCTGACCAATTTTGTTTTATTATTATTATTTTTAGCCATCCTAAGTAAAAAATAGCTCATTGGTTTCCTTGGGAAGAATCTTAATTCTTCTTTTTGTTTTGGAGACAGAGTATCACTCTGTTCTCCAGGCTAGAATGCCATGGTGTCAGCCTAGCTCACAGAAATCTCCAATTCCTGATTTCGAGCAGTTCTCCTGCTTCAGCTTCTGAGTACCTGGGACTCAGGCACCCACTATGAGACCCACTGTTCTAATTTTTCTATTTTTACTAGAGACAGATCTCCCTCTCACTCAAGATGGTCTAGAATTCCTGAGTTCCATTGATCCTCCTGCCTCAGGCTCTTGGAGTGCTAGGAATACAGATATGAGCCACAGCATCTGCCTAAGAACTTAAATTCTTAAAACTCAGATGATCAGAATTTAAATTCTTAGAACTCAGATGACCTACTTTTACTGAATAGAAAAACAGTCACAAAACTGGCACTGGTTTAGAGCCACCAAAGTACTATCTGGGGGTGATTAGAAAATCACTTGGAAGCAAATGATAATGCTACTTATCACCTGTGGAACCAAGAGAGTTTGGCCCTTTCTATTTCTCCAACTTCCCAGTCTAGACACTGGTGCCTTTAATTTTGTTTTCTTTTCTTTTTCTTTCTTTTTTTTTTTTGAGACTGGGTCTTGCTACGTCTCTTAGGCTGGAGTGTGGCCAGTGTGTGATCATAACTCATTGTAACCTCAAACTCCTGGGCTCAAGTTATCCTCCTGCCTCAGCCTCCCAAGTAGCTGGTACCACAGGCTTATACAATCACCTCTGGTTAATTTTTCTATTTTTTGTAGAGATGGGGTTTTGCTCTTGTTCAGGCTGGTCTTAAACTTCTGCCTTCAAGCCATCCTCTCACCTTGGCCTCCCAGTGTGCTGGGATTATAGGGCAAAGCCACCATGTCCAGACCCCACTTTTAAATTTTTACCTGTCATCAAGTGTCTTTTGCCACTGCTTCTTTGTACAGGCTGTTACTTCTACCCAGAAGTGCTTTCTTCTGCTCTTCTTGTCACCTCTCACGTGATTTTTAGATACCAGCTATTTTTCTCTGTAGGAAAGCTAAAATGTTTCTATGTGAACGACTAGAACTCTTTAGAACAGAATATTCATCTGAAGTATTCTTGCCATTCAAAAGACATCATCTGTATTGGTTTGCTACTTGTGAAATCTCATCTTTTTAGTTGCCTTTATTTTTTCTTTTTAATTAAAAGTGGCAAAGGTAAAGTAAAATTTCTCATTACCTTATTGTAGTTTTGTAAACTATAATTCTGTGTCTTTTGACTAGAACGCAAATAGATTCTTTCCTTAGCGCAAGGGAAAAAAATAGGAGAAATTTTGGTGGTAGCATGTTATACTTGGACACAAAAGAAGATGAACTTTCTGGCTCGGCGCCTGTAGCATGGCGGTTACGGTGCCAACCACATACACTGAGGGTGCTGGGTTCAAACTCGGCCAGGGCCAGCTAACCAACAAAAAATAGCTGGGCATTGTAGCGGGTGCCTGGAGTTCCAGCTACTTGGGAGGCTGAGGCAAGAGAATCACTTAAGTCCAAGAGAGGTTGCTGTGAGCTGTGATGCCACAGCACACTACCAAGGGCGACATAGTAAGACTCTGTCTCAAAAAAAAAAGAAGATGATGATGAACTTTCCTTGAAAAGATTGTTGGACTGTTCCTATTTGTTCTCTGTCATTCATAAGAAAAACTTGGGAAAGAATAAAAACGAATGTCTTTTAATGAAATCCATTTATTTATGGGGAGCTTGTTACAAGAATACTTTTTTTAATATGGAGTTAAAAAAAATTTTTATTACTTTTCACTTTGATAATTGCCTTTTTTTTTATGCTTTGTCTGTATTAATGATGTCTTACCTCTTCATAATGACAGTAGATTACCCAGTAGAGTTACCCAGAAAGTCCCAAGGAAGTTACTTATGAAGTCAATAAAAGTTATCCACTCTGGGGCAGCTGGTAGGGTCTTTTCTGCCTTACCTCAAACTCTTACCTTTTGGTTGGTTGTTTTACATTAGATGTTTCATTTTTAAAAACTAAGTAGCATTGGGCAGCGCCTGTGGCTTACTGAGTAGGGCACTGGCCCCATATACTGAGGGTGGCGGGTTCAAACCCAGCCCCGGCCAAACTGCAACAAAAAAATAGCCGAGTGTTGTGGCAGGTGCCCGTAGGCCCAGCTATTCTGGAGACTGAGGGAAGAGAATCGCCTAAGCCCAAGAGTTGGATGTTGCTGTGAGCTATAATGCCACGGCACTCTACCAAGGGCAATATAGTGAGACTCTATCTCAAAAAACAAAACAAAACTAAGTAGCATTGCAGAGCTCCAATAAGGAAACAGCTGTAATGCAGGTATTTTATCAACGGAACTGCAAAAAAAAAAAAAAAGAGTTTGAAAAAAAAGTTTTTGCCACCTCAGATAGGAAATGTGCTGATGTCATAACAAGGTTTGAGGGAGGCACATCTCACACAGGCATCTGGAAGCCCAGTCACCATGCTTATAAACTACAGAAAAATCCCCTGTGAAATTTTATTCAATATATTGCACATTTATATTTTGAGGTACATTATTCTGGACCCACCAACCTTAGAAGATTTTCAAAGATCCCAAAAGAGAAAGGAAGACTTTTCTAAAACTTAAAAACCAAATATGATGTACGTGCTTAGGAATTTTTTTTTTTTTTTGAGACAGAGTCTCACTCATGGTGGCCTACGTCACAGCAACCTCAAACTCAAGGGTTCAAGCAAATTCTCCTGCCTCAGCTTTCCAAGTAGCTGTGACTCCAGGTGCCTACTATAATACCTGGCTAATTTTTCTAGTTTTAGTAAAGATAGGGTCTTGCTCTTGCTCAGTCTGGTGTCAAACTCCTGTGCTCAAGTGATCCTCCCACCTCAGCCCTCCGAAGTGCTGGGATTACAACGTGTGAGCCATTGCACCTGGCCTAGGAAGTTTTTTTTTTTTTTCTCCTTTTTTTTTTTTCTTTATTAAATCATAGCTGTGTACATCAATATGATCATGGGGCACCATACACTTGGTTCATAGACCATTTGACACATTTTCATCACATTAGTTGACAGAGTCCTAGGAGGTTGAACTGGATTACCTCTGAGGTTCTTTTCACTCTTAAGACTTTTTTCACGTCTCTTGGGTTCCATGGAGTTTGCTGTTACAGAATAGAACACAGATGGGGTAGAGAGTGGAGCCTGCACACACACAAGGGGAGTTGTAGCTTTATCTGCCATTCAGCTAGGACCTGCATTTTGTCAAAACCTAAGCATCCCCTAACTACCACTCACCCTTCTAGAGCTGAAGAAAAAATACTCAGCTGAGAATTCAGTTGAAAATGTAAGGAGTTATTGGAGTCCTAAATTTATGCATTCAGTTTTCATTTATTCTATCCTTAGATCTGACCTTATCCTCGTATGTATATATATCTTTTTGAGGGAGTTTTTGTTTTAAAAGGAGAATTGACATTTGGTGACCTAATTGCTTGCTAATAAGCTGGTGCAATGACCTAAATACGTGCAATTTTCTTTCTGCAACAAGCTCCCCATTGTCTGTGGTATCAGTTGAATGTCCTTGTGGCTGCACAGCACTGGGATGATAGTCACTCTTCAGGCAAGCAGTTTTAGGATTCACCGGTGATTTTCAGTGTATTACGTTATAAATAATGTTATTCTATAAGTACCAAGGAACAAATCACTTAGAAGCAATTTCTTATGTTGATGTTCTTTTCATTGTTTCAATGTGAAAATTGTTATGTACTAAATTGAAATGTCATATCTTTTCCTTAAATATCCGTAATGTCAGCAAATTATATCTTTGAACCTTTGTAAGAAGAGTAGACATCTACCTAAGGCAGGGAGACCTAGATTATTTCTTCAGACTGATACATTTTTCAGTTTGACCTTATTGTAAGGTTTTTAATAGCGAGTTCATTCATAAATTCATATAATTACATAGGTGGAACATTATAATTAATGGCAAACATTAAAAATTTCTTTTTATAAAAAAAGAAAATAGTAGTCTGTTTAAATAGTAGTCTGTTACAGATAAATGATGGAGAATTAGTATTGAATATAATGACTGTTAATATTAAGAAAGAGTTGAATTTTCAGAAAAGACAGTGAAACTGAAACAGAGAAAGGTACAGGGTAGTCATCATCTGAATGTTTAAATCACCAGAGCTGTGAGACCATCTTTTAGTCACTAAGACTTCACAAATGTACTGACACTAGGTAGTCGCACATTAAAAAGCAATTTGCTTTTTACAAAACTCTTTGTAACTTCAGAAACCTAATCTTACGGGGAAAACCTGTACAGACATTTGTAGTTGTAAAATGAACTTAATAGATGGTGTTTCATGGTAGGGGAACAAGTACAGAATGGGAGTCAGGAGACCTGAGTTCTTGTCTGTGCTTGGCTAATTTGGGGCTTAACCTGCCAGAAGCTTCATTTCTATAAACATGGGAGTGGGAGACTGCTTTCCAAAGACCCTCCTAACTCTGAATGTTTGACAGTTTCCTTAATTATATTTAGGTAAAATTTTATGTCTCAGAAGGAGCTACATTTAGTGTATAGTTGTTAGGTACTTAGCTTAATATTCAGTATTTGTATTTATTGTAATGATGTCATGCTATTGAGAACAAACTGTTTACCAAAAATAATAATTGTGCCTTTTTACTTAAAGGTTACATTTACCATTAATGTCCTACCTAATTCAGTGATATTTTCTCTCTTCCTGTTCTTTTTTTTTTTTTTTTTTTTCCTGGAGACAGTCTCACTTTATGGCCCTCGGTGGAGTGCCATGGCATCACACAGCTCACAGCAACCTCCAACTCCTGGGCCTAAGCGATTCTCTTGCCTCAGCCTCCCGAGTAGCTGGGACTACAGGTGCCCGCCACAACGCCCAGCTATTTTTTGGTTGCAGTTCAGCCGGGGCCGGGCTTGAACCCACCACCCTGGGCATATGGGGCCAGCGCCTTACCGACTGAGCCACAGGCGCCGCCCATCTCTTCCTACTCTTGACTACTTCAGTATTTAATGTTGATGATTACTTCTTGAAATTCTTGCTTCCCTTACTTTCACCCTTTTTTTTTTTTTTTTTTTTTGAGACAGAGCCTCAAGCTGTCGCCCTGGTTAGAGTGCTTTGGCATCACAGCTCACAGCAACCTCCAACTCTTGGGCTCAAGCGATTCTGATGCCTCCACCTCCCAAGTAGCTGGGATTACAGGCACCCGCCACAACGCCCGGCTATTCTTTTTGGTTGCGGCCGTCATTGTTTTTTTGGCGGCCCGGACTGGATTTGAACCCGCCAGCTCAGGTGTATGTGGCTGGTACCTTAGCCGCTTGAGCCACAGACACCGAGCCAACTTTCACACTTTTTTCTTCTTTTTATTTTTTATTTGTTGGAGACAGTCTCATTTTGTTGCCCCAGTCGAGACTGATGTATCAGTCTTGCTCACAGCAAGCTCAGACTCCTGGGGTCAAGCGATCCTCTTGCCTCATCCTCCTAAGTAGCTGGGACTATAGGCACCTCCACAATGCCAGGCTAATTTTTCTGTTTTTAGTAGAGACGAGCTCTCACTCTTGCCTAAGCTGGTCTTGACCTCCTGAGGTCGCCTCTTAGAGAGCTGGGATTACAAGTGGGAACCACCGTGCCCAGCCACCTTTTTCTTTTTTTAATTCAAAAAAAGTATGCTTACCCCCCAAATCAACCGAAAACATGATGAAAATAAAATAAGCCATTTCTTCACCCCTTACACTCCCACCTTCTGAGGCATCACTGCTTTATTAACAGTTTGGAGTATGTTTACTTGCTTTTAAAGGAGTGTTTTGAGTGTTGTTGTTTTTTTTTTTAACACTTCCTATGATTTGTCCTGTGCTAGCTGGTCTTTTCTCTCCTACTGTTGGATGTGGAATTCTTTAGGCCCCAACCAATCCTCTGTCTCCCCATCTTCTAACCTAAACCAGGCAGGTGCTCCCTGCTGCCTTCATCTAGAAGTCCGTATTCCCTTGGATGATCAGTATATAAACACAGCCAGCTCCTAAACCATTCTTTTCATCATCCCCATCCAGCTGGGTCAGTTGCCTTATAATTTTGGGGGCTTGCTGTGCAAGTTCTTTCCTTTAGGAATCTGTTCTCTTTAATCCTCTACCTGGAATAACCTCTGCCTCTCCAGATTGTGTGTCTTGACCCTGGTTTGACTCCTGTTTTTCCATTCATCCTCTGCACATTTTCCTGAGATTTTCTGAATTTATGTATAAGGAATACATAATTATGTGGTATAAAATGTATTTTTTTCTTGTTTACTGTACATTCTTGTTACTCCTTCATTACTTGTTCCTGTATGTATTATAGTGTTGGATATATCATATTCAGATCCACTTTGTATGAGGGATTGTAATGCTGTGGGAGATTATAAAGGATGTTCAGTCGTCTCAGAGATGAGGAAGCAGGAAAGAATTTCCTACTGAATACAGCTGGTGGTAATGACTTCTTGGCATTTAACTGGGTGTAGGAACTAGTAATGTTCAAGTTTAACATTGTATTCCTTCATTCTCTTAGGATGTCCAGGCTGCCTCTTGATATTTCTCTGAGTCTGAAGGACAGTAAGGACTCCTGTTAGAACAGGACTTTAATGACTTGAGACTGACTGCTTCTGGATAAGCTAGATCCTGTCCCTTTCTTACTAGCCTAGATAAGCAGTCCGTATTTATGCTGCAGATAAGATTTTATTGTCATGTTGTCTTCACAGATGAGTGTTCCTGATAATCTAATTATTGTAATAAGAGTGATTCAGGGGGAGACACACACCTGTAAATCCTAGCACTTTGGGAGGCTGAGGTGGGAGGATTGCTTGAACTCAGGAGTTCTAGCACAGCCTGAGCAAGAGTGAGACTCCCCTCTCTACAAAAAAACAGAAAAAAATTTAGCTAGACATAGTGTAAATCATTGATAGTTCCCCGCAGCCCTCCACCTGCAACTCAGTAAGAGTATGATTCGAGAGCAAATATTCTCAAACCCCAATCAGAGTTTTAGGTTGGCATCTTAACTCACAGTTAATTGAGTTATTTACCTGAGGCATATTTTGCAAATTTCTCATAAATAAAAACTCTTAAAATGTGGAGAAGATTTAACATAGAGGCAAGAATAACCCAGGTGGGATATTGGACATTTAGTATTTTATTATACTTAATTATGTAAAAACTCATTCTATAATTACAATTATAGGAGATTAAGGGAAGTACCTTTACACAGTGACCTTTGGGAATTTGTTGTCTTGTTGTCACATTTTATCCTATGGTATAATGATTGGGATTCTGTCACCTAACATCTGTCTGAGGGAAGTTATTTGGGATTTGCTTGGGCTATTTCATGTTCACTTATAGGAAATCAAAGGGATGGGATCTGTTTTCATCCTTATATAAATTCTTTTAAGTAGGGACATATATATGAATTTTTTTATTGACAGTAGGAGGAGGGGGAATTGCTTAGAAGCTTTGTATATCAATTTAGGTTTGACTACTTTCCTTTTAAATTACTTTTTTTATTTTGAAATAATTATAGATTCATAGGAACTGCAAAAAAAAAAAAAATTGTAAGGGAGGTCCCATGCTTTCATGTGTGTGTGTGGTTCTGTGCAGTTTTATGACAGCTTCCTGTAATCATCCCTACAATCAAGATACTGAGCTGTCCCATTGTCACAGGGCTCCCTTGTGCTACCCTTTTACAGCCACAACTCCCCCTGCCCCCAGCCACCACTAATTTGTTCTCCCTTGCTGTAATTGTTACTCAGAGAATGTTGCATAATTGGAATCATCCGGTGTGTGTGATTTCGAGATTGGGATTTTTATTTTACTTTGCATAATTCTCTGGAGATTTATCTAGGTCATTTTGTGTGTCAAGTTTGTTTCCTTTTATTGCTAATATTCTATGGTATGGTTGTACCATAGTTTAACCATTGATGGACATCTGGGTTGTTTCTGGTTTGGGGCCATCATGAATAAAATTGTTATAAACATTCATATACTAGTTTTGACACAAACATAGTTTTCATTTTTCTGGGATAAATGTGCGAGCGCCGTTGCTGGGTCATGTGATACATGCTTGTTTAATTTTTTAAGACATTGCTAAACAGCCAAAGTGCCTGTACCATTGATTTCTTTTTAATGAAAATGTTTTGTTAATTTTGGACAGTCTTGTTGCTGTCTGGCCTAAAGACATTTAGCCATTGACTTGGGTCATTAGTCATTTTGACGGTTTTGGCACTCACAAGGAAATTCCCTCAGCTTCCACAAAACCACACAAACTCTGAGTGAACCACTCTCTTCAGTCTCTTCTCACATTTCTTTCTCTCTCTCTTTTTTTTGAGACAGAGCCTAAAGCTGTCACCCTGGGTAGAGTGCTGTGGCATCATGGCTCACAGCAACCTCCAACTCCTGGGCTCAAGTGAGTCTCCTGCCTCCGCCTCCCAAGAAGTTGGGATTACAGGCGTCCACCACAACGCCTGGCTATTTTTTGGTTGCAGCCGTCATTGTTGTTTGGTGGCCCGGGCTGGATTCGAACCCACCAGCTCAGGTGTGTGTGGCTGGCGCCTTAGCCGCTTGAGCCACATGCGCCGAGCCCTCTTCTCCCATTTCTGTCTAGTCTGTAGTCCTTCATTCTACCCACTGAGCTATCAAAGGTGCACATCTTTCCTGCTGTTTCTAGAGAAGAGTTAGCGCCAAACCTGAGCCCTGAATCTACATGTAGAGTCTTTTTTTCTCATTAGTCTCTACCTGAGCATTTAAACATGCTCAGTTCTTCCCCATCTTGAAATTCCTTTTCCTTTGATATCCACTACTACCCTATCTGGCCAGCTTTCCCAGCCACACTTGATTGTGCTATCTCTGGTCTTCTGCCTGTCCTTCTTCCCCTCATAATCTAGCTGCTGCTGCTTTTTTTTTTTTTTTTTTGAGACAGAGTGTTGTCACTCTCTGTAGAGTGTGGTGGCATCATAGGTCACAGCAATCACCAACTCTTGGGTTCAAGTGATTCTCTTGCCTCAGTCTCCTGAGTAGCTGGGACTACGGGTACCCACCACAAGGCCTGGCTATTTTTTAGAGGTAGGGTCTCTCTCTTGCTCAGGCTGGTCTTGAACTCCTGAGCTTAGGCGATCCACCTGCCTCAGCCTCCCAGAGTGCTCTGATTACAGGTGGGAGCCTCCGCACCAGGCCCTGTAATCTAGCCTTTTTACCTGAGTGTGCTGGAATTTTCTTGCCTATGTCACCAGTAACCTTCTCATAGCTCAGTCTAATGTAGGTGTTTCAGTGCTGTTCTTACTGGACCACTGGTAGCATTTACCGCTCCTGATCATTCACTTTTTGTAGAAATACTGTTTTTTTTTTTCTGCTCCCCCTTGGATTGCTGCTCCTAGATGTTCTTTGCTGGTGTCTGCCCTGCTGCATATCCCTTAAATCTTGGGATTCCTGAGTTCTGCACAAGGCTAACTTTCCTCATTCTGTGTGATTTCATCCTTTTACTTAACTGCCTCCCACATCTTTCTTTATTTGCGCCTCAGACTGCACCCCTGAGCTCCAGACCCATATATTCATTGGCCTTCTAGTTACATCTCCATCTGACTCTTTCACTGAGCCCCTCAATTACAGCACATTTAAAATGGAATTTATTCTCTCCCCAGCACCTTTGCCTGTTAAAAAGAAAAAGAAAATAATTCCGATTCTCCTTCACCAGGACCAGTATGGTAATACCATATATAGAATAGTGGGAGTGCTTTTAAATCCCATCTGCATTTAGTTGAATTACCTTGTTAAGCAGCGTTAACATTCTCCTTTCACCATAACTAAAGCATCCTGAGCCCACAGCTGACATCCACAGCCTGCATGGCCAGTAGGCGCCTCTTTAGCTCTCTTATCATAAATTGAGTGGTATTGTTCCCATACTGGTTTATGCTAACTATAATTTGGTGGTCAAACATTTAATTAAATATTACACACACTAAAATTGAATGTGAAAGGAATTGTTTTTATGAAAACTAAATTGAGTGCTTTGGAAAGACTGAAAGATAAGTTGCTAAAATATTTATATGCTGTAGAATTAAATAAGAGACATTTAATAAGAGAAATTTGCAACTATAAAAGGCTAGTAAAACTAGACTGATCCTAGGAAGGTGATGCACTCTGTTTCTCAAGTGTCTAAGATCTTTTTGCACTTGAAATCACATCAGTCTGGAAGTGGTAGAAGATGATGTTGAAAATTGTTAAGGAGAAAACGTGATGTGGAATTCCAATCAGTAGACCCATGCTCAAAGAAAAGACCCATTTCAAAAGATTGGTGAATAAATGTGCCTTTTTGTTTTATGTTAAAATAAAGTGTTTAAGGTTCAGGTGTATTATCTCATGGGCAAATACGTATTACTTCGTGTTGCACTTTATTTGTACTCACTGCATCTCTCCGTGATTAGCTCCTCTTCTTCATTACTACTACCCTGGTCACTGTCTTTTCCTAGATGATTTGCGACATTAGCTTCCCAGCTGGATGACTGCTCTGAATTTTGCATGATTCTTTTTCCTTCTCCGTGTTGTAACCAGCAGGAACTATTAAAAGCATAAACATGATCATGTCATTCCTTTACTTTACAGCTCTTAAAACCCAGATTCCTTAAACTAGTTAAAGAGGACATTTAGATCTGGCCTCAGTTTACTTCTACTCTCACATAATTTTTATGCTGCCATTCCTTTCCCTCAAACTCTACATTGCAGCCATGTTGATTTGACTCTTTCACGGTTAGTTGGGGTGCTGGGGGAGGGGTGCGAACATGTTTGTGTGTGTTGGGGTGAAGGAGTGCCTTCCTATCTCACTTCTGGGCCTTTCTGTATAGTGCTGCTCTGCCAGAACCTCTCCCCCCTATCTTTCACCTCCACAAACTGACCCTGCTGTCCTTCAGGTCCTCACTTTCCTTCGGGAAGCCTTTCCTGTAGGTGTGTGTTCCCCGGTTGAAGACCTCTCTTGTGTGCTTTTATAACAACACCCTGCGTTTCCTCTGTTCTGGCATTTAGCACACAATAGTTTATTATTTGTTTACCTGTATTTCCTTCCAGGTTGCTAGAGCGTAAGTTCTGTGTAGACAGGGTCTATTAATTAATCTTGTTTGCCATAGGCTCCATATTATTAACTGTGGAGGGGCCTAACTGGGCCCAACACCCCCTTCTGAAATAAAGAACATAAAGGAACTAGTTGGGCCCACCCCTGGAGAAATTTGTGCCAAAGGACCCTAACCCACCAAAACCCTGGGGCAAGCTATGAAATTTGCCCACCCCCTACAGCCCCATATAAAAGGGGTCTCTCATTGCCTCCAGGCACAGACACCATCTTTGCCCTGCCCAGGAGGTCGCCCTCCCTTTTCTATAAACTTGCCCTGAACTTCTCTGCTCCAGTCTCCTCTCTGGGCGCTGTTTCCCTACACATTTCATTAACATTTGAGTAAGCAGATGTTTTTTGAATTCTATAGGTTTCTTTTAAAAACATGTTTCCCTTCTTTTGTAGGTGCTGTCTCTCCTGGCCTTTATCTGTGAAGAAGTTGTATCACAGTGTACTTTGTGTGGAGGACTTTACTTTTTTGAATTTGTAAGCTGCAGTGCCTTTCTTTTGAGTCTCCTCATATCGATTGTGTATTTCACTCCAGTTTATGAGAAAATTGATGCCACCAAAATAAAATCATCGGTAAGCATGAAAAGTAGAATCTCTATGTTAACAGAGTAGCTATTTTGTAATCTTGCATAGTTTTATTGTTCAGAGTAATAATGATGCTTTCAAAACTCAGCACACAAAAAAACACACACAAAAAAAATCCATTGTTCCAATTCTCTGTCTCTCAGCAACTCAGTTGTTCCCCTTCTCATCCCCCACAAACCCCCAGGGAATGATGGGGCAGGTGAGATTGGAATGAGTGACAGATACTGCCAATAATTCACCATTATTGGTGGCTCCGTTTAATTCACATTTGATTTTTTTTTAAAAAGCTAGGATTTTGTTACTTTTGATTTCTCACATTTCAGAGGATCATTCATTGGTTCTACAACTATTAATTGTTTGCCTCTCACGTACTAAGCATTATACTATTCACTGGAAATAAAGAAATGATCTAATACGAGATATTTCTGGAACTTCTAAATAAAATGACAATTCTGCCTATGTTTTGCTTTGATTATGAAAAAATTTGTCTATAAGTAAATTATAGAATTCATTGTTTAGAAATTTTGTTATAATAAAATTGTACTTGAGTGTATAGATGTTTAACTTTCTAAAGACTTAGTCTGCTGATCCTGTGTTTTTATTAAGTATGGTTTGGATTTGTGGAGTGACAGATGCAATAATTGACACACAAACACACACATATATATGTATTTTGTTCTTGTTGCAGTTTTTGGCCGGGGCTGGGTTTGAACCCGCCACCTTCGGCATATGGGGCCAACACCCTACACCTTAAGCCACAGGCACCACCCAATTGACATATTTTTTTAAGTTAAAAAATAAAAAGTTGATGCCAAACAGTTAAAAAATACCTTTGAAAAACAAGTGGAGTCTGAGTATCTGAATTAGATTCATTAAGTATTTGATGAGAACATACACACATTTGGCTGTTTGTGGGACATTTGTTATAAGCCTCGTACTGATGTAAGTACCTTGCAGGGATTAACTCTAATCTTTAGAGTCACCTTGTGATACTGTTACTATCCCCATTTTGCAGATGAAGAGATGGAGGCACAGAGGTTTGAAGTAACTAGTTGAAAGTCACATAATTAGGAAGCGGTGTAGGTGGGAATTAAACTCAGGTACTCTGGCTCTAGAACCGTGTTTAAAGTGTTAAGTGAATGATTGACGGTATAGGAATTCTGTGTTGGATAGTTTTATTGATAATAGGTTTAGTGGAGGTTGTGTTTCAGAAAATTCATAAAGTGTCAGATTGGCTCAGCACTCATAGCACGGTGTTTGCGGTGCCAGCCACATGCACCGAAGTTGGTGGGTTCGAACCTGGCTCAGGCCAGCTAAACAACAATGACAACTGCAACAAAAAGTGGCCGGGCGTTGTGGTGGGCGCCTATAGTCCCAGTTACTTGGGAGGCTGAGGCAAGAGAATCGCTTAAACCCAAGAGTTTGAGGTTGCTATGAGCTGTGACGGCACGGCGCTCTACCAAGGGTGACATAGTGAGACTATGTCTCAGAAAAAAAAGAAAAGAACGTGTCAGATTTAAAATAACATTTTGAAGTGGCTATCATTTTACCAATTTCCCCTCTGAATCAAGTATGTATGTCAGTGACTATTTTCAGTTAGCATGTGAAAGCCTTATGAGGTAATGCCCATAAGAATACTTAGAAACCCATGGAGCATCTCCTGGTTGTAAGCTGTATTGTAATGAGATGCAGAAGCTCTTATGTAGTGGATAAGCTCATCATACAAGCTCATTTTAGATTACCTACTTGGAACACTCAAAATTATTCCAGGAACTTAAGTGTCTAAAAAACACTACTGGCAGGTGGTGCCTGTGGCTCAAAGGAGTGGGGCGCCGGCTCCATATACTGGAGGTGGCAGGTTCAAACCCAGCCCTGGCAAAACTGCAAAAACAAACAAACAAACAAAAAAACTACTGGCATACTTGTATTTAGTTAATGATGGGTGAGTTTTTTGGTTTACTCTTTTCCAAACTGCTTTCAGAGCCTCAAAGTACTCTGAGATGCCATCCCAGCATAGAATACTTTGGAAGGAAAGTAAAACGCTTTTTTTGCTGGAAGTAAGACGGAACTGTAATAAATGTAATTTTAGAGTGCTCCAGAGCAGGCTTCCTCAAACTGCGGCCCGTGGGCCACCTGAAGCGGTGTGAATTGTACATGTTCCCATTTTGTTTTTTACTTCAAAATAAAATACGTGCAGTGTGCATAGGAATTTGTTCATAATTTTTTTTTTTTTTTTAAACTATAGTCCGGCCCTCCAGCGGTCTGAGGGACAGTGAATTGGCCCCCTGTTTAAAAAGTTTGAGGACACCTGCCCTAGAGAAAAAGAGGACACACGCACATTACCTTTTGGAGGGCTGTTTTATTAAGAGATTATTTTGTAATGTACTCTCTCAACATACCCAACCCAAAGTATGGATAGTGTTTCTTTACAGGGTACTTACTAAATGCCATTCTTATTACCAAGTTAGCAGTTGGGGTATGTGAGTTTGGGTTGTGTCAAGGAAAACGTTATTGAAACTTTTAAGAATTAAAATGTTTGTGTCCATGAATCAACCATGCTGTATTCCTTATGTGTTTTATATGTATGCATAGGATTTTTACATTACTCTGGGAACAGGATGTGTATTTTTCCTGGCATCCATCATTTTTGCTTCCACGCATGACAAGACTGATGCTGAATATGCTGCAATCGTAAGTACTTTGTAATTTTAACTTTGCTTATTTTTGTTTATTTAGAAACATGGAATTTGGAAATTACTTGACAAGTTATATGTCCTATTGTATTTTAACTTATTTTTTAGTGTAACTTTGAATATAAGACCTAAAAGCAAATAAATATGATAGGCTTAAAAACCTGGCACCTGTCCAGAATTTGAGTTTTGTTAATAAAAATCCATTTACTCCACATGTGAACGCATTTTGCTAATGGAGGTGGTAAAATTGACTTTATTATCTTACATTTCTCTACTTTTCAGTTCAGCAATAGCACATCTATATGCTGTGTGCTATTCCAGCTATAGAAAATACACAAGAGAGCCTAGAGCAGTTGTATAAGCCTGTACTGGGGAGGCTGACATGGGAAGATCACTTGAGCTTAGCAGTTTGAGGTTGTAGGAGACCAAGATTGCCCCTGTGAATAGCCACTGCATGTCAGCCTAGGCAACATAGCAAGACCCTATCTCTATTAAAAAAGAGAGAGAGGGGGCGGCACCTATGGCTCAGTTGGTAAGGCGCCGGCCCCATATACCAAGGGTGGCGGGTTCAAACCCGGCCCCGGCCGAACTGCAACAAAAAAATAGCCGGGCGTTGTGGCAGGCACCTGTAGTCCCAGCTGCTTGGGAGGCTGAGGCAGGAGAATTGCTTAAGCCCGGGAGTTGGAGGTTGCTGTGAGCTGTGTGATGCCACGGCACTCTACCCAGGGCCATAAAGTGAAACTCTGTCTCTACAAAAAAAAGAAAAGAGAGAGAGAATGCATCGGAGAAATGACTCAAAGTTTGATCCTAGTAAATGAGATAGGTAAATTGTAATGGAATATGTTAAATGAACTGATAGAAGTTGGTCTAGATAGCACTTTCAGTGGGTAGTTCAAGACTTTCCAAGAAGTACTAGAAAGGATCCTTTTTGAGGAAATCAATATTCAGCTTTTTAATCTCCTTACGTAAATCTGGTTTTTTTTTTTTTGTTTGTTTGTTTTTAGGCAGAGTCTCACTTTTTTGCTCTGCTGGAGTGCTGTGATATCATCACAGGTCATAGCAACCTCAAACTCTTGGGCTCAAGTGTTCCTCATGCCTCAGTTTCCCAAGTATTTGGGACTACAGGCACCTACCACAATGCCCAGCTAATTTTTTTCTCCCTCCCTCTCCTCCTTCCCTCCATTTTTGAGAGAGTCTCACTTTATCACCCTCTGTAGAGTGCTGTGCTGTGGTGTCATAGCTCACAGTAATCTCAAACTCTTGGGCTCAAGTGATCCTCTTGCCTCAGCCTCCCAACAAGTTTGGACTACAGGCACCTGCCATAATGCTTGGCTGTTTTTTAGAGACCTTGAACTGAGCTCAGGTGATCCACCAAGGCCTCCCAAAGTGCTAAGATTACAGGTGTGAGCCACTGTGCCCAGTATAATTTTTCTTTTAGTAGAGATGGGTCTTGCTCTTGCTCAGGCTGGTCTCAAACTCCTGAGTTCAAGCAATCCATCTCAGCCTCCCAGAGTGCTAGGATTACAGGGATGAGCCACTATATCAGGCCATAATCTTTCTTAAAACTAGTATGTCTGAGAATTCATCTCTGGTGGAGGAGTCTCACCAGTTTTTCCTTCCTTCCTTTTCACAATCACCATGCAACTCACCCCCCACACACACACATACGTACAAAAATGTATTGGCCTGTCCCACATTTTACTATGATACACTGCCCTGAGTTGGAAAACAAAACGAAATTCTTGAGTACAACAAAGGGACTTCATTGAAAAATAAAGATTTAGTTTCTATCTTAAATCCTCAAGGACAGATTTAAAAAAAAATTCAGAATATCCTATATTTGTAAAGGTAATACTGTGCATTTATAATATTATATAATGCCATTGAGGGCCTGGGACAGACTATAGTGCAACATTAATATTTCTGAAGCAAAACATAGGAGTATTTATAGTAAAAGGGATAAGTTAAGACTGTAAATAGTCTTAATTGATGTCAATTTTGAGTCAAGTGAATCATGAAAACTTTGAGGTTTCTGTAGCTCTTTTGGTTCCACAATTGCAAATCAAGGATCATGGACCTGGAGAGGTATCAGCGTTGTGAACTTGAATGACTAACGACTGGATAACAGTCTTCTTGTAATCAGGCGTTTTCCAATTAATACTTTGTTCTTAACAAAATGAAGTTTTTATTAGTAAAGTTGTCAGCTAATACATCTGCCTATTCAGGTGACTACATTTTCTTAGCACTTGTGTAAAACTGAAACATAGCAGTAAAATCGGTGCTAAAACCTTGATTCATGCTAGCAATTGAATATTGCTAGTGTTTATCCATGGGTACATGAACCAGTTGAAGAGAAAAATCAAAGTTTTAATGAGGCCTTGTGCTTAATTTTAGTTTATACACATATTTTTGTTGCAGAGGTGTATGATAGAGTGGTTGATAGAAGAGGAGTGTAAAATACATTGCTATAAAATTCTGTGGGGGGAATAAAATGAAGTTGAAGAAAATTTAGTTCTAGGGAAAAATATCCCCAGCTATTATCAATAGAAAAAGAGTTTATGTATTTTAACTAGAAAATGTTTTAATTGTTACAGTATTTAGATTTCACTGGATATATTTAACAGTGAGTGGTAATTTAAAAAGTCAGTGTTTATAATATGCTGGAAACTACCCTTTCAAACTATTTAAGTTATGAAAAGTTTTATAGACTTAAAGGAGTGAGGGAGTTCACTTTTTAAAAAAAGGGGAAGTGTGTGAGCAAAAGAGCTGGAAGATCACTTGTCTGGCTTATATGCTCTAGAGGGCCCTATATGAACTGGAGCTCCCTGAGGAGGTGACAGCTTCACAAACAAGGTGATATCTAGCCTGGATTTGAAGTATTCAAGAAAATTGCTAGGAAAAATAAGGGGATAGATGCTATCAAGCCAAAATAAAGACTCTAGAGGGAAGACTTTGGTTTTGGGGGTGTATTGATAATTAAATTTAGGCCAGATGTTTTGGGGACATCCAGGTGAATTAGTGAATTTGGAGCTTAGTTTATTATGGTGAAATGAAGGGGAATGCATACTCTTTGGGGGAAGTGAGAGAGGAAGGGTCAGGAAACTGTAACAGGCTATAACAGAATATTAAAACTCATGGAGGCTGAGTGCCAAGAGTTGGATGAGACTTGAGCTGTCACTTAACATCAGTTTCTCTTCTTTACAAAGCACTTCTTTGGTCCCCATTTCTTTAAAGGTTTTGCTAGTGAAGTTCAAATTTAGAATTCTCAGAATGTTTGATCATGTGTTAGAAGAGTAAACGAGGAAGTGATTTAAGGAAGAGGAAGTATAGGTGGTGGTGTCATAGCACTGTGTCATTACAATGTGACAATTAACTGGAAAAAATGTATTTTAGGGAATTTAGCCCAGTAGTATCTACAAAATGAAATTTCTTTGCATCCATTTTACCTGGGCTGAATATCTACTTGCATATTTTCCTTATCACATCTGTGGGTCAGTCTAACCATTGCTAATAATCCTGTTCTATGTTATTTTGTAGGATTTAATTTTCATCTAATCTTCAATTCATAGATTAGCTTTGCACACATACACATGCACCCATATTTGTATTTTATGAGACTTTGACTAATAGCCATTGTTCTGAAAGGGTTTATTTTGGTAACGTCTTTCCATTTTTTTTGAGACAGAGACTTACTGTGTTGCCCTTGGTAGAGTATCGTGGCATCCCAGCTCACAGCAACCACAAACTCTTGGGCTCAAGTAATCCTCTTGCCTCAGCCTCCCAAGTAGCTGGGACTATAGATGCCTGCCACGATGCCTGGCTGTTTTCTTGTTGCAGTTGTTGTTGTTTATCTGGCCCCAGGCTGGGCTCAAGCCCGTCAGCCTCTGCACATGTGGCTGACGCCGTAACCACTGTGCTGCAAGTGCCAGGCCATGTCTTTCCATTTTTGATGACTTTAAAATACTTTTTTGCCATTAAAGTTGAGAGTAGTTTGTATAAAATTAAAATTGATGAACATCCTGCTTTTATGAAATTCTCTCAAGGACAGTAGGAAATGTGAGATGATGCTCTTAAGAGTCCTCATAGAACCTTTACTCCCCTTTTCTTCCTCAGGTGTTTGGATTTATAGCAAGTGTTATGTTCCTGTTTGACTTTCTTGTTATGTTGTGTGAAAAACGACAGGAGTCCTCGCTGGGAAAACCTGAAAATACCACTACGGCATCACCCCTCACTGAACCACTTAATGCTTAAAGACCCTGGGAAGTGGCTGTTCCGTGAGGTAGCAATTTGTGTCATGATGCCTCAGCTCTGGCGGAAGCTGGTGTAGAATTTGCATTGTTTAAACCACTTCTTTTGGGGAGCAGGAGGAAGAGCAGGAACGCAGTTTTGTCAATACTGTGTCAGTCACCACAGATTGGGCCAGAGAGTTTTAAAAAATTCATTTAAAAAATAACATTAAATAAAACCTAGACCAAATGGAGATTTGGGGGTGAGTGGGAGGTGGAAGACAATTGTTCTTTCAAATCACACTGGTCCACTGATAAACGATTCTGTCATGTTGTTATAGGGCATTCTGTTACTAGGCTTAGCTTCCAAATTACACTTTATAGCTGTATAAACAGCATGATTATATTCATCATTTAAAAATTCTCTTTTAAATTAATTTGCTTAGCTAGTAGTTTGTTTTGATGATTAGATTATACTCTGTTAATGAGACTTTACTGTGTATTTAAGAAACCAATGTTTTAAATGTTGGTCTAGATATTTTTCTTTAATATGTAATCCCTGGCTTTAATGTATCTCACTTAGCCTTAAAATTACATTGCAGTGGTTTAGGATAATTGTTAACTGTGTTGGAGGTCTTTGAATAGCCTAATATAAAATACTGTATATGTATAGCCTAATATAAAATGGAAGATGTTGGTATTTTGTTTTATGTGTATAAAGCAACAGTATCAGCAATCTCATGTTTATACTGCACTTTGGTTGTCAATCCAAGAAAAAGAAAACTGTTATGTAATTCATAAAAAAAAAATGAAGAAACTGCTATTACTACCAAGGACCAAAGATAAGAAAGACTTTTTGCCCCAGATAATGAAAGTAATTATACAGACAGGTTTTGACCACTTACCAAATGTGTGAAGGGATGACTTGGAAAATGGTCCATTCCCTTGTTGACATATGATTATTTTCCCTAAAATGAACACAGCTCTGTGGGTCGTTTCCAGTATTTTCTTTGGAACCAGTCATCCTTTTCTTTGGAACCCAGCCTTTGATTTTTCATCTATTTAAGTTGTTCCCTGTTCTGTCTCCTTGACAGACAGAACTGGAGCCGGGAGCTGCCTCATCATCTGATAGAGGTGGGCCTCTGGTTCTCTTTCTTTTTGTCATTTGTCTTTAGGTGGTCCAGAATCTTGGGCCCTTTTAATTGTGAAGGGTGTACAGTAGGGTCTTTACGGTTCTCTTCCCACATAAGAACTGCACTAGTTTCTCTTTGGAGGAGACTGTCTTAAGAAAATGAATATTCAGAGAACCCTGTGCAGATTAATATTGGGTATAAGGGAGTAGTCAGAACATTCTCAAGAGTTACTTTATAACTACTTCTGATAATCTGGAAGAATTGTCTGTTGCTGGTAGCTGTCTTAGAGCCAGGCAGACAGGGCACTTTCTGCCCAAGTGGTTCACAAGATGAGACCTTTCTTACATTACTCCTAGAGTTTTGATCCGAATCTCTAGTGCTAAGCTGACAAGCCCGTATGTCAGGTCCTTCCGTACTTAGGATGAGGTCTCCTGGGCTAAGTTTTCTATCTGAACCAGTGGAATCATGTTTCCAGTGAGACAGTTTAATGACCCCACTCCTTTTTCAGTTTTTCTTTTGCCATTTATGTGTTGTAAGGGGGTTTTAGTTGCATGAATGTGGCTAATGCGGTTCTCAGGAATTGGTCAGTATGTCCAAACATACCTTCTCTCTATCTCCCTCCCTGACTACCTTACCTATTTATATCAGAGTTTGGATGGTAGTGCTAGTGATGATGTCACTTCTATTTGGAAGATAATGAAACCAATCATGGATGCTGTTTTTATTGGGTGTGTCATCTAAGAGAGAAGAAATAGCGAAAGTCTTGGGTTTAAGAATAAAGACTGATTCAGATAACAGATTCAGATTCAATGTCCTTATGGTAAGGACATTGTAGAATTTCACATCAGACTGGACCATTGCCAGTTTAAGTGCCATCTGAACCCATCTAGAATTCATAGCAAATCACCTGGGCTACCTCAGGGTCACCACCCATGCCTTGGGTGTGGTCAAGATTAAGAGAAATGTTCTCAGCTGCCCTCACATACGTACGTAGTGTGTCAGCATTGAGCTTAAGCTCTGCTTTTTCTGAAATTTCACCTCCATTTGTTTCATTGGTGCACAAGTGGATCTCTTAGTTGGCCACTGTTTCCTTCTTTTTCAGAAAGATACACCATCGGGCGGCGCCTGTGGCTCAAGGAGTAGTAGGGCGCCGGTCCCATATGCCAGAGGTGGCGGGTTCAAACCTAGCCCCGGCCAAAAATCCAAAAAAAAAAAAGAAAGATACACCATCGTATGTTTATTGGTATTTTGGGTCACTCTGGTAACCTGCCTTCACACTGGTTTTTATGAGACCCATGAATTGTTTAGCTAGCCTCTCTCTTATATTATAGAAGGAAATAAGAGTAAAAAGACTATTTTAGTAAATAAGTTCAAGGAAAACTTGGGACCAGAAACCACTATTCTATATAGAAAAGGGCAAACTTGGTAAACTCAAACTTAAGAAATTTTTTATTAACAGCTATGGTAAATTTAATTTGTTACATTTTATATAAATAAATTGTTTAGAATTGTTCTTAATTATAAGGGAAACATATTTAGAGTACAAGAATTTAATAATTACTGTACTTAAATTATGTTCTGTTTGGGGACTGGGAAATGTATTTTTACATTGTTTATTGCCAATCATTTTTCTATTTGTCAAATTAAATCCTGTGGGTGTTTTTTTATCTCTCTTAATATCAGATTTTGTAGCCTTCTTTTTAAATAAATCCATTTAATTAAAATGTTACCTTTTTTTTTTTTATTATAGAAGCATAATGTTTAGATGAAAGCTCTCTCCATCATTGTGGGAGTTGGCTCTACAGCCTAGTTTAGTACCTATATAGAACGCTAGATTGTGGGTCTACCCAGGTGTGACTCTGCCCTTGCTAGAAAAGAAACAAATCCATTTCTTATCCATGAGCTGTCTCACTCATTGGAAAATTAGAATACACATTTAAATAGCATTTTGGGGGAGCCACATACGAGGAGTTATAAAAGAATGTTACAGACTGAGCGCCTTTAAATACTTCCAAAGAACCAAATTTAGACTTTCTATCACATTTCTAAATATGGCAAACAGTGTGAAAAACAAAACAGACATATTCTCTAACAGACTGTTTAATGATTGGGAAAGCATGAACCAAAACTAGAGTGTTTCTTATAAAGCTATAACTATTTGTGTGGTTTGCAAAATTCCTGCCTCCAGTCTGTATGAGAATAACAAGGTCTTTATAGTCATCAAGAGCACACTGGAATTTGTGTACATTCTTCAGGGTTTTGTGTTTTATTTTGATAAAGAGCATTGTATCAGTATGCTGTAGGGAGCAGAACACCTAATTAGATGTGTCTTAAACAGTAAGGAAAACCTACAGTACAAGCAGTCTGTGGAGGGCAGTTCTACCTCTGATAAATTTGTGGCTAAATTATAATTCTGAAAGTACAGAAATGTGTATCATAGAAAATTGGTGTAATAACAGGTGGGAAGTATTATCTCCCCCCCCCCAGCATTTTTACATTTGGCTACTTTTATTTTTAATTTTTGAAATATTTCAAGCACTGGTGACAGCTGTGATAGATACTAACCAGCTTTGATAGGTTATAACATTTTGCCATATTTGCTTTAAGGTCCCTTGTTTAAGAAATAAAATTAAGTTTTACTTTTAAAGTACTACTACTTTTAATCTTATTCTTCCTTTTCCAAAAGTAAACACTATTTTGAATTTGGTAGGTATCCTTCCTGACTGTGTTTTTATTGTCTGTGGTGTATATACAGATGTTTCCATAAACAATGTATAACATGATATTTGCACCGTATGTACTCCTTCCTAGCTTGCTTTTAAAATTAATAGTATTTTGAAACTTACACTTGTATCTGATTCATTCATTGTAAAGGTTATTTGATATTTCATTGTATAAATATGTCACAATTCAAATATTCCTGTTTTAGAGGAAAAATTTTTAAATTAGAAAAATTTTTTAAAAAACTACCCTTTGCACCTCCTGTATCTGTCACCACAAATAAGGATGCATACTAAGTCCCTCCAAAACTCAGTGGCTTAAAATAAAATCTGCTTATTTGGCGTATGAATCTACAGGCCATGGTTTAGGCTGCATGGCTCTTCTGGTCCTGGCAGGACTAGCTTATGTGTCCGGCGTAGGCTTATTGTTGAGTGGAAGCCCAGGCTTCTGCGTCAGCTCCTTGTCAGCTGGAGAAACTGGTCCTCCCCCAGGTCCCTCTCCTGCTCCTCCAGCAGGCCAGCCTGGGCATGTTCTCATGGCAGTGGCGAAGGGGCAAGAGGGACAAGCCCCAGAGAGTAAGTGCTTTTCAGGCCTCTTTTATCCCATTTGCTAGTGTTCCCCCACCCGGAGTCAGAGTGAGGAGACGCTACAGAGTAACTGGGCAAAGGGCATGTGTGCCTCAGTGGGGCACACATTCTTACATCCTGCCCATCGTCAGTACTTCCTCAAGCACGTACCCTAATAATCGAGAGTGGTCAAATTAATGAGCATTCTCTGATTAAAGACTATTGTTAGGTGGGGCTTGTGGCTCAAAGGAGTAGGGCGCGGGCCGCATATGCTGGAGGTGGCGGGTTCAAACCCAGCCTCGGCCAAAAACTGCAAAAAAAAAAAAGACTACTGTTACTCAAGTGTGATTCAATAGGGGAATACTTTCGCACAATGGAAATGTAGAAATTCTCTACTGATACAGAAAGCCATCCAATTTAACATGACTGTGCTTCATAGCACAGATAAAAGATTTACTGGAGGAACAAAAGCAGATTATAAGTGTGCACAGTTTCCTAAGCTTTCTTTATCCTGTAACGTACACTGGACATAAATGGCCCACATGCAGGGTGAGCCCTGCTCCGTGGTGCTCCACAGGTTTATAGGGAAGTTGGAAGGGACAACAGAGTAAGTGAGCAACTTTATAACAGTGGAAGTTGCCTAGTAGAGGCAGTGGCTTTATTAGAAAAGGGGATCCTGTGGGGTGGGGGTGCGGGGGCACCTGTATTGTGGTTAGGGCGCCAGCCTCATGCTCCAGAGCTGGTGGGTTTGATCCTGGGCCTACTAAACAAAAACAAAAACATAAAAAATAGCCGGGCTTTGTGGTGGGCACCTGTAGTCCCAGCTACTCAGGAGGCTGAGGCAGGCGAATCACTTGAGCCCAAGAGTTTGAGGTTGCTGTGAGCTATGATACCACGGTACTCTACCAAGTGTGACAAAGTGAGACTCTTGTCTCAATAAAAAGTAAAAAAATAAAAAATATATAGAAAAGGGGACCCTGCACTCTTAAGATACTTATGTATCTATTAACTTTTTTTTTAGACAGATTTTCACTCCGTTGTTCTGGGAAGAGTGCCATGGATACTCAAAACTCTTAGGCTCAAGAGATTCCTGTCTCAGCCTCCCAAGTACCTGGGTCTACAGCCCCACACCACAACCCCGGCTAGTTTTTCTACATTTATTTATTTTAATTTATTTATTTTTGAGACAGAGTGTCACTTTGTAGCCCTGTAGAGTGCCATGGTGTCATAGCTCCCAGCAACCGCAAACTCTTGGGCTCAAGTGATCCTCTTGTTTCAGCCTCCCAAGTAGCTGGGACACCAGGCACTTGCCACAATACCCGGCTATTTTTAGAGGCAGGGTCTCGCTCTGGCTCTGGCTGACCTTGAACCTGTGAGCTCAAGCAATCCATGAAATGTTTTTAAATGTACAGTTTTCACAGAACAAACCTGGTCTTGGGAGACAGCAGGAGGGTAGGGTGGGATAAACATGGCACTGGGTGTTAATCTTCACTCTGCCACTGGCTGATCCCATCATTTGCATTTCACCATTGGAGATAAAAACAGTTGGCCTCACCACCTCATAGAGCTGCTGTGCAAAGCCAATTTCTGTTTCCATCACTTTGAATATAGAAAGGTAAAGCTCAGTTCCATGACCTTGGGGAAATAAGTTTGTTGTCCAACTCAAAAAAAAGAAAAAAGTTCAGAGGCTGCAGTCAGTATATTTGTCCATTATGCTAACTCAGACCTTTTGAGTCATCTCTCCCATAAGCCACCAGAATGAAGAAGGAAATGAACCTCCAAGTCCCCCCAAATATGTCTTAAACCCCTGGCTCTTGGGCCCCTACAGCTGTGTTAGGTGAGGGTAAAGTATTCAACAACATGAGAACTAGAAGCATAGTGGAAGGACATTTGGGATCATTGTCCCTTTTTTTTTTTTTAGACAGTCTCATCATGCCACCCTCGGTAGAGTCCCATGGCGTCACAGCTCACAGCAACCTCAAACTTTTGGGCTTAAGTGATTCTTTTGCCTTAGCCCTCTGGATAGCTGTGACTACAGGCGCCCACCACAACACCCAGCTATTTTTGGTTGCAGTCGTCATTATTGTTTAGCAGGCCCAGGCTGGGCTCGAACTTGCCAGCTTCGGTGCATGTGGTCAGCACCCTACTCACTAAGCCACAGGCGTCCATTTGTCCCTATCTTAATAGAAAAAGATTTTTTCACTTCCCCTTGGCATCCATGCACCACTCAGAGTGAGACACGTGACACAACTGACTAGTTGGGATGTGTCATTCCTTCTGAGAGAAGAGCCAAATTGTCCTTTGTCTGGACCTACAAATTGCCATTTTCTTACCACAGCAGATAACTGGCAAAAGAAGATGGTCATAGAACACCAGAGACAAAGTATCCTAGTTAGTCCTTCCACATAGATCAGAACAAAATGAACCATCCATTTATTTTTTTTATTGAGGTAAAAGCAGGTACCAAGGCCCAGGAGCTCAGAGAAGCAGGAGGGATTCGCAGCGGGTACAGTTTATATGCAGATGAAGATACAGCAGCTATCCCTGCAGAAGTCATTGAAGAGTCTGGAATAGGTAGTAAATAATACAGTCTTTGCAGTTAAGTGTGGCTTTCTTGGGCAGCGCCTGTGAGTAGGGCGCCGGCCCCATAAACCAAGGGTGGTGGATTCAAACCCAGCCCTGACCAAACTGCAACAAAAAAATAGCCGGGTGTTGTGGCGGGTGCCTGTAGTCCCAGCTAATCGGGAGGCTGAGGCAAGAGAATCACCTAAACCCAGGAGTTGGAGGTTGCTGTGAGCTGTGATGCTACAGCACTCTACCGAGGGCAATACAGTGAGACTCTGTCTCTTAAAAAAAAAAAAAAAAAAGAGTGGCTTCCTTAATTTCCCCATGGGCAACTCAATTGTTTGTGGTGGCTCCACACCTATGGTGGACTTACACAGGTTCATTGGTCTGTAGTGGAGATGATGGCCACATATGTGTCCTTGGCTTTTTCTGTATAAATGCTTTTCTCCACATGTGGTTGCTTCATATAACCGGATCTATTACAAATGTTGAGTCTGTAATTGAAGTTTTGTGTTTCCTAGATGGGGGCACTCAATACGTGGTACGTCATTGCTGGCTCAGTCCTGGTTGGCCCGAAAATCTGACCTGAAGATCTGAGCATACAGTTAGGCTGTTACTGACTGCATATGAGATACTGTTTAGTAAGTCTTGGAGCAGCACAGTCCCATCTGAATTTCAGCCCATTGCATGGTGTCCACAGCTGAGAGCCATCACCCATTTACTCTCACTGGTTGGTGGAGGACCTCCTCAACTCAGAGGTGGTTGGCTTTTCATCAGTGATGCTTCTTGTCAGGAGGCTTATTTTGTCGATGAAATCTTCATTAAAACAGTCTGGGTAAAACAGTAGGAAAGACACCTATTTCTGTCTAATGGGCAAGCCCCTACCTGTTTGTGGAGATGGCTGAAGGCTAAGGGGCTGGGTCTGGTCTTTAATTAGACGATCAATTTCTTCTCACAGCGGGACATTCTGGAACTTGTCCCACCTATAGAATTTAGTTCAGGATTGCAGGATGAGGCCAGGTATGGTGGTTCTTGCCTGTACCGGAGCTCTGGGAGGCTGAGGTGGGAAGATCACTTGAGGTCACAGGTTTGAGACCAGCCTGGGCAACATTGTGTGACCCTGCGTCTACAAAAAAAAAACAACGGAATTGCAGGATGAGATGTCAAATTGAAGACTATTTTGACTAGGGTTCAGTAATGCTAGCAGTTGTCTCTCAGCAGCAGGAGGAAGTCTTCAAGTTCAAAAGTTCAAAGACCAAGGGAGTTTGCTTTGCCAACAACTGTGCAGTTAAGTCACAGACATCTGTACTTCCTTGAGGTCTGAAGGAAATAGAGGGTCTAGGAGGGGTATACAAGACTTTTTCTTTTCTTCTGCACATTGGAAGAAGAGTTGTCTTGGGCCACACATTCAATATACAAACACTAACAAAAGCTGATGAACAAAAAAAGGTCCATCCATGATTTTCACAGGCCATGCATAATTTTCACAATATCCGGTACCACAGATAAGTGAAATAGTCCTCACAAAATCAGCCTCAAAAAAGCAGGCCATGGGTTTGGCATCGCTGCTCGGGCAAGCCTGGACTGCTGCTAATTTGTGGTTGGGGCCCTCATTCAAATGTGGCTACACGGCTGATGACTTGGGATGGAGTCTGTGAAACATTCCCAGGTTTGGGATGTACTTGGTCAAATAGCAAATAGCCAAAGCAGCCAGTCTTGCTGTGGGGCTTTTTTTTTTTATAGTTTGTGGCTACTACAAAGTTTGTCCTGATTTGATTGTGAAATATCTCTTTGAGCTGTCACACAGCTCCCCAAGTAGTCATTTGGAAGCAGAGTGCTTGGATTTTTGTCCCTGTTCAGGGCTCGTCTGTCTTTCCTCAGTGGTGCTTGGATAGAATGTAACTTAGCCAAAGCCGTGTTCCCGGTGCAGCCACCATGGAAATGCACGTCCGCCAATAGTTCACATCGTACTAGGTTTGTCCAGCCCACTGATGATATATCACTGGAGAATTCAGAGCAATGAGAGCATGCTGTACACTGTGCCCGGTGAAGCAAACTGATTCTTTCTCCCTAGAGCAATCTAAAATACAAAGCATTAGCAATATCCCAGGCTGCAAACCAAGTGCCAGATCTGATGGCAGCAACACATTTATGATGTCAGGAATGATGGAAACCGAGGTGGCCACGTTCCTGTTTAAGCTTCTGTAGTCCACAATAAAGCTCCCAGTATCCACTGGCTAGACAGGGCGTTCAACTCACAGGAAGGTTTGCATGGCACCCCTAGCTGTATGAAACCTTGTGTGAGATTCATAAACATGCAAATATCTTTTTCCATTCTAAAGGTTGTCTGTATGCTTTCATTGTTCTACCCTTAGCTGGGAAGCTTTTTTTTTTTTTTTTTTTTCGAGGCAGAGGCTCAAGCTGTTACCCTCAGTAGAGTGCCATGGCATCTTAGCTCACAGAAACCTCCAACTCCTGGGCTTAAGCGATTCTCTTGCCTCAGCTTCCCACGTAGCTGGGACTACAGGCGCCCGTCACAACGCCCGGCTATTTTTTTTTGGTTACAGCCGTCATTGTTGTTTGGCAGGCCCCGGGCTGGATTCGAACCCGCCAGCTCAGGTATATGTGGCTGGCGCCTTAGCCGCTTGAGCCACAGGTGCCGAGCCAAGCTGGGAAGCTTTTTAGTTTGATTATGTCCCATTTATTTATTTTTGGTGTTGCGGCAATTCTTCACGAAATCTTTTTCCCAGGTTGATATTGTCAAGAATTTTCCCACTCTTCCTTTTAGAATCTATAGAAAACTCAATAGAATCTTCTCTGAAGGAGACAGACGAATGGCCAACAAACATGTAAAAAAGTGTTCATTGGGCGGCGCCTGTGGCTCAGTGAGTAGGGCACCGGCCCTATATACCAAGGGTGGTGGGTTCAAACCCACCCCCAGCCAAACTGCAACAAAAAAATAGCCGGGCATTGTGGCGGGCGCCTGTAGTCCTAGCTGCTCAGGAGGCTGAGGCAAGAGAATCACATAAGCCCAAGAGCTGGAGGTTGCTGTGAGCTGTGATGCCACGGCACTCTACCCAGGGCAGTAAAGTGAGACTCTGTCTGTACAAAAAAAAAAAAAGAAAGAAAGAAAAGAAAGAAATGCAAATCAAAAACACCCTGAGATACCACCTAACCCCAGTGAGAATAGCCGACATTACAAAATCCCAAAGCTGCAGATGCTGGCATGGATGTAGAGAGAAGGGAATACTTTTACACTGCTGGTGGGACTAATACAGCCTCTATGGAAAGAAGTATGGAGAATCCTCAAGAAGCTAAAGTAGACGTTCCATTTGATCCTATAATCTCCTTACTAGGTATCTACCCAGAAGAAAAAAAATCATTTTATTTGCACCAGAATGTTTATTGCGTGCAGCACAATCCACAATTGCTAAGATGTGGAATCGTCCTTCCTTTCGGCCGGAGACGCCATCTTCCAGTAATTCACCAAAATGACAAACACAAAGGGAAAGAGGAGAGGCACCCGATACATGTTCTCTAGGCATTTTAGAAAACATGGAGTTGTTCCTTTGGCCACATATATGCGCATCTATAAGAAAGGTGATATTGTAGACATCAAGGGAATGGGTACTGTTCAAAAAGGCATGCCACACAAATGTTACCATGGCAAAACTGGAAGAGTTTACAATGTTACCCAGCATGCTGTTGGCATTGTTGTAAACAAACAAGTTAAGGGCAAGATCCTCGCGAAGAGGATTAATGTTCGTATTGAGCATATTAAGCACTCTAAGAGCCGAGATAGCTTCCTGAAACGTGTGAAGGAAAATGATCAGAAAAAGAAGGAAGCCAAAGAGAAAGGTACCTGGGTTCAACTGAAGCGCCAGCCTGCGCCACCCCGAGAAGCCCACTGTGTGAGAACTAACGGAAAGGAGCCTGAGCTCCTGGAACCCATTCCCTATGAATTCATGGCATAATAAGCATATAACATAGCACACAGGAGTACTAGTGAACCCATGTTTTTAGGAGCAAGAACCTATTTATTCCCCATGAGCTCATGGCATAATAGGTGTACAGCAGGGGCACACAAGATAACCAATAGTCCCCATGTAACAGTGATACAAGGTGCTGGGACCTATTTCCCATGAATTCAAAAGTCAGTCAACACTTTGTCACATTAAATGGCAAGGTGCCTCCCTGAGCTGCTGGAACCTCTTCCCCGATGAATTCATGGCATGGTAGATACAAATAATAGCATAAAAATGTTTCTTGTTCATTCACTACAAGTGTGTGTTTTTTTCCCCCCAAAGAAGTATTAAAGCAAATTTTAATGTGTCCTAAAAAAAAAAGATGTGGAATCAACTGAAGTGCCCATCAACTCATGAATGGATTGATAAACTGTGGTATGTGTAGACCATGGAATACTATGCAGCCATAAAAAGATGGAGACTTTACATCTCTTGTATTAACCTGGATGGAGTTGAAGAATATTTTTCTTAGTAAAATATTGCAAGAATGGAAAAGCAAGTATCCAATGTATGCAATACTAATATGAAATCAATAGACAACTAATAAGTCCACATGAGAGAAAAACAATTAAATTTAAGGGGAGTGGAGAGGGATGGGTGTGCTCTCACCTAAGGGGCACCATGGAAGGGCATACAGCACACACACCCCGTGAAGGGCTCAGCTACAACCAGAACTTCATCTAACAAAGGTGAACAGTGTAACCTAATCATTTGTACTCTCACATTAATCTGGAAAAAAACAAAAAAACAACCTTGTGTGAGAAGACCAAGTACTTTTTCTTCTCCCAGGAAGCGGCATTATTTCAGTTGTTAGGCTTGGTAAGCTTTATGGGTAAACACCATTCTTGGCTGTCAGGTTTCACTGGTGTGAAATGGTCACAGCCCTTCCAGGACTGGCACTGCAACAGTGCTGGATCCAGAGACAGATGAGGCAGGCTGGGTGCAGTAATCCTAACACTCTGGGAGGCCAAGGCAGGTGGATTGCTTGAACTCAGGAGTTCAAGACCAGTCTGAGCAAGAATGAGACCAGTCTCTACTAAAAATAGAAAAACTAGCTGGGCATAGTAATGTGTGCCTGTGGTCCCAGTTACTCAGGAGGATGAGGCAAGAGGATCACTTGAGCCCAGGAGTTTGAGGTTGCTCAGCTCAAACCCAAGACAAAGCCACAGCACTCCAGCTTGGTATCCTGGTGAACAGAGTGAGACTCTGCCTCAAAAAAAAAAAAAAGAGGGATGAGGCCAAGAAGATATAAAATGTTGCATAATGGTAAGTTGAATAAAGCCCAGGAAAGAGTACAGTGTTAGTATCCTTTTCTAATCACTGCCATGATTAGAAGCATTTTTAAAGCAACAGATATATCCACAATATTGGCCCCATATGCTGGAGATGGTCAGTTCAAACCCAGCCCTGGCCAAAAACTGCAAAAAAAAAAAAAAAATAGAAAAGCAAATCCGTGATGAATGGGGATTCAGGAGGTTACCTTAGGAGGGGAGAAATAGGAGGGCCCTGTGATGGGGAAGCACCCAATTATAGTCAAATTGTCATAATTCTAGCTTCAATGCTGACTACATTATACAAAACTAGAAGGGAGGGAGGAAGAAGGCTTGCATGGACTAATGATCAAAGAATATTATGTGCACCCTCAAATTCCTGGCCTCAAGTAATCCTCCCACCTTGGCCTCCCAAAGTGCTAGGATTACAAGTGTGAGCGACTGCACCCATTTATGGATTTTTTAATGCTGCCAAAGAAACTTTTCAAAGATACACTCAAGCCTAACCAAACCTCTATGCATGGACCAATGATCAAGAGTGTTATGAACGCAGGACTGTGATTAATCTGTGCATTCAAGGTCCAAATCAAACGTGAACGTGGGGGTTTTAATCTGATCCCGGCTTTCAGGCGAACTTGGCCTTCCAGTGGCGATGCTCCTTGCTGGCCGCCAGAGGGCAGGCGCCGCCAGGAGTGAGCATGCTGTGAGCCGCCTGGGGCCGCCACCTGCGCCGTGGGTGTGTTTTTGCCACGGGAGAGCTCTGCCCAGCTGGGAGGGGTGGCAGCAGCAGCAGGAAGACGCAGCTGTCGGCTGGGGATTCCTGGCTCCCCGGGGAGGGCCTCTGCCCGCGCAGCGGAGCTCTGCGCCCGGCCGCCTTCCTCGCGGGCTCAGCCTGGCTTCCTCTGCCTGCGTCCCAACCTTGAGGTCCTGCCTCTACCGCTCACCCGGGCAGGGGCGCACGCTGGGGCCCTGTGCTGCACCTCGCTCCCAGAGAGGTTTTGTTAGGCCTGAGTGTATCTTTGAAAAGTTTATTTGGCAGCATTAAAAAATCGGTAAGTGGGCGGGGTGGCTCACGCTTGAAATCCTAGCACTTTGGGAGACCGAGGTGGGAGGATTACTTGAGGCCAGGAATTTGAGGTTGCAGTGAGTTATGGTGACTCCACTGCACACTAGCCTGGGTGACAGAGTTTAAAAAAAAAAAATCAGGAAATGTTTTAGCTTGAAGATCCAGGTTTCCATTTCTGTGGGTCTCTCAGGGCCTCTGGTGACACTGAGTTGCTGTCCTACCTGGCAGCACTTGGCCAGCTGCCCCTCCACACGCACCCCTGCCCAGCTGACCAGGTTTGTCACAGTCTGGGTCAGATCAGCATTCAGCCTGTCCATTATTCCGCTGTTAATCTCTCTTTAGAGCTGAACAGGTGGCACACTTCATGCAATGATAACATTTCCTTTTTTGCACAACCCTAGATGGAGTTAATTGTGGTCTTTTTTTTTCCATTTGTAGTTTTCTATGTACATAGAAAGTGTCAATAAAACCCTGAAAATCCATCGGTTGTCCCAGTCTCCACAGGAGGCCTAGAGGCACCAGGTATTCTCCCAGTGGTCTTCATGAGGAAGTCCCTCAGGGTGGCCCTGCACCTCCTCCAGCCTGGGCCCCTGTCCTTTCCTTCCAGTCAGGGCTGGAGGCATCCGCAGCTCACCCCCCCACCCCCCAGTAGTTTCCATACTTTTTTTTTCTTTTTTTTTTTTTGAGACAAGTCTCATTTTGTCGCCCTCAGTAGAGTCCTGTGGCATCACAGCTCACAGCAACCTCAAACTCTTGGACTCAAGTGGTCCTTTTTCGTCAGCCTCCCAGGGAGCTGGGACTACAGGTGCCCGCCACAATGCTTGGCTGTTTTTTGGGTTTTTTTTTTTTTTTGTAGTTTTTGGCCAGGGCTGGGTTTCAACCTGCCACCTCCGTCTTATGGGGCCGGCACCCTACTCCTTTGAGCCACAGACGCCGACCTGCTTGGCTGTTTATTTTAGAGACAGGGTCTTGCTGTTGCTCAAGCTGGTCTTGAACTCCTGAGCTCAGGCAGTCCACCTGCCTCAGCCTCCCAGAGTGTTAGGATTACAGGTGTGAGCCATCAAGCCCAGCCCCCACACTTTCTTTTAAAGCAGAGAAATTCCCTTTTTCAATTTAAATCATACATGAAACTCCATTATATAAGAGGAAATATGATGTGAATATCAATTACTAATTTGTATTTATAACATTTATTTATTACAAAAGTCCATAGAGCAATGAAATTCATTTGCAAAGCTCACAATTTGGAGTGAGGAGATCACTGACACTGCACGTGTCTTGCTCCTGCAGGGAGGGGACCTGGGGGCTGCCCAGACAGGGAGTGGCAGGACTGTGAGCACTGGCCTCACGTGCCAGAGGAGTCTTTAGCTGAGGGAGGCAGCACAAGGTGAATCTCCCAGTGCTGGACGTACAGTGACCCACAAATTCCCAGGGACAGGGTTTGCTATCACCAGCCAGAGGGTGTGCGTTCAGAGGTGTCACACATAGTCTGCACGTATGATCATAACCTCCGCTGTCTGAGCCTCCTGAAGCACCTCTGAGAGGTCACAGGATGCAGATGAGAAAGCTCCACAAAGCGGGGACGTGGTGTTTGCTGAGGAGGCCCCATAGCTCTGCTGGGTTTCCATGGCCACAGAAGTTTGGTCTTCCACGCGAGCTAAGAGGCCTGGGGAGGCTGGGGGATGGGCCGGCTCTGGGCCTGTCTTCCCCCACCGTGGGCCTCTTTAGTGGCCTGGCGGAAGGCCCAGGCCGAGAGCCTGGCAGAGAAGCCTCCAACACACCACCTCCCTCCGGAACACACTTGCTTCTCCCTCTGGGCCCGTCTGCAGACATAAGGGCCTGTGAAAGAGGGCAGCTGGCACAGGCCAGCGGCCCTGCCCTGCCATCTGGGGGTTGTCAAGGTCAGGCCCAGGCCTGGGCTCAAAGTCCGGCCCCATCACTAACCTTACTTCCACTCAGCTTTCTCCTTGGGCCTCCCTGGTACACTGCCAGTGCTTCCAGGGTAGGGCCACAAAGATAAAAGCAGTTCTATTGTCACAGGCCACATTGCTATAGAGACCCACACAGCTGCCATCTTTCTGTCAGTGAGTGGTGAGCAGACACTTGTGGCAGAGGCTTGCCAGCAGGATTGCACTACCTTCAGCCTTCCATCCATTTCTCCCCAGGGACTGGGGAAGCCTAAGGAGTCTGTGAGGCTAGGGAGCTGGCTGATGGGGGATGTGGGCCTCGTCTCCACAAGGGGGAGTCCAGCTGCCACATCTAGCCCCTGACTCTCTTTCCTTTCCCCTTGGGCCCAACCTCCTCTCCTCTCCCATCTTTGCTTAGGATTGGCTTGGCCGTGACTGCTCGGGGAGCTGGGGTGGTGGGTATGGGTTGGACAAGGGCATGATCCCCGAGGAGGGCTTAATCTTGAGTAGACAGATGCATACCAGGACTATGGTCTCCAAGATCCATAACTCTTAGCTGGGAGAATGCAGCCTTGGGCTCTGTTGGGCTGTGGTTTGCTGCTTTGCATTGGGAGTAATTTTTGCTTTTTCGGCTATTTAGGTGCTTCGACAGGAGGTCCTATATGGCCATTTATTTATGAGACAGGGTCCCACCCTGTCACCCAGGGTAAAGTGGCACGATCATAGCTCACTGCAACCTCGAACTCCTAGGCTCAAGCGATCCTCCTGCCTCAGCCTTCCTAGCAGCCAGGACTACAGGTGTGCGGCACCACATCCAGCTAATTATTTTTAAAATTTTTTGTAGAGATAAGGTCTTGCTATGTTGCACAGGCTGGTCTCAAACTCCGGGCCTCAAGTGATCCTCCAGCCTCAGCCTTCCCAAATGCTAGGAGTATAGGCACGAGCCACTGTGCCCAGCCCTCTATTGCTTTTTTAAATATTGTGGCAAAATAAATATAAAATTTACCATCTTAACCATTTTTATGTGTATAGATGGGGGGCTTTTAGTACACTTACACTGTTGTGTGAACACCACCACCATCCATTTCCAGAACCTTTTGTCTTTCAAAACTGGAACCCTGTACCCATTAAACACTAACTCCTTATCTCCCCCCGCCCCCCAGGCCTGTTTCCTGTCTGTATGAATTTGACTCCTCTGGGGACCCTGCAGGAGTGGGCTCTCACAGTCCTGCACCTGCCTTATTTCACTTACCACAGTGTCTTCTAGCTCCATCCCACACTGGCATGTGTTGGAACTTCCTTCCTTTTTAAGGTTGCCTGTGCTGCTTCTGGTCGCATGTCAACAGTACTGGCTTCTACCCTTCATGTCATTTTACTTTGCAAATTTGCATATCTTGAGAGGTCAGTATCCTGTGTCCTCTATTGTCCTCACCTCCAGCAGGGCACACGTACTTGGTGGGCCCAGGAAGCACCAAACAAGCCCCCATTCTTGAAGCCATTCTGCCTTAAGGTGGCAGGAGCTCAGTCCCCTCCTACTAATGAGTTCCCCCTTCCTTATTCGCGAAGATTGTGACACCTGGGCCCCATGTGAGTGGAGCCGGTTAGGTTCTTCCCAATCCCTGGGGCTGGGGGTGCCATTTCCGTGACTTGCCCCAGGATCCACGGACAGTTCTCCCCATACCCTCTGCTCTGCCTCCAGGTCCCCACAGGACACAGTGGGTCAGGGCCCTCAGAGTGCTGATGCCAGAACATGGGAAGGGTCAAGGGGGTTGAAAATGCCAAGACAGGAGGTAGTTGGGGTGCTTGTTAGGAGTCTTTCTTCCAGCATAGCTGTAGATCCAGCCAAGGTAAGATTTTACTTCAGATACCTACCAAGCAACACCCTTTCTCATCTCCACCCTCTGGTGACATCAACCTTGGATTTGCACCCCACCTAGAGCATCTTTGTTCGATGCCACAGTGCTTCACAAACACTGATGTGCACGCACACCGCGGGGACCTGGTTACTGTGCAGATGACGCTGCCTTAGTCAGTCTCCACGGGGCCTGGGATCTTGCATTTCCTGCCTTCCTCCCTCCCTCCCTCCCTCCCTTCCCTCCTTCTTTCTTTAGTCTTTTTTTTTTTGAGACAGAGCTTCACTATGTTGCCCTTGGTAGAGTACTGTAGCGTCACAGCTCACAGCAACCTCAAACTCTTGGGCTTAAGTGATTCTCTTGCCTCAGCCTCCCAAGTAGCTGGGACTACAGGCGCCTGCCACATTGCCCAGCTATTTTTTTGTTGTTGTTATAGTTGTTATTGTTGTTTGGTAGGCCGGGGCCGGGTTCGAACCCGCCAGCCATGGTGTATGTGGCTGGAACCTAGCTGCTGAGCTACAGGTGCCAAGCCACAGGATCTTGCATTTCTTTTTTTTTTGTTTTTTTGGTAGAGACAGAGTCTCACTGTACCGCCCTCGGTAGGGTGCCGTGGCGTCACACAGCTCACAGCAACCTCTAACTCTTGGGCTTACGCAATTCTCTTGCCTCAGCCTCCCAAGTAGCTGGGACTACAGGCGCCCGCCACAACGCCCGGCTATTTTTTTGTTGCAGTTTGGCCGGGGCTGGGTTTGAACCCGCCACCCTCGGCATATGGGGCCGGCGCCCTACTCACTGAGCCACAGGCGCCGCCCGGATCTTGCATTTCTAACCAGCACCTAATGGGTCCCATGTTGCTGGACCACTTTGTGGGCAAGGCTTAGGAGATCCCTGGCTCCCAACCCTGAACCATGGCATCTCACTTTCTTGGATGAAGGTTGGTCAGCTCTCCCAGGGCAAGCAGCATTGTGATGAATCAATGTGTGGTTTAGAGGCTCGTCCTCCACAGGGACGGCTGAATGGCCTTGCCACGCTGGCTTAGATACTCCTTGGGATTGAAGCTGTAGCCCAGGGGCAGTGGGTCACCACTGGGGAACCACAGGGTATCCTCCTTCTTACTGTCCACAGCATCCTCAACTGAAAATGCCAAGCTATGTGCAGAGGCTGCCAGGATGACAAGGACTCAAAGGTGCTGGCCCTGTTTCTAGAAGGTCCCTGAGTGGCTGGGAAGCCACAGAGCTAAATGCAGTGGAGGAGCAGAGGTCTGAAAATCATCACCATACTTGCAAAGTGAGAAGCCAATGTCCTCTTCCCAGGTTAGGTGGAGTCAGTGGACCTCTGTTGGGTGACACCATGAGTTGGCTCAGAGGCTGCTGCTGTGCCTGTGTTAACCCACCTGGTTTCTGGCAAGCGTTTCATCCTGCCCTACATCCACAACAGGTTCTGGAGATCTGCTGAAAACTGCTCTCAACGCCCCAGCCTGACTTTAAAAGGCCCCAGAAATTAAATGTGAAGGTGTTTTCCAGCAGCACCCCCCCTACCCCCCAGGCACTTCTGCAGCATTAACCTGCTTGTTTCCTGTGATTTTGGTCCCTCTTTGGGGATTGAGACCAGAAAGGTAACTATAATCTAAACACCTAGCTATTACTGGGTTTCAAGAAGATCTCAGGCAGGTAGGATGGGTTTAGGGGCTAAAGCTTGGAGAGGTGGTGTGATGTCAAGGGCTAGTAAATGGCAGGGCTGGGACCCAAAGCCAGGTTTTCTGCCTCTAACCTGACTTTCTTCCCACCATCCTTAGCTCTGATGGCTTAAACATTTACTCCCTGGTGTTAGGCATGTGGCCAGTTTCTAAAATGGCCTTGTGGCTTCAAGCAGTCCCTTCTGTCTCCATCTCTCACCTCAACACTCTGGCCAAGCAGCTGACTCTTCAGCTAACCAGTTGCTGCTGCTTGTCTGTGACCTCACTTGGCTCTGTGCTTTCTTTGCTTTTCACTGAGCAAACTCTGGCTCCTACTATTCCACATCCGACTCTGCCCTACTCTCCTCTGTCCTCCTGAGAGGAGAAACAAATGGTCACAGCCAGCTCCTGGTTCCTCGATGAGGCCTGTGTCGGCACTGCAAGGTGGGACCTCTGGGCCCTGCTGCTCACCTGGATGGTGTCTTCCGCAGCCAAGTCCTCCAACTTGTGCTGAGGAGCTAGTCAACACAGGGCTGCTCAGACGTATTCCTGCTGCGGCCCCTCTGAGACACAAGATGCCCTCCTATCACCAGCACAGATGGACACATCACGGTGCTGCTTCCCTCGATAACCCCAGACAGAGCTCACTCTCCCGAGCTGTCCCAATGAAGGAGAGCAGCCCAAGAGCTCCGTCTCAGCCCATGTGATGCGGAGGAAAGCATGGGGCAGGGAGTCAGGCACGCAGAGATTCTAAACCCATCTCTCCCCGCCTCACCCTGTGCCATGGGAAGGAAGGCCCGATTTCCTCACCTCTAAAAAGGTGGTCCTACAACCAGCCCCAGACACTGCAATCGCTAATAGGTGTGGTCATGAATGCCACGTGCTCGCAAGGGGGATTGCTCAACAAAGTTTGTTCCATTCCCCTTCTTCCTCTTTCCACGACCGGGAAAGCAGCAAATTTAAGACAAGAAAGTGAATTGTCATAGTGTAAATGCAATCCTTAGCTTCCTTCAAAGCCCTTTCCAAATTCAGCAAATTGATGCTGCAGAAGAAGGACCTAAATACAAACCAAAACCTGCACATGTTTACCCAAAACCTAAAACTCAGGATCACCATCACCCAAAATGGATAGAAGAACCGAAGTCTAGCAGTTTAGCAAGCAGTCTAGACAGAGTGTGGGGTTTAAGGCCAAGGACCAGGCACAAACTCAAATGGAAACTATTTCAGGCCGTTTTACAGACTTCTAGTTCATTAAGAAATTCTTGTACAGAAAAGAAAAAGGACAAAAAAGAGAGAGAAAAGAAAAACAGAAATCCTTGTGTGATTGGCCAAGTCAATATTTTATTTTTAAAAACAACACACACACACACACACACACACACACACACACACACACCATAGTAACAAAGGCAGAGGGAAGGAAAGGAGACACTAGATGTCCCATGTGGGAACAGGCTGACCACTTTCAGAAAGAGAATATTTTAGAGATCAGATTGACAAGCTAGATAAATTAGGAGGAGGCTTTGTTTTTGTAAGAGGAATTTAAGGCATTGGGCACTCCCCTGAGGAATGTGAAGTTGAAGCAGATTCTTGAAGGAGTAATCACAACACATCCCACATGTGTTAAGTGGGACCATCAGTACCTGAGGAGGTTCTAAAAAGAAGGGAGCCCCTGAGGCTGCTTTCCTTTCTGGCAGAAGAAGAGGACTGTTCTCCAAGGAGGACTGGAGAAATCTGGCCAGCTCAGGAGCTCAGGGAACCACCTCCTGCAAAGGCCAGAGGAAACTGCAGGCCCTTCCTAGCGTCCACCAGCCAGGGCAGGTCTTTGGCACCAGGTCACAGGTCCAGGAGACTGGCCTGAGATCCTCCTGTCTGCAGAGCTCCCGAGGGGCTGGAAGGCTGTGGCCTGGTCAGACGGTTGCATCTGGGGAAGGAATGACAAAGTTGGGACAGCCTGTCAGGAGCAGAGCTGACCAGAAGCCATACAGTACCTGCATGATCTCAAGGCCTGCTCAGGTGGGGGACAGAAGAGGACAGAGTCCTCCACCCAGAGCTGACTATCATTGGAATTCTTTTTTTTTTTTTTGAGACAGAATCTCACTTTGTCACCCTCAGTAGAGTGCTGTGGCATCACAGCTCACAGCAATCTCAAACTCTTGGGCTTAAGCAGTTCTCTTGCTTCAGTCTCCCAGTCGCTGGGACTACAGGCGCCCACCACAATGCCCAGGTATTTTTGTTTTTTTGGTTGTAGTTGTCATTGTTGTTTTGCAGGCCAGGGCTGGATTCTAACCCGCCAGCTCTGGTGTATGTGGCTGGCGCCCTAGCTGCTGAGCTATAGGCATCGAGCCAGGAATTATTTTATTCTTTTAAAAATACATTTCTATAAAAGAAAAAAATCAATAGTGCAGAGGGGTGCCTATCCCCTCCCTTTTTACCCACCTTACCCTCAGAGGTGACCCCCAGTAACTCCAGTCTCTGTTTCTTTCCACAATTTAAATAATATATATAGATTTATCACCTTTAGATATTACTTTTTTCTATATTCAATTTTTTTATTATTCATTTTTCTTCAACAGCTTTACTGGGATATGATTCACAGACTGTACCACTCACCCATCTAAAATGTAAAATTCAGTGGTCTTTCAGAATAGTCACAGGACTGTGCAGCCATCATAATTTCAGAACATTTGATCACCCCAAAGAAAAACTCCATCCCATTAGCCATCTCTCCTGAGTCCCTCCTGCCCTAGCCCCAAGCCACCAGGGTCTGGCATCTCTGTGGATCTGCCCATTCTGGACAGTCCTCATGAATGGAATCCTGCACTATGGCGGCCTCGGCGCCTGGCCTTTCACGAGCATCATGTCATGTTACGGCTCCGCCATGACTGCCCTTCTGCAGCTGTTCAGAAAACCTAACATGCATGTCTAGACACTGCTAAAGTGTTTTTTTTTTTTTTAAAAGAAAAAGGATGAAGAAAGGAAGCCCTGGCACAAAGAAACAAGTGGATTAATCAAAACAGTAGGTTTCGGCTGAAGTGTGCCCAAAGATGAGACCAGAAAGTAGGGGCGGGTCAGGCAGGTTTAATGAAAGTGACAGAGACCCGCCTGGGCAGAGCCAAAGATGGCATCTGTGCAGGCAGAGACCCTTTTTATGTGGAAAGGTCCCACTGCTGACTGGAGGACTGTGGTGGGCTGGGGGTCTTCTGGCTCAAATATTTTGGACAGGGCTAGCTGAGCCCTTTGTGGTCTTTGTTCTGGGAGGGGAGGAAGATGAAGGAAAAGGTTTATGTGTGGGCTCGGCGCCTGTGGCTCAAGCGGCTAAGGTGCCAGCCACATATACCTGAGCTGGCGGGTTCGAATCCAGCCCGGGCCTGCCAAACAACAATTACGGCTGCAACCAAAAAATAGCCGGGCGTTGTGGCGGGCGCCTGTAGTCCCAGCTACTTGTGAGGTGGAGGCAGGAAAATTGCTTGAGCCCAAGAGTTGGAGGTTGCTGTGAGCTGTGAAGCCATAGCACACTACCCAGGGCGACAGCTTGAGGCTCTGTCTCAAAAAAAATAATAAAAAAAAAAAAAGATTTATGTGTGAGCATGTTTACTCCACCATTCTTCTTTTTTTTCTTTTTTTCTTTTTTGAGACAGAGTCTCAAGCTGTTGCCCTGGGTAGAGTGCTGTGGCATCACTGCTCACAGCAACCTCAAACTCTTGGGCTTAAGCGATCCTCTTGCTGCCTCCCAAGTAGTTGGGACTTCAGGCGCACGCCACAACACTCGGCTGTCATTTGGTTATAGTTGTCATTGTCGTTTGGCGGGTCTGGGCTGGATTTGAACCACCAGCCTCAGTGTATGGGGCTGGCGCCTTAGCTGCTTGAGCCACAGGCGTTGAGCCTACTTCTTCTTTTTTTTTCTTTTGAGACAGAGTTTCATCTGTCCTCCAGGCACATAAGGCATCCATGCAACACCACAAACCCCCTTAGAATGACAGAGAAGGTTCTGAAGCTGGAAAACTGTATGCGAGGTGGCTGAGGTGGCTACGTAGGAGGGAGAAAATGGTTATAAAATAGCACATGTAGTCTGATCCTTTTAATAAAAGCAACAGGTAGGCGGCGCCTGTGGCTCAAGGAGTAGGGCGCCGGTCCCATATGCCAGAGGTGGCAGGTTCAAACCCAGCCCCAGCCAAAAAAAAAAAAAAAAAAAGTAAAAATAAATAAATAAATAAAAGCAACAGGGCAACAGGTAGATGGATTTCAAAGAGGAAATACTGGAAACATAGACACCAGGTGCTATTTCTGAACAGTGATGACAGATGGTGTTCAAATTTCCTTCTGCTTATCTGTATTTTCTAAAAGCTGCACATTCTATGGTCATCGTTAAGAAACTTATATAAAGAAAATGCTTTGTCTTCAGAGTCTGAAATGAAATGTCAGGGCATCACTGGGCATGTGGAGATGGGTAAGTTCTGTCTTCCTGCTGGTCCCGCAGTCTAACACCACTTCTCAGGTCCCCTTGGGAGCAGCAGGAGAAAGCAGCACGGTTGGCTGACCTCAAGAACAAGCCGTCCTCCCATTCTGAAAAGGAGGGGACTTTCAGAGATCTTCTGGGTACAGATAAGCAGAACTCACCTGTGGACTGGGTTACACACGAGATCTTGTAGGACAGCCATATGCTCGCCAGGCAGAGGAAGGTGGCCAAGAAACCGAAGATCTGCAGAGGAGAGAGGCCAGGGAATCACAGCCCATAGGCCAATCGCTCATTCCCTGCACCATCTGTGACCTGACCTCCTTGCCATGCTCAGTCACTGGCCCCAGGTCCCCTGGGTTGGGTCCAGGGCAGGTCTGGCAGCCAGGCCTCTGGTCTCCACCCTCTGCTCTTTTTACTCTAGGCAACTTCAGTGTCCAGGTTTGGGTTTATATCTAAAGCTGAGTTGGGACCAAGCCATTGTACTTTGATTATCCTGAACAGGTAAGTAAGGTGAAATCATATTTTAATTTGGGTTTAAAAATTGTAAACAGTTGGCCGGACATGGTGGCTCACGCCTATAATCCTAGCACTCTGGGAGGCTGAGGCAGGTGGATTGCCTGAGCTCACAAGTTAAAGATCAACCTGAGTCAGAGGGAGACCTTGTCTCTAAAAATAGCTGGACGTTGTGGCGGGTGCCTGTAGTCCTAGCTATTTGGGAGGCTGAGGCAAGAGAATTGCTTAAGCCCAAGAGTTTGAGGTTGCTGTGAGCTGTGACGCCATGGCACTCTACTGAGGGCAACACAGTAAGACTCTGTCTCAAAAACATAAATAAATAAAAAATAAAATAAAAATTTTAAATCTTCAAATGGATTTTATTGGTGTGGTGGCACTGTTTGCATTTCACTTATTATGGCTTTCTGCTCTGTTCTGGCTTTTAGCCATGTAAGAGCCAGAAGCTGAGGCCTTTATATCTAGTTTGCACATATTAAATAATATTAGACTAAAACAAGTCAGGGAAATGTACTTTTCCTTTCTCAAGGTCCATCTATTGCTCAAATGCGACGAAAGCTGCCCTAGTCCAGCCCAACCCCCTCACTGTAGATGGGGAACAGGGTGGCTGGGTAGGAAGGGGCCTTGGGAGAGGCTCTCAGATGGCCCAGGAGAAGGCCGGCACGAACCCTGGTGTTTTTGGAACTCTGAAACCTGCAGCCATTTTCCTTCCTGTGAACACACTGGCAGCTGTAGCAGCTAAACTTACTGATCCCTTACTCTGTATCTGCCAGGGTACTAGCCCTTTAGGTATGGATTCCATTAACACAACTCTACGAGGTGGGTGCTAGTGTTACTGCCCTCATGCCCACCCCACTTTACAGCTAAGGGGGGCATGGGATGTGAGCCCAGGGAGTCTGGCTCCAGAGTCCATGCTCTGCTCACTGCGCCACCCTAGTGTGCAGCTGAAGTCCCCAGCTGACAGCAACAGGAATGGTCCTGGAGCAGCCAGATGAAGGGTAGGATTTTCAACAAGTTTTGGTTTTCTTTTCAAGCCCAGCTGTCAGTTTACATAAAGAGCTGCCACCCCAGCCCACACTCACTACTCCCTGAGTGCCTTTTCCTTGGCTCCTTTTGTACCAGTTGTTTGTAGCACATAATTAGCCTATTAGAGCCTGTCCTGGCCTCTCATTGTCTGTTCTGCACAATTAGCACATTACATACTATCCCAGTCTCCAACTGTCTGCACCGCATAATTGAACAGTTTATTATATCACTACATAACACTAGTCTAGATGACAATGCCTTGTTTGCTAATTGTTTCATGTGCCTCTCCTCATCTCCTAAGCTAAATTACCACTTTCTCATAAGCAAGGGCCATATTTTAAAAATGTCTCCTGGCTTCCCCAGGCCCCATGCACAAAGACAGTGTATGATAAATGTCAGCTCTCAGGAATCCAGGGCTAAACTGGCAAACCCAGACGGGATCTCCCTGAGAGGGCCCTGGAGCACAGAGGGCATGGATTTCCTCTGTGTCTCTTCCCCTAGTCTGCATGGTAGCTGGGTAGGTGGTGTTTAAGGGCCATCCTCTGAAGTGACGTTCTGCTCCCATGCTGACCTTTGGAGGAGAGACTCCATCTCTCAGTGGAATTCTAGGAGCCAACCCATGCCCAGGCCAAAGTCTGGAGAATTTTAGTAATGTATGTAAGTGAAAGACAGTGAATGTTACACACAGAGAGCTATTTATTCATTTATTTTTCTTTTTTAAAAAAGATAGGGTCAGCTGGGCCCGGTGGCTCATGACTGTAATCCTAGCACTCTGGGAGTCCAACTCTTGAGACAAACGTGAGCAAGAGTGAGACCCTGTCTCTACTAAAAATTGAAAAGAATTTAGCTGGTGTGGGTTGTGGTAGTCGCCTATAGTCCCAGCTGCTGGGGAGGCTGAGGCAGGAGGATCACTTGAACCCGTGAGTTTGAGGTTGCTGTGAGCTAGGGTGATGCCACTGCACTCTAGCCTGGGTGACAGAGACTCTAACTAAATTAATAAATAAATAAAACAAAAAGATGGGGTCTCACTGTATTGCCCAGGCTGGACTCAAACTCCTAAGCTCAAACGATCCTCCTGCCTCAGCCTCCTTAGTAGCTGAGACTACCAGTATACACCACCATGCCTGGCTTGAGAGAGCTTTTCATTTAAAAAAAAAAAACTCATTTAAAAAATCTTGTCTTCTCATTAGTGAAGCAAATCAGTACTGGTGCATAAGCCACTGAACTGGAAATAGGTAAATCAGAAATCAGATAACAGGAATCTATGACTCTTTAAAAAATAATATAAATAATACGTACATATATCTATATGCCTGTACATATATATGTATACACTTCCCACCATACTGTTGGGGTTTTTTGTACATTTCCATCTACTTCTATTTGTGGATATCAGATGGATCTATTTTCACCTCTGAAAGGCACAGAGGTCTTATTTCCTGCCCTGAATACTATTAAGAATCAGGAACGGTAAAGCTAAGACTGGTGGCAGATATTACTAATTGATCATAGTATCCTGTCCCCTGGGCTCATAAAAGGCCCTGAAATCCTTCTCTGCCTATTACTGAGGCAGCCACAAGTAAATGATGAGCGTGGGCATGTGCCCGCCAATTTAAGTAGTGGCGGTAAGTGAGAGGGGGCTGGGTGCTGCTGGCCAACAGACTGAATCAGCCCTGACACATCACCTTCAGATACCCTCTGCTGTGAGCCCAAGTTTACGGCTTGTTGGAGGTAGCTGCCGGCTGGACTGAGGTAGTTATTGAATCTATGAAACAAAAGCCCCAGAAACCAACCACTTTTCGGCCGCCACCATTAAAAAATGAGCATTTGAAGTATGAATTGCTTCTTAAAGACTCCTGAGAACATCCTCACCGATCCGGCTACCAATCCGCTCTGGCTGTAACTCTTGGAGGCTGCCACGATGGAGGCGATGAGCAGGAGCAGGGTACCGATCAAATAGTGCAGAAGTTCCTGGGGGCAAAAACAAAGACGAGAGTGGGTAGGGAGGTCCACTCCTAGCTCTCTCACAGCAGCTGGGCATCAGAAGAGATGAAAAGAAAGGGAGAGTGACGCTCTGATTCTCCCTCACAACACCTCGCCAGGAAGAGGCCAAGTAAGAGAGGAAGGAAGCTGGACAGGCGGGAAGGAAAGGGGACACAGAAAGGAAGCCACCAAGGATGGCTCCACTCCTGACATCAAGTTGCAGGTAATACCTTGACCTCCGGCTAAAGCTACTAAAAAGCAAATGAGCTTACAACTCACAGGCTGGAGAGTTTGAACAAAATTCCAGCTCTGAGAAGCAAAACCCTTTAAAGAGACATGTTCCTTTCTCTGCAGCTTCAGAGCAAGTTCTGGGCTAACAACGCGCTGGCTTTGTGTGGCAGCCCTGAGTGTGGACTTGAGAGGCATTAGTTCTTCAGGGCCCTTTAGACTTCGGGGCCTAGAATGAGGGGTGGTATGTAGTGTCAGCTGGCTGTCTCACTCTTAAGCCCCCTGGTTTTGTCTCATTTTGTCATTTCGTCTTCTCCACAGAAGAAGTGAGTCTCTCCACTGTGTCTTCTCCACTGCGCTCTGCCAGTGAGTCTCCTAGCAGGACTGATTCTACCTTTACTTCTTGCCTTGGCCATGGGCCTCCCATTTCCACCACATTCACTCTCTGTGATTAAAATAGCATCTCTGTAGGCCATAGACAAGGCTGCGGCTTTCAGCAGTCTGGAATGCTTCCACCTCACCCTTCGCCCTCCCCAGTCAGTACCAGATCAGAGGAGAACCGGAGAGAAGGGTCACCTAGAGTACTGGCTCTGAATCTAGAGCCCATCCATTTTCAGTTCTCTTCAGTGAGAATTTAGACATTATTCCTTCAGGAAGTTCTGCCCATTGGGGCAGGAAGCTATTAAACTCTGGAAAAACATTCTACTTTTAAGCTTCAGCTCTTCTCAAAGCTTTGCAAAATCAAAGACCCTCGTTTCTTTTTTAGTGACTTGAAAGGACTATTACAAGGTAGATCACAGAGATTGTGACTATAGAGCAGATTAGCAACTTCCCACCTCCAAGATTTTCACCTACAAAGAAAGAGGAGGATGACATGGGACAGGGAAAGATGATTCGAGAGAATCCTGACTGGGAAGTACTTAAATAGTACTCAGCCAAAAATGTGTGACAGAGGCTGTCCCTCCAACACTTAGCCCACCCTGCTCTTGTCTGAGGCTTTATTCTCTCCTTTGCTTCCTCAATCTCAGTATCAGGACAGAAAGGTGCCGTAACATGGAAAATGGCCTTAGAACTCAGAAACACAAAAGAAATTTCTCTCAAAATTTAATGTTAAGGTAATAACATTAAATGTGAATGATTAAACAATTTAATGAAGAGGTACGGGCTGTCGGACCGAATTAAAAAAAACCTAAGATAAACCCACAGTATATGCTGTCTACAGTGTATGCTATAAAGGAGACACATTTTATACTCAAAAATCTGCCATGCAAATGCTAGCCAAATGAAAGCCAAAGGGCTATACTAGTATCAGGCAAAATAGACTTTAACACACAAAAAGTGACTATAAAGAGGGACATTTTATAATAATGAAAAGGTGAAGTCACCAGGAAGATACATAACAATTACCAACATGTATGCACCTTGTAAGACAGCCAAAATACAAGAAGCAAAAAATGAAAAAAATAGAGAAACAGATAATTCAAAAGCAATTACAAGGAAGACTAGAAAATACGTGAAGATGAATGAAAATGATGACACAGTCTACCAAAATGATGGGATGCAATCAAAGCATTTCTCACAGGGAAATTCATAGCTGTAAATGCAAATAGTAAAAAAGAAGAAACATCTCAAATTAAACTTCGAAGACACTGGAAAAAGAAGAACAAAGCAAATGTAAAGCAAGCAGAATGAAGACAATAAAAACTAATGATAAAAAGAATAGAAAAAAATAGATAAAAATCAACGAAACCCAAAGCTGGTTCTTTGGAAGAGCAACAGAACTGATAAAACTTTAGCTGGACTGATAAAAAAAAAAAAAAAAGAAAGAGAGAAAGAGAGGGTAAGAGAGAGAAAATGAGAGAAGATACAAAAGAAAGAGGAAACATTACTAGTGATCTTACAGAAATAAAAAAGATTTTAAAAATACTTTAAACAATTAATTGCAGTTGGACGCGCTGGTTCACACCTGTAATCCTAGCACTCAAGGAGGCCGAGGCAGGAGGATGGCTTGAGCTTCGGAGTTTGAGATCAGGCTAAGCAAGAGTGAGACCATATCTCTAATAAAAACAGAAATAATTAGCTGGTGTGGTGGCACAGCTACTCAGGAAGTGGAAGAAGTAGGATCCTTGAGCTCCAGGAGTTTGAGGTTGCCGTGAGCCAGGCTGATGCCACTGCTCCCTAGCTGGCACTGAGAGAGCAAGAGTATATCTCAAAAAAAAAAAAAAAATTAATTGCATGCCACCAGTGCCTAGTCTAGACCACCACTTTGTCTAGGATGACTTCACAAACTTAATTGTCAGTGGTTGTATGATGACAGTTCTGATGGCCAGTCCAGACAAAGAGTTCCAAAATTGCTTTGATGAAACATAGAAAAACAGTTGAGAAAATCTAACACTCTTCATGAAAGTTTGACGCTAAGGGAACTTACTCAGTCTGATAAAGGCATCTACCAAAAAACTCATCTCTAATATCACAATTAATGATGAAAGGTGATGCTGCTCTTGCCATTCTAGTCAGCATTCAACTAATTTATTCAACTAATTTCTTGCAACAAGGCAAGAGAATGAAATAAAAGGTACTGAGATTAGAAAGGAAGAAGTAAAAACATCTCTCTTTGTAGATGACGTGGTGTTACAAGTAGAATATTCTAAGAACTCCACTAAAAAATCTATTAAAATAGAGTTCAGTGAGGTTGAAGATAGGATTAATACAAAAAGTAATTATATTCCTATTCGCTTTCAATGAAAAATATGAAAATGAAATTGAGAAAAACATCTGCGTGAAATAGTATCAAAGGAATAAAATATTTAGGAACAAGGTTTCTTTTTCCCCCTCCCTTTTTTTTTTTTTGAGGCAGAGTCTCACTATGTCGCCCTCAGTAGACTGACATGGCGTCACAGCTCATAGCAACCTCAAACTCTTGGACTTAAGCAATTCTCTTGCCTCAGCCTCCCAAGTAGCTGGGACTATAGGCACCCACCACAACTCCTGGCTATTTTTCTTTCTTTTTTTTTTTTTTAGAGACAGAGTCTCACTTTGTCTCCCTCGGTAGAGTACTGTTGCATCACAGCTCACAGCAACTTCCAGCTCTTGGGCATAGGCAATTCTCTTCTCTCAGCCTCCCAAGTAGCTGGGACTACAGGTGCCCGCCAGAACGCCAGGCTATTTTTTTGTTGCAGTTTTGCTGGGGCCAGGTTCAAACCCACCATCCTTGGTATATAGGGCTGGAGCCCTACTCACTGAGCCACAGTCACCACCCTTGGCTATTTTTTTGTTCCAGTTGTCATTGTTGTTTAGCTGGCCCCGGCTGGGTTCAAACTTGCCAGCCTGGGTGTATGTGGCCAGCGCCCTACCCACTGAGCTATGGGCACTGCCTAGGAACAAAATTTTTTTAAAAAATATAATACAAACCTTATACTCTGAAAATTTTAAAACATTAAAAGAAATGAAAGAAGATTTAAATAAATGGAAAAATCTCCCATGTTTATGGATCATAAGACTTAAAATTGGTAGGGTGGCAATATTCTCCAAGTTAATCTACAAATCCAACATAATTAGCAATGTTTTCAGCTAATTTCTTTGTAGAAATTGAAAAGTTGACTTTTTTTTTTACTAAAGATATACTATTTTATTGGATAAATACTTGTCTTGAAAATACACGTTTTGTCAAGTCACAATAATTACCTATAAACACTAAAGCACATCTAAAATACTGAGGGGTAATACAGACATGGTAGGAGAGGCAAGGAAGAGTTCTTTCTGTTTCAAAAATATGGAATACTTCACAAATTTGCACATCACTCTTATGCAGGGACAGTGCTAATCTCTGTATTGTTCCAATTTTAGCATGTGGTGCTGAAGAGAGCATGAAAAGCTGATCCTAAAATTTATGTGGAGTTGTAACAATCCAAAACAACCTTAAAATAGAACAAACTGGGAGGACTCCTATTTCCTAATTTCACAACTATAAAGCTACAGTAATCAAAATAGTGTGGTACTGGCATGAAGAGACATGCAGATCAATGGAACAGAATTCAAAAGCCAGAAATCTATGTATTTAATGATCAATTGATTTTGACAAGGGTGCCCACACCATTCAATGGGGAAAAAAAATAGTCTTTTCAACAAATGGTGCTGGGAAAACTGGATATGTCCATGCAAAGAATGAAGTTGAACCCTTACCTCACACTGTATACAAAAATTAACTCAATATTATATTAAGCAAAATAAGCCACAAACAGAAAGTAAAACACTGCATGTTTTCAGTCATATATGGAAGCTAAAATGGTTGCTCTTAGTAAAAAAAGCAGAAGATACTAGAGGCTAGGAATGGGAGGGGGAAGGGAAGGCTAAGGACAGATTTGTTGAAGAACACAAAATTACAGCTAGATAGAAGAAATAAATAAGTTCTAGTGTTCTTTAGAACTATAGTATGACTATAGTTAACAATTATACTTCATATGGTTTCAAAAAGCTAGAAGGAGGATATTGACTATTCTCAACACACAGAAATGATAAATGTTTCATATGATGGATATGTTAATTATTCTGATCTGATCACTATATGTTTCAAAACATCACTATGTACGCTATTAATACAAATAATTTATTATTTGTCATGTAAAAATAATTTTAAAAATTAACACGAAATGGATCAAAACCTCAATGTAAAAACTAAAACTATAAAACTCTTAGAAGAAGACATAGAGGTAAATGTTGGCACTCTTGAATTTGACAATGGCTTCTTAGATATGACACCAAAGGCATGAGCTAAAAAAGAAAAAAAAATAGTTGGATTCATCAAAATCAGAAACTTGTGCTTTGAAGAAGACCATCAAAAAACTAAAAAACAGAATGGAAGAAAATATATTCAAATCATATATCTGATAAGAGACTTTTATCTAGACTATACATGATATAAAGAACTCTAACAACTCAATAATAAAAAGACAGATAACCTAATCTAAAAATAGGCAAAGGATTTTATTTTATTTATTTATTTTTTTGAGACACAGTCTCATTATGTTGCCCTCGGTAGAGTGCCGTGGTATCACAGCTCACAGCAACCTCAAACTCTTAGGCTTAAGCGATTCTCTTGCCTTAGCCTTCCAAGTAACTGGGACCCCAGGTGCCCACTGGGTTTGAACCCACCAGCCTTGGTGCATGTGGCTGGTGCTGTAACCACTGAGCTACAGGCGCAGAGCCAAGGCAAAGGATTTTAATAGACATTTCTTCAAAAAATATATACAAATGGCCAAAAAGCACATGAAAAGATAACTGACATCGTTAGTCATCAGAGACATTGAAACCACATGAGATACTATTTCATACTTATTTAGAATGGTAGGATCAGATAGACAAGTTTTGGCAATGGTGTGGTGAGACTGGAACCCTTGTACGCTGCTGGTGGGGATGTACAATCTGGCTGTTTCTCAAATAATTAAACATAAAGTTACCATATGACCCCAGCAATTCTACTTTTAGGTATATGCCAAAGAAAAATGAAAACATGTCCACACAAAAGACTTGAATATGAACGTTCATAGTAGCATTATTCATAATAGTCAAAAGGTGAAAATAGCCAAAGGTCCTTCAGAGATGAATGAAAAACAAAGTGTGGTATATCCATGCAATGGAATAAAACTGGATTATAAAAAGGAATGAAGTACAGATATATGCTACAACATGGATAAACCATGAAAATATTCTGCTAAGTGAAACAAGTCAGCTAAAAAGATGCCATATATGATTCCATTTATATGAAATGCCCCAAGTAGAAAAATTTTAGAGACAGAAAGCAGATTGATGGTTGCTTAGGATTGGAGGAAATAAGTGGTGGGGAGGTGAGAGCTAAAGGGTACAGAATTTCTTTGTGAATGATGAAAATGTTCTAAAACGAACTGTGGTGACAGTTACACAATTTTGAAAATATACTAAACCCTACTGAATTGTACACTTTACATGGGTAAATGGTATGGAAGGTGAATTGCCTATCAACAAAGCTTTTTTAAAAAAAATCATATAGTGAGAAGAAGTAAATATCTTGCAACCTCTGATTGTCTCCCAAGGCTCTACCACAGTTCCTTTTATTTAATTATTTTTTTTGAGACAGAGTCTGACTATGTTGCCCACGGTAGAGTGCCGTAATGTCACAGCTCACAGCAACCTCAAACTCTACTTGGGCTCAAGTGATTCTCTTGCCTCAGCCTCCCTTGTAGCTGGGACAACAGGTGCCTGCCACAACTTCTGGCTATTTTTTGTTTGTTTGTCTCAGACCGGGTTTGAACCCACTAGCCCTGGTGCATGTGGCTGACGCCCTAACCGCTGAGCTACGGGCAGCGAGCCTGCCAGTTCCTTTTAGCTAACAAATCCTATCATTCGACCCTCATGACCGCATAAATACCCATCCTCTCCATCACTTTCTTCCTCCCATGTTCCTCCTCCAAACTCACACACCACAGCCCACTCTCTGTCACTTGAGAAAATAAACATTGAGGTGAGAGCCACATGCCTTTTGTAGCTGGAAAGTGGGTTTTAGAAACCAGAGATGTCCAGCATCTCCGGGAAATTCAGGGCAGAAGCTGTAACGGATGGTTAAAGAGGTGGAATGGGCAAACAGGAAAGCCTCTGTTGGGTCTCAAAGCAGCTAATATCCTGACTTTTGCACGTGGAGAGCAGGGCCAGGCCACTCTTACCGACAGGGGCCAGCTGATACAGGTGAGCACACGGTAGAAGCGGAAGAGGTGGACCAGGTAAAAGGCGAGGATCATTATCAAGTCGCAAATGGTGACCACTTCAAAGTAGCTGTAGGCACTGTAGTCGGTCCACAGAGAGCTCCGCACACAGATGAAGGCAATCAGCAGTGTGACCTGAGACATGAACACAGAGGCATCAAAGAAGGGCCTGCCCAAGACATGCACCCAGAGAAAGGACGGATAAACAGAAAACAAACCAGACACCCCCTGGCAGGCCCCAATTGGGTTATATCTACCCAAATTGGCCAGTAGGTTGGAAGAGTGTAATTTCATACAGTAGCTTTTTAAAATAAATGCTAGTTGGGAAAGCTGACAATGGCAGAGACTGACTTTGCCTTCTCTAAAGTTCATTATGGTGTGCCGGCAGGATGTCTCCTCCGAGAGGAGGCAGGAATATAGGAAAATAACAAAGCAGAACCATTTCGTTTATTTGCTGGACCTCCACGGAGCAAAGAATAGAGCACAGAGCAATACTGGACCTAGGATTTCCATATTAGGACTGTAGAAAGCTGCCAACATTCAGCTGTTTTCGACCTACAAAGATGACAATTCACACATTATAGCTTCCTGGTTGGCTGATGCCTGACATACACGATCTCACTAAGGCCTCACAGAAAGCTGCCAGAACAGCATCCCCATGTTCTAGGGGGAAAATGAGGCACGCAGGTTTAACAATTAGTCCAAGGCTACCCCGCTTGTAAGCAGCGGGGGTGGAGGTAAATCCAGTTCTGCTTGACTCCAGGGACTCTGTTTCTCCATGTCGCATGCAGTTCTGCCTCCCGACCACGTATGCCATCATCACAACAAGCTGAGAAGGGTGGGTGTGTCCTCAAACTGTGTGGGGCCCTGTTTCAGAGGCAGTGCCTGCTCACCACCAGGGCAGGTGCTGAGAGCTCATTCAGTGACATTGTCACATGCATGACCGAATGAATGAATGTACAGAATTAATGACCTTCTATTGAATTGACAGGTGAGGTAAATACTAGCAACACATGAATGTGACAGGTGAGTACACTGGATGAAGGGAAAGAAGATTCTGAGTTTTTGTGAAGGGTACTCAAAGGCAATGAAACCTTGTCCACTCCGTGCAGGGAACAAATCAATAACACACAGGGTTAAATGCATGTAAAATTTCTGAATCTATTTTAAGTGCACAACTGAGGGCGGTACCTGTGGCTCAGTGAGTAGGGCACTGACCCCATATACCGAGGGTGGCGGATTCAAACCTGGCCCTGGCCAAACTGCAACAAAAAATAGCTAGGCGTGTGGCAGGCACCAGTTGTCCCAGCTACTCGGGAGGCTGAGGCAAGAAAATTGCCTAAGCCGAAGAGCTGCACGTTGTTGTGAGCTGTGATGCCACAGCACTCTACCAAGGGTGACAAAGTGAGACTCTGTCTCTTAAAAAAAAATGTACAACTGATTTAGGAAAATGATTATTTTATGCAGCTTCTTTCCTATAGAATAGTAATCCTTAGAGGGGTGGGAGAGAGAGGATGGGGGGAGAGTGAGGAGGGTATAGAGAGAGAGAGAAAGAAAGGGAGAGATTGATTTGTGTCCTATGGGACACTAGGCAATGTCTGGAGACATTCTTGATTGTTGTAACTGGATGATTCTACTGGCCTTTAGCAGGTTGAGGCCAGGGGTGCTGCTGAACACCCCACGATCTGTAGGATGGCTCCAAATGTGACTCCTAAACTACTGTACCACTGTTGAAAACCCCTGGTGTAGAAAGTGTCAGTCTACAGTGAGAATTACATCACGATCCGACTCTAGTTAAAGTGGTCAATGCTAAATGTGCTCTTATGTTCTGAAGACCCTTGCTTCTAACTCTCTGTCAAGATCCTCAGCTATAGGTACACCAGCTACAAAAGAATTCTTGGCTTAAAGCTTCAAGTGGGCATAGAGAGTGTGCTGCTAGCAGATCAAAACTCTGACATGAGGGGGCCTTACCATTTGATTTCCCTTTGCTAATGAGCAATGAGTATTTTCCTTTTTTCGGTTCCTCTGAAGCCAGCCAGCCATGGCAATATAGTGATTCACACCTTGAGGCTGTTTCAAGCTCTGACGGTGCCTCTGCCTTACATGCAGGAGTGTGTGTGACCACCAGGGCCCTGCTGCCTCATCAAGTCCCATTTCCCGACCTCATCTATTTGGGGAGGTCTATGGGTTTCCCCAGTACCGTGCTGACCCTCACATGCCCTGGGCTATTTTTATTCAGGGATTAAATGCAGATAACTGGAATTATGTGGCATGATTCCTAGGTGAAACAGCAATTTTGCACCTAATTTAATGCAAGGATTAAAATAATGTTTATAACTTTTTTTTTTTTTGAGACACAGCCTCACTATGTCACCCTTGGTAGAGTTCCATGGCATCACAGTTCACAGCAACCTAAAACTCTTGGATTTAAGCAATTCTCTTGCCTCAGCCTTCCAGGTAGCTGGGACTACAGGCACCCACCACAACGCCCAGCTATTTTTTGTTGCAGTTGTCATTGTCATTTAGCAGGCCTGGGCTGGGTTCGAACCTGGCTCCGTTGGTGTCTGAGGCTGGCGCTGTAACCACTGTGCTATGGGCGCTGAGCCTACAGCTCTTCTTGATGACAGAGTTAGTCCTCTCTCAGGGTGACATAGGGATATGGAAGTTTCCTTATGAAACTTATGAAAGGGGCTGGGGCAGGCCTTCCCTCTCTGAGCTTCCAGGGCTGAGTACTGTGCAGTAGGATGTACATTACTGCCCTGTCACAAACATTTCAGGCCTCTCTGGGAAACTTGAATAAGACTTCTCACATGGCCTACGGCTGCCTACCACGTGCCCTTCTTCAGAAAAGTCCAATTTTGGAAAACTCTAGTTTAGATAGCATACGGTGTGTACTTATACATGTTCCTAAAACTCTTCTTTTTGCCCAAGGATTCATTCATTCCAACTGTAAATAGCCAGTGTCTTAGTCAGCTCCCCATAGTCCCAGCATTTTGAGAGGCTAAGGTGGGAGAGATCGCTTGAACCAGGAGGTTATAGTGAACTATGATCACAGCATGGCGTTCCAGCCTGGGGAGACAGAGCTAAACCACATCTCTCAAATAAAAATTAAATCTTAAAATAGATATGATTGACACCAGACTTTTCAGGAATTCTTTTAAGGATAGTAGGTGACTTCTGTAAATGTTTGGGACCCATGAATAATTTAAATCAATTCTCAGGGGGCAACCAGAAAGCAGAAAGACAAAGACAATGGTGGAGAAGCGGCCCTGGGGTGTTTGTTCCCTGCCCCCCTCAACCTTCTCAGGATCTCTCCTGTTCCCAGTTAGAAAAGCAAATGAACAAATGCCCAAGTTCACTGGAGGGAGGAAGTTCTGACTTCAGCACAGGTTAAGGCCAGGAGGCTTTCTGGAAGAGAGATGTGTTTCTGCTAAGAGTGACTTCAGTGCTGCCCAAAGGGCTAACGTGTCTCTTAAGGCACCTTCTAGCTCCTCTCAGAAGGGTTTATTCTTTTATGCTGAACTGTCATAAACATTGACAATAAAATCTCTATGTCTGGGGGTTAAAAGTAATGTTGCAAGAGCTCTCAACTCAAAGGAAGGGTTCCACATGCCTGTCATGACACTGTGGTGTCACTGGAATTAGAATTTCAGAGTAGAAACATCCCTCCTCCCCAAAGCTGGGTCTGTTTTGACTCTATCAGAATTCTTACTAGATGCAGATTTTTGTGAAAGTAGCAGAGGGTTTCAATTTCACAGATGGTATCACCCGAGAAAAATGACTGTCCCCTGAGGACTTTGGAACTAGACCAGTCTGGTCCTAACTTGAGTAGACACCCACAGCCAGGTGCCAGACAGTTTGTCCATGTCCCAAGCCTGGCTGAACCCTCCAGGAAGAAATGGAATTTTGATTTCTAAGATGTAAAATTTCTGCAAGAGACTCAAGAGGCACTTTTTAGGAGATGCCTGCTGGGCAAAGAAGTGTCTCCGGCTGCCTGCTTGGGAACATTCCCTCAGTGGGCCTGAGTCCTCCCATCCCCATCATGTCAATCCACCGAGTGTGCCTGTGTCTGGCTGAAGATGGCACCAGACACCTTTTGTTTTGGGAGCCCTGGGCTGGATGCTGGTAGGTTACCCAGCCCTGCCTTCCCCATGCTGACCTTGGAGTAATGCTTCAGTGACAGAGATAGGAGGAGGAAAGGATGTACCTGATGAAAGCCAACATCAAAAGGTCCTAGACCCAACTTTGCTGGAAAAGCCCAGGAGATAAAAGCCAGGTTTGTTCAAAAAGTCAGAGAAGTGAAGGGCGGGAGCAGTGGCTCATGCCTGGAATCCTAGCACTCTGGGAGGCCAAGGTGGGTAGATCGCCTGAGCTCAGAGGTTCCAGACCAGCCTGAGCCAGAGTGGGACCTTGTCTCTAAAAATAGCTGGGTGTAGTGGCGGGCGCCTATAATCCTATGAGAATCGCTTAAGTCAAAGAGTTTGAGGTTGCTGTGAGCTATCATGCCATGACATTTACCAAGGGTGACAAAAAAAAAAAGAAAAAGAAAAAAAGTCTTTTGTCTCAAAAAAAAAAAAAACAAAGAAAAAAAGTCAGAGAAGTGGCTGCTGACTTTGGTGGCTGGAAGCTGCAGATGTCAATGCAGACAGGCCCACCCATGACTTTATTTGGCAGTGCAGGAAGGAAGAAGGACTGTTAAGTCCCCAACTTTGGCTGAATTTTGCCCTGGGTGTAAGGAGATTTACCCCTGCCTCCCTATTAAAGCCTCCACTACACTGCATCATAGGCATCGGACAGCCTTCGTGCAATCTCATTACCACCGTGTGGCTGAGAGAACCTCACCCCGGCTCAGTTCCTCCAGGCCCTGTTTTGCTCACCAACATCAGGCTTTTGCCCCCCTTTTTCTAAACCCAGCACATAGTTTTGCTCTCTATCCATAAATGAAAATGTCATAAAAAAATAACATGTAAAAGAGGGAGAATAATTCAGGGCATGTTAGGGATCCCCAGCTCCGGGTCTCGAGCAGACAGACAACACACTGGCTTCTGAATCTAACTGTGCCACGAAGCTACCTGGCAGCATCCAGAAAACCAGACTCCACGTCCGTCTGTGCTGAGAGCATTGCTGGAAGGACACATGAGAAGCTGGTAACAGTGGTTGCCCCTGAGGAGGGAGGGTAATGTGTACAAGTTTTAAAAATTCACTTATTTGGGGGCGGTGCCTGTGGCTCAAGGAGTAGGGCGCTGGCCCCATATACTGGGGTTGGTGGGTTTAAGCCCGGCCCCGGCCAAAACTGCCAAAAAAAAAAATAATAATAATTCACTTATTTTGTTTTCTTACATTATAAGGGATCACATATTAAATTTCAAAAAAGCAATTTTTAAATGACACATCTTGGAGATCCTTAATGCCACACAAATATAGATCTACCTTTTTCTTTTCATTGTCTGCACAGTGTCACCCAGGCTGTGGCTTTCTTTAACTCAGAGTGTCTCAGCCTTGGCACTACTGACATTTGGGGCTGGATGTCGCCCTGGCCTTTACCTGCCAGGTGCTCGTCGCTATCCATTTCCCAGCTGCAACAACCAAAAATGTCTCAGGACATTGCTAAAGGTCCTCTAGGGAGTAAAGTTGCTTCTGGTTGAGAACTGATATTTCAACAGTCTTTTACTGATGGGCATTTAGCACATCCCCTGCTTTTCACCAATACAAATGATCTTGCAAAAAATCAGACGCACTTATTTGTATATATATGAATATTTGTGATAAATTCCCAGAAGTGAAATTACTGGGTGAAAGCATATGCACATTTAAGATTTTGTTGTTTGTTGCTAAAATGCTACCCAGGAGACACAAGTCTCCCTGTCTATGGAATCTTGCCAACAGAGATTAACAGTATTTAAAAAGAACAGAAGTGACATCATGTTGTTTTAATTTTAATTTGCATTTCTCCAATTACCAGTGTGTTGGCTATCTCTTAATATGTTTATTGTTTACTTCCTGTTTATGTTTTTGGCCTTTTTTTTATTATAAATGTAAAGAACTCTTTCTATTCTGAATATTAACTTACTGTTATGGCTATTGCAAACATATTTTCTCCATCTCTCTTTGCCTTTATTTAGTCTTCTGTCTTATAAAAGTTTAAATTTTTTATACAGTCAAATCGATGCATCATGTTTTATAGCTTCTGATTTTTATGCCTTGTTCTCCACCTCAAGTTTTTTTTAAAAAATAGTCTTCCACATTAAAAAGAAATATTTGCTTCCTTCTAAAATATATCTAACTTTTAGGTCTCTAAGCATCTAGGATTTACTTTTGTAGATGGTATGACCAAGGGCACCCAACAGAGTTCTAACTTTATCCAATTAGTCAATCGATTGTACTAACATTATTTATTGGACAGCCCATCCTTCCCCCACTGCTTTGAAATGCCACCTTTAACATAAACGTCTACCAGCTCATTTCCAATCCACTGTCCACACAGCAATTACATCAACTTTAAAACACTGAGGTCTTGAAATGTAAACCCCTTCAACAGTTTCCTATTCTTTGAAAATAAGAGCAAAATTCTTTAATGAGGCCCACAGGAATGCAAGTTCTGATCCCTGCTGCTTCTGTTTCTCTGGGCACATCGGGCTCCTGGAGCTCTTCATGTGCTGCCTTTTAGGAGGGTCTCCAATTCTCTCTTAGGGAACGTCTGCAACCTGTACTATATCTGTGTATTTGTTGGTTAACTTGTTTACTACTAAGTAGAATACAAACTCCATGAGTATAGGGAGCCATCAGTTTCCTTTGTACTATCTGTGTCCTGGACACAGGAGGTGCTCAATTCAACACTGGCAGAATGAATGATTCCTGGGGCCATCCTGCCTCTATGACTGCTCCATCTCCCTCCCTCGCTTGCCTCCTGTCCTCCTGTCCAGCAACTGCGCTCTGTTGGTGAACATCACTTAGGGACCTAGCACAATGGAAAGGGATGAGTGACTTTTGGAGGTTGCCCTCAGAACATCTTTATACTTGACAGAATGTCCTTGTCACCTGCCCTTGGAGGTCTGTCATTCAGGCTTCTCCAGGCAGAATATCAGAGTGTGGGTGTGATGTAAGAGTCAGGTTCCTGATTCTTAGCTCATGATGGGGCCGGAACACTCTCTGCTTGTTACTCAGGCTGGGCCATGTTCTGTCTCTAACCAATTTCCTCACAACAGAGCACAACCTTCAGGTCACCAAGTCCTCCCCTGTGCTTTACCAGCAAAGATCATCAGGATCACATGTAGAAAGCTGGGCTAGAAAGCTCACCTTGTCAAAAATATCACTGCATCAAAGGACGAGACGCGCCGCTGACATTTACCGTGTAGCAAACTTTGTGGTTTAGTGCTTATGTTGAACTGAACTAAAATACAAATTCTTGTTTGCAACAAGCAGTGGTTTCTCTCTGGCTTGTTTCTCTCTCAGTGTCTGACACTCTTTCCTGGCCTCTTCAGTGGTTGACTCGATTTCAAGACAACAAAAAGAACATCCTCTGCCTCGTCTCCTGCTGTCTCTAGGGGAGGACACACTTCTTTGGATACACATGGGAGTGAAAGGACAGAGATCTGGATGGTCACCTCCACAAGGAGACCATTTGGAGGAGTGAACAAGGACAGCTGAGACTACGCGGCGATGCCACAGAGGGCTGAACCCCAAGGAGAAGACATCTGCTGTGGTGACCAGCCTGGCCCCTAGGAGGACCAGCAGAGCAAGATAGTCACTTATCCTGCCCTTGCCCGTGCCCTTGTCCTCACAAGCGTACGACCGATGCAGGTACTATCACTCTCCTCAATGTGCAAAAGGAACCTGAGGCACAAAGATGTCAAGGGATTGTGCCAGTCACATAGCTAGTGCTCCTGGAGCCAGGGGTGGGACCCAGGCAGCCTGGCTCCTGCAGTGCTGCAGTTGCTATGGCAATGCAGCCATCCTACATTAGCCATCTCCCAAGGATGCCCCAGCCTCACTGCTGGCTACTGACACATGTCAGCAAAAGTGAACTGGCAGGGAGGAACAGGTGGAGAAGATGTTTGGGAGTCAGTGCCCATGGACACACCCGAGAGTGCAGGGCAGCACCAGCTGAGGCAGGGCAGGAGGTGCAGGGGCCCAGGGAGTGATGTGGACACCCTGAGTGGGGAGGAGATGAGAGAAACAGCAGTAACAATTGCCCACTGAGTGCCTGCTGGGCACCAGGCAGCATTTGCTGGCTCATGTCAGCCTCACAACTGTGGCCAAGGGGCACCAGGACCAAATTAGCAGATCAAAGCAAAGTGGGAACCAGGAGAGTCACTTGCCTAAGGAAGGTCACCTATGTGGCAAGTGGTACAACCTACGTGACCCCAAGGCACTGTGCTGGGCCACACTTCTGCTCACTTACTGTTTAGAGGAGAGGCAGAAAGGAAAGGAAGCCATCACTCTGGTGAGGGCTCTGTGGGGCAAGAATAATACATTCATTACCCCCTACAAGTAGGGGCTCTACACCCAGAAGCGATGGGTTACCAGGGAAGTCATGTGAAAGACACGCCCAGACGCTCGGTGGTAGATTAAGCCAGAGCAATGGTTTAGTTAGGAAAAAACTAGCCTAAGAAGTGCACGTCCCACCTCGTCCTGCATATGCGGTGTGGACCACAATGAATTCACTATTGTACCACGCATCCTCAGTGCCCAGCACAGAGTATGTTTTCAATCCTATCTGCAGAACTGAATCTGGGATTAAACTGAATTCTCAGCGGCAGCTCTAGTTTAAAATGGCCAGCAGGCTGAATGCAGCCTCTTTTCTGCAATCATTTCCCTAGAGGCTTTCAGGAGACTGCAATTGGAGATGGCTCTGGACACAGAGCTGTGCTTTCACAAAGGCGAAGGCAGAAAGGGGTACCTGAGCACATAAACACAATGCCCAGAAATTAGATGGAGTGTCTGTGGATGAGAGGAAGCACTGTACTGGACCCCAGCAACATGGAGCGACGGGCACAAGTGAGCTTCCGAGGGTGATGAAAACGTCTGAAAACTGGATTATGATGATGGCTGCACAGCTCTATCAACTTATTCAAAATATTTGAGCTGGTAAAAAGAATAAATTTTATAATATTAGGTTATATCTCAAAAAAGCCATTAAAAATAATGCAAGGCGCTGGGTGCAGTGGCTCACGCCTATAATCCTAGCACTGTGGGAGGCCCAGGCGGATGGATAGCCTGAGCTCAGGAGTGTGAGACCAGCCTGAGCAAGACCAAGACCCTGTCTCCAAAAAAAAAGTAGCTGAGCCTTGTGGTAGGCGCCTATGTTCCCAGCTAGTTGGGAGACTCAGGGAAGAGAATTGCTTCAGCCCAAGAATTTAAGGTTGCTGTGAGCTATGGCATCATGGCATTCAACCTCAGGGCAATTAAGTGAGACTTTGTCTCAAAATAAATAAATAAATAAAAATAACCTGGCAGTGGGATATAGCTCCACAAAAACTGGCCATTAAATTGGTGATTATTACAGCTAGCTGGGTGACAGGCACAAGGAGGCTCATTGTGATTTTCTCTCTACTCCTGTCTATGTTTTAAATTTTTCATGCAATTTAAAAAAACAAATACACAGGGGTGGCTCCTGTGGCTCAGTGAGTAGGGCGCCGACCCCATATGCCGAGGGTGGCGGGTTCAAACCCAGCCCCGGCCAAACTGTAACAAAAAAAAAAAATAGCCGGGCGTTGTGGTGGGCACCTGTAGTCCCAGCTGCTTGGGAGGCTGAGGCAAGAGAATCACCTAAGCCTAGGAGCTGGAGGTTGCTGTGAGCTGTGATGTCACGACACTCTACAAAGGGCGATAAAGTGAGACTCTTTCTCTACCAAAAAAAAAAAAAAAAAAAATACACAGTTCAATAAGCTTAGAGAAAGAACTAATAGCCACAAAGAGAGGAGGAGAAAACAAATTGAGATTTGCAGTCATACCTCTTCCCATAAAGGTAGGAGAGGAAGTTAGGAAATTTTATTTTATTATTTTGAGACAAGAGTCTCACTCTCTGGCTTGGCGCCTGTAGCTCACTGGTTATGACGCCAACCAAATACACCGGGGCTGGTGGGTTCAAAGCCGGCCTGGGCCTGCTAACAACAATGACAACTACAACAACAACAACAAAAAGCCAGGCGTTGTGGCGGGCACCTGTAGTCCCAGCTACTTGGGAGTCTAAGGCAAGAGAATTGCTTAGGCCCAAGAGTTTGAGGTTGCTGAAGAGTTTGAGGTTGCTGTGAGCTATGATGCCACAGCACTCTACCGAGGGCAATATAATGAGACTCTGTCTTTAAAAAAAAAAAAAAGTCTCACTCTGTTGCCCTGGGTAGAGTGCTGTGGCATCATAGCTAACAGCAACCCAAATTCTTAGTCTCTACTGAGATATCTTGCCATAGCCTCCCGAGTAGTTGGGTTTATAGGTGACCCCCACCCCCCAATGCCCAGCTCTTTTTAGAGATGGGGGTCTCGCTCTTGCTCAGGTTGGTCTTGAACCCATGAGCTCAAGCAATCCGCCTGCCTCAGCCTCCCAGAGTACTAAGATTACAGGCATGAGCCACTGTGTCCAGCCTCTGTTTATTTATTTATTTTTTAGATAGAGTCTTACTTTGTCGCCTTCGGTGGAGTGCCCTGGTGTTGCAGCTCACAGCAACCTCAAACTCTTGGGCTCAAGTGATTTTCTTGCCTCAGCCTCCCAAGTACCTGGGACTACAGGAGCCTGCCACAACGCCTGGCTATTTTTTGTTGCAGATGTCATTGTTGGTTAGCTGGCTCCGGCCGGGTTCAAACCCGCCACCCTTGGTGTATGTGGCTGGTGCCATAACCACTGTGCTACGGGTGCTGAGCCTGTTCATTTTATTTTTAAAACATAATAGTTCCTTATAATAAACAGTTCAAGCAGTGTAATGCGATGAGGCTTCCTCACCCAAAAGCAGACAATGATTTTTGGTTCCTTTTGATAAACTGAAAGAAAGTGCAATCGTTCACATTCTGACCATAGCCAGACCAAGTGACAAGGATCCACCCTCACAAAAGTCACCAGTCTAAATACCAGTGCAGAGTCTGGGTGGAAGTGTGACTGACAAGCTCCCTTGACTGATGTCTGAATGGGGCCAGGTGGGCCACAGGTGGGCAGCTGTTGTCTGCAGCTTTCCTCAATTCTCAGGTGTAACATGGGCTGAAAGCACTGTCTGACTCTGCAAAGAACAGAAGGGACATTCTAAAGCAATGAAGATGAGGATTGACTAAGCACCCAAGCTGCTTGGATCAACTAGGCAAGAGGTGTGGAGAGCATCTCTAAGAGCCTAAAAAGTCTGGAAATACTCTGGCATGGTGTAATTTTGCTAGCCAAAGTTCCTATGTAAGCAGAAAATGGAGCAAAAGGTTACACATGAAGATGAGATTCCTTACAGCCAAAGCCCCAATGCTCCACAACACCCCAGCTTCATACCTCTCTAAACTGTGTGCCTGCCTGAATCTCACAAACACCCTTAACTGGCTGCTCTCTAGAGGCTCAGCAGCCACTTAATTCCCTTCCTGATTGATGGTTCATCAAAACTTTTCTGTTAATATTTTCTGCTTTCCCTCTAACAGGCACCTTTCCCTGGGTAGTACTGAGATGTGGAAATGAAGGGGAAACTCAGTGTCAGGCAGGAGCTCAGGGCAGCTGCACTCCAAGGCTGCAGGGAGCAGGCCATCCGCTCCAGGCACCACAGGTGACAGGGTTGTAAGGGCACGGAGCCCCCTGAGCACCTCTCAGGCAGCTCTCCTCATCACTCAAGTAGAGCCCACACGTGGACATCCTTCTTTCCTGCTCTGCAGCATCTGCCACGTATTCTGGGACTGACCCCCTCTCACAGCAGGCTTTCCCCGGGGAGCACCCCTATTAACCAGTCACATCACAGGCCTCCGCCTTCTCTCATGTCCCCCCTACTGATGACATTGTCTCTCCTCCAGCCAGTTTGTTCCAGGCTCAGGTAATGCCATATCCTGGCAGCTTCCTCAGAAGAGGAAGCTGTGGGCATGGCAGACACTTAAGAGATACAGGATCTGGGCGGCGCCTGTGGCTCAGTCGGAAAGGCGCCGGCCCCATATACCGAGGGTGGCGGGTTCAAACCCGGCCCCGGCCAAACTGCAACCAAAAAATAGCTGGGCGTTGTGGTGGGCGCCTGTAGTCCCAGCTACTCGGGAGGCTGAGGCAAGAGAATCGCTTAAGCCCAGGAGTTGGAGGTTGCTGTGAGCTGTGTGAGACCACGGCACTCTACCGAGGGCCATAAAGTGAGACTCTGTCTCTACAAAAAAAAAAAAAAAGAGATACAGGATCTGATGAGGACTTTCTATTCTACACACTGCGGACGTTTAACATGAAGTCTGTACTCACAAAGAGGCTTGCAGGTCATGCCAAGGAATGGCTCCCAGCTCCCTTTCTAATGTCTGCTTCTATTTTCCCATGCATGATCCATGTCCAAACCGAAGTAGCCTACGGGCCATTCTCTATCCTTTACCTCCATCTCTCACTGTTAAACCCCTGCTTCTAGACAAGATACTCCATAGAACTTCATCTTCTTGATGGAAATGTTCTTTGCCTGTGCTGTCCAATATGGAAGCCAATGGCCATCTGCAGCTACTGAGTTCTTGAAATGTGCTAATGTACTAAGGAACTGAATTCTTTTTTTAATTTTAATTAACCTAAACTTAAGTAGCCCCAGGTGGGCTACTTTATACAATTTTAGACTCTTCAGGAATCACCCTGTGCCCCTGGCCCCCAGATTGAGGGCACCACCCCCTCTGGCCCCTTCTCTGGTGTCTGTCCCTGCTCCTCCCAAGTTTCATGCCTTTCGTTCAGACCCAGACAGGATCTTGGTCTCTTCGGATTTCACAAAGCAGCTACTCATTGTAAGAATTCACTATGTGCTTGTCCTTTTCAGTTGGACCAGACCTTTGCCCCTCCTTGGATTAAGAACTGGGTTCCTAGGAATGGATGTTCACATAGTGCAGAGAAGCCAGCAACCTTCCCCAGATATTGCCCAGGGAGTGGTTCCTCCAGCCATGCCCTGCGTTCTTTTTTGTGTAAATCCGGTTTTATTTCCAAGAAGCAGTTTTACTTTGGTATAGCTGCCTTAGTTCAGCAGCTGGTGCCATTGTCTAGAGGTATGGCCTTAGCTTTATCATGCCTCAATTTCTTTATCCATATACTAGAAGTGATAATATACCCTGGAAGGGTGTTATGAGGATAAAATCAGTTCATACATAAAAAACAAGGGCTGTGCTTGACACGAATAATCACATATTAAACAGTGAAGTAACGTTAACAGCAAACCAACTTGTAAAGATTGAGTGTTGAGCTTGGGTCTGAAAGGTCCCTCCACACTTAACATTAAATTATTAAACATCTGAAAAATATCCACATCCTTGACCCAAAAATGTCACCTCCAATAATTTATCCAACTGAAATGTTCATGGGTATAGGTCAAAATTTATTTATGAGACTAGTCATCACAGAGTGTTATAAAAATGGAAAAATTAGAAAAACTCTAACTATCCAATAGTAACTACTGATTAAATTATAGTTTATCTTTATGACAAAATACTGTGTAAGCATTAATAAAAATGTTCACCTATGGGCTCACTGCCTGTGGCTCAAGCGGCTAAGGCGCCAGCCATATACACCTGAGTTGGCGGGTTCGAATCCAGCCTGGGCCGCCAAACAACAATGAAGGCTGCAACCAAAAAATAGCTGGGTGTTGCTGGGTGTTGTGGCAGGCGCCTGTAGTCCTAGCTACTTGGGAGGCGGAGGCAGGAGAATCACTTGAGCCCAGGCGTTCCAGGTTGCTGTGAGCTGTGATGCCACAGCACTCTACTCAGGGTGACAGCTTGAGGCTCTGTCTCAAAAAAAAAGTTCACCTATGGAAAAAAAATCTGGCATAAAGTTGTACCTCCATCCCTTCTACTGCCCTAATAAAACAATGGACCATATATTTAAAGCAAACTACCACAGACAAAATGTTAAATGTGACTATTTGGGGGTGATGGCATTATGGGTTATTTTCTCCCTTTGTGCTTTTTGGTGTTTTCACTTTTGCATTAAAAATGTTACAACTTTCATAATTATGAAAAACATAACTTTAAACAATTTTGCTTTAATAATACAGGAAAATATTTATGGCATAGTCGTAAATATAAAAAAAGGTCAAGAAAGACTCTGATGAGAAAATACAACCATTGAGAGAAAAAGAAATGGAAGCCACATCTCCAGCATGTTAACAGTGGTTAACTCTGGTTGTAACGCAGGGTTTTAGATTAGGGGGAAGATGTTCTAGTCTGTTTAGGATAATCCTAGTTGACACTTGTGGTCAGCTAGCTGACTGGTGTCCCCACCCACTCAAAAGTACGTTGCTAAATTATACGTGGTACACCCAGGGGTTCTCATTTTCCCACTGATGTTTTCTTGTAATTTCTGAATTCTAATGAAAATGACTTGTTTCCTTAATTGCAATTCATACTTTTTTCTCCCACATTTTAATGTTGTTGGGATTGGAATGTAGTTCACAACAGATGGGTGCTCTTCTCCCACCACCCCCACAAGTTATAAATCAATGGTCATGAGATCTTAGAACTGAGGAAATAACATATTAATTTAGAAATGGGCAGAATATATTAAATGCTCTTTTTCTTTTCGATTCGAGATTCTAGGACTTAAAGAACTGGATAAAATCAGACAGAGGAGACCCCTATAGGGGTCTTACTAGGATTAGGAGCTAGTGTTTCCCAAAGGTTCCCTAATGAGGTGAATAACAAAATAAAACAGTGTGCATGCCAAAGTATGTTCTTGAAAGGCAGCTATGCTAACCACTATACCACCAATGCCCACTGCCAAGGTATTCTTTAGGACTGGCAGGAGGTGGCAAAATCCACAGCCCTTATGGGGATATAAACTTTTTATTAGGTGCTGAATTTATACTAATAACAATAATTATTTTCATGAATGGCTAATATTCATTAGGCACTGACTGTCTGCTGAGCAGAGCTGTCAAGTTATTAAAACAGCCCTAGAGATAGCCGGGCGTTGTGGCGGGCGCCTGTAGTCCCAGCTACTCGGGAGGCTGAGGCAAGAGAATCGCTTAAGCCCAGGAGTTGGAGGTTGCTGTGAGCTGTGTGATGCCATGGCACTCCACCGAGGGCCATAAAGTGAGACTCTGTCTCTACAAAAAAAAAAAAAAAAAACAGCCCTAGAGGGTAAACGGTATAATTCCCCTCATTCTGGAGGTGAGGGTACTGAGGCACAGAGAGGTACCTACCCTAGGCCAGAGAGCTGCCCACTTTTGAGGATAGTCCAGGGTGGTAGCTAAACTCTGGTATTATGAGTATTTTCCTTGTGGCTCCACAATCTGCTTCTTAACCACTGACACAGCCTCCGGCCATTATTATGTTTTTCCAAGCTGTGAGACTCTGGGCAGATCAGCAAAGCCCTAACTACAAAGCTATCCCTGCTCCTTGCAGCCGGAGATTCTGACTCCCTTGGCCTCAGTAACAGGGTATAAAAAGAACACCCAATACCACATTAATGTACTGTGGTTGACTGCTTTCCAAAAATGGCCACAGCGACATTTCCAGTTTCACATGTTCTTGCAGAACGCCGCCACTCCCCATCAAGAAGCAGAATCTGCTTCCTTTCCCCTTGAAGCGGGGCAGGCCTTGGTGGCCACCTAGGATGGAGTGGAAGCGACATGGCATGACTTGCAAGGTGAGGTCAGAGACCGAGATAAATACCAGTTCTTTTTGGTCCTCTCTCTCAGGCCACCTGCCCTGGGAACCCTGCCATCATATGAAGAGGAGGTGTGGACGCTGGCGAGGTTGCTGGTGGGTGTTCTGGCCAGCAGCCCTGGCTGAGGCCCTCCCCCGCACCAACGGTGAGAAAGGGAGCCTTCAGATGATCCCAGCCCAGCTTTGAGTCCTCCTAACCAAGGCCACGGGAATTATGCAGTAGAGACACGCCATTTTCACCAGGCCCTGCCCAAACTCCTGCCCGAAGAATCTGTGAGCATAATTAGTGGCTGTTTTATGTCACCAAATTTTGGGATAATGTGTTGCATACTTTGGTAGCCTCAACAGGCACTTAAAAAGAAAGAGCCTTATTTGGCCTATATTGAAAGTAACACACGAATTGCTCAGGTTTCGTGTTTTGATTCTTTGCACAAGAAAGCTGAGATTCGTTTGGAGGATAGTGACGGGTACAGGTGAGAGACACATCTGTGACCTGTACCTGGGGGTCTGCTTAAACATTCCCTCAGCACAGACACTCCCGGGGCAGCTGTCACCTCTGAGAAGCTTGTCACTGAATATTATACAAGGAAAACACTGTGGTGGCCATACTTTAAGAATAGCTGAATAAATCCCTACCTCCTTACTACGTCACCAAAACAGCTGAATAAATCCCTACCTCCTTACTACATCACCAGAACAGCTGAATAAATTTCTACCTCCTTACTACATCACCGAGTGGAGGCTCACTCTGAATCATCCGCAGACTAGAGGCTCTGGTGGGGCTGCAGGCTCCACGCTCTGCTTTAGGTAAATGAAAAATGCCAGAGACAGTCAGAGGCAGCTTTCGAGAAAGCTCTTGGTTTTGGCTTCCCAGTAGCCAAAATGGGAGCAGTCGGAAGCCACAGACCTCCTGCATCCACAATTCCCTCGGCCCCTACCCTGCAAAGCTCAGCGATAAGAATCATTTATTTATGCTTCCTATAAGATTCCATTTGAAAAGAAGCTTCTAACACCAAATATCTCTACATACTGATTTTTTTTTTTTTTAATTTAGTGTAGCAACTCTTCACAGAGCCACAGCAGAGGTGGTTCCTTTTGAGTTTGGTGTGCTCATACCACGAATTGAGACCATGCAGTTCTTACTTTCCTCTACTCAAGCTACTAGCCTGCTGGCACCAGAAGGATCAGAGAGATGTGTGCGCAGTGCTAAATCACTCCAGTCACCCCAGCTGAAGCCAGCCCAGGTTAGATGACAGCAGCCAACCAGCCATGGAAGGGAGCCTAATTCATGATTAGCAGCAGCAACCTCCAGCTGACCTCAGTCATGTGCGCAATGAACACTTACTGCTGTATGCTCCCACGTTTTTGTGACTACAGAAGGTCAGACTTACGATGGCTGGACTTATCATGGGTTGACTTATGATTTTTCAACTTTATGATGATGTGAAGGTGATACAGATTCAATAGAACATTAATAAACTATAGTCATCACTTTATTGTAAAACAGGCTTTGTGTTAGATCAGCAATGCTCAACCTTCCTAATGCCACGGCCCTTAATACAGTTCCTGTGGGTCGCGAGAACCGCTGTGTTAGATGATTTTGCCCAACTATAGGCTAACGTGTTATGAGCATGTTTAAGATAGACGAGGCTAAGCTATTAATGCTATTAAATGCATTTTCCACTTTAAATATTTTCAAGTTATGATGGGTTTTTCAGGCATTATCCTATCATAAATGGAAGAATAACTGTATGTATTATCCGGCAAAAAGTAACTGATACAATTGCTTTCAGAATTTCACTAGTTTCCCAGTTAGGCAACTCTAGCCTTTAAACAAGAAAACAGCTGGGCACAGTGTCTTGAGCCTGTAATCCCAGCTACTTGGGAGCCTGAGGCAGGGGGATTGCTTGAGCCCAGGAGTTCCAGGCTGCAGTGAGCAATGATTGCATCTGTGAATAGCTACCATATGCCAATCTACATGACAAAGTGAGAGCCCATCTCTAAAAATAAATAGGAAAGAATCAAATTATTCATTTGGTGATTATTTATCAAATACCAAACACTGCCATCCACATGCCCAGCCCTGTGCGTGGCAGTAGGGATAAAAGACTACACTGGTTCCCATTTTGCCAAAGAGAATCCCAAGAAACCTTGACACAGAAGAAACAGTTATGCTGCTCAGCACTCTAGCCACTATCATGGGGAAATAAATATTTGGAGAAGCTGTGGGGCCAGTCCCAGAAGGAGTCCTGGCAACCCGCCCTGGGCAGTGCCAAAAGTGAGTGCCTGCTGAGTTTCACAATGTGGTATAGGATGCCCTGATTGAAAACTCAGGCAGCACAATGCCAAATCAGTGCCAGCCTGGGGGAGAAGAAATTAGTCTGGGATAAATAATGACAAAGCAAGTACACAAAAGAACCATTAAGGGATTGTAAGCACGTGTCAAGAATGGAAAGCCACTATTGTTAAGAATGTGTCATCATCACGTGGTACCCAGGAAGGCTGAGTGCTGGCCATGGGCTGGCCTTTCATCAGAATAAGTGAGGTTAAGTGGGAGCAATAAAGCACGGCCAGCAATCCCTGTAGGTCAGATAATCATTTAACAAACACAATTATTAGCAGGCCAGTTAACCTCCCTGGGGCTCATCTTTGGATGGGGATAATAATCAAATATACCCCGTATAGTAAATACAAGGACTAAATGTGCAGATTCAAACAAAAGATAGAACAGCCTGGTACTGCTCTAGTAAATGCTCAACAAAACTCCTTTCAGAAGTTTGTTAGGAAGAACCGATGGGATGATGTGTGAAACTCTTGGGCACAGAGCAGCATATAAATGTGGATTCTTCTAAAGGCAGTGTGCTGTCACCAGGAGATGAGCACAGCATGAGGACAGCTTAGACACAGGCCCTGTCCTAAAGGGTAAGGAGTTTAAGATCCAGACACAAGTAACTATAACAAACAAGGGATAAATGCCATCAGTGTGGCACAATTTGCAAGGAAGGATGTTTAGAGGAAGGAGAAGGTCCTTCGTGTCCTCTCTGAAGAGCAGCTGAGGCCCTCATGAGGATTCCAATACACAGAGAAAGGAAAGTGGAGGCTACTGGCAGAGGGAACATGGCCACGGAAGGCATGAGTGGAAAGGAACAGAGCACATTAGAAAGAGTTTTGTCCATGGTAGGCAAACCACACAGGTACGTGAAGGGGCGTGAGAGGAAGCAAAGTTGGCAGAGAGGAGTGGACATCAGATTCCAGCTGAGGAAGTACATATCATCAGTGGACAATGGGGAGCCAGTGAAGGTTATTGAGCAGAGCAGAGTAGAGCCACAGCAGAAGTGTACTTTATTTTTATTTATTTATTTTTTGAGATAGAGTCTTATTTTGTTGCTCTCGGTAGAATGCTATGGTGTCATAGCTCACAGCAACCTCAAACTCTTGGGCCCAAGCAATTCTCTTGCCTCACTCTGACAAGTAGCTGGGACTACAGGTGCCCACCACGACGCCCAGCTATTTTTAGTAGGAGACTGTGTCAATTCTAACAAGGCAGTGAGGACGAGAATCAGAATACTGGCCAGAGGGATAGGGCAGGAGACAAATCGGTGTGGATGGCAGCAGATGTCCCAGGGAGCCTCCAGGGATCCAGGCTGCATGATCCTGCAGGGAACAGGTTGCCCCTCAGTAACAGGGTCTGGACAGGTGGAGAGACCAACAGGAAACTCCCTGCTGGCTCAGCTGCCTCAGATTCCTCAGATTCTCGACAACATGCTCAAATTGAGAGGGCAAATAAGTCTATCCAAACACTCCCACAAACTAAACCAATGATTAAAGCAAGCAAACAGTAGGCCTCAGCCCTTCTGTAGCCATCAGCTGTCCCCCTCTCCTGCTCTGGGACTCAGATCTGAAAAGCAGCTCCACTGAAGATCTCTCCTGCCCCTTTCTGGCTGCCGTGCTTCCGAGGGGGCAGAGCCTGCTGTGGTGGATGCCCTCCAGACAGGCCAGGCATGAGTTGTGGTGTGGATACCTTGCTCCTTTTTTCTTCCCTCTTTCAGCTTTCTTGACTGTGTCCCAGATTCATAAGTGTGACTACTGGGACCTGTACCTCCAGGTCCAGCCGAAGTCATTTCAGGCAGGGGTTCAGGTGGCCCTTCCAATACTGTGTTTCTCTTCTGCTATCTCACTTCTGAGTCCTCTGAGTGCCAAGTGAAAACAAAGACCTCCCTTCAGAAAGTTCCCCACCCCCTTGGCCTTCACCTATTAAAAAGGACCACTCCCTACATATCCCTTCACCAGGCCTGCAGGGCCATTCTGACTCCTCTGTGCTACGATAAAAGTGTCCTGGTTGGAAGACAAAGAGGGCCTTTCAGTGGCCAAGAAGCAGGCTCTGCCACTGCCATGGTCTGGATGCCACTGAAGGAAGCAGGGAGGCCACAAAGAGATGTGAACAAAAGGTCCTCAACAATGCCTCCCCTCATACACCTGCCACGGGAGAACCAGACAGCTCAGATGGATCACATGCAAATAAAGTGCCCTCCCAGTGATATAATGGGAGCCAAGCATTTGGGAGGTTCTTAGTAATGTGAAGCAAATCAATTTGAATCTAGCTACTGGACTCAAATTTGTCTTCCTAAATCTTGTTTCTGAACTGAGCTACAGTTTAGAAATGCTTTTTCTACATAATAGCCAAAAAGAATAGCAATCACAGAAATAGGAAAGAGACGATACAGAATAACCCCCATTAGACTACTAGTATGTAAATATCTCAAAAAAGAGGACTTAAAGTGGGTTGGATCATTAACACACTTAGGGAGAAACTCTTTCCAGGCAATCAAAAATCCTTAACAAAATATTAGCATATTAATTCCAACAATATTATAAGAAATATAAATGTACCATAGCTAAGGTTTATTTTAAGAATACATGGCTAGAGCTTAATATTTTCTTTCTTTTTTCTTCAGAATTTCACTCTGTCATCCTGGGTATAGTACCGTGGCGTCATCATGGCTCACAACTTCAAACTCTTGAGCTTGCACAATTCTCTTGCCTCAGCCTCCTGAGTAGCTGGGACTACAGGCGTGCACCACTATGCCTGGCTAGTTTTTCTTTTTCTTTTCTTTTTTTCTTAGTAGAGTCAAGGTCTCTTTCTTGCTCAGGCTGGTTTCGAACTCCTGAGCTCAAGCAATCCACCCACTTTGGCCTCCCAGAGTGCTAGGATTACAGGCGTGAGCCACAATACCAGGCCTAATATTTTCAAATGTTTCAAACATATGCATCATATGGACAAAAGAAAAAAACCATATATTCCTATCAAGCGAAGCAGAAAAAGCACTTGACAAAATTCAGTATGCATTCATGATATTCTAGCTGCTGAAAGCAGCAAGCTAAACTAGAAAGGAACTCCCTTAACCTGATAAAGAGCATGTACAAAATATCCTACACTAGGGTCATACTTGTTAGTGCCAGACTACATGCTTTCTCCCTGAGACAGAGAACAAAGAAAAGATGCCCTTTCTTACCACTCTTACTCAACCTGCTGCTGGAAGTTGCATTAAGGTAAGAAAAAGAAATAAAAGGCACGTAGATTAAAAAGAAACAAAAACTTCTTTGTAGACAACATGATTATCTATATGGAAAAATTCCAAAGAATCTACAAAAAAACCTCCTAGAGCTAATAAATGAGCTTAGTAATGTTATGAGATACAAGACCAATTTATGTAAATCAAATGCATTTCTATATTTGGGGAGACCTCACCTAATGCACATGATGCAATGGTACATTTCAAAACTATTAAGAAATGAGTATAATTGTGATGGATGTGTTACTTAGTTCAAGGTAAACATTCACATTGTGTATCGAAGCAGTACCCGGAACCCCACAAATGCATCAATATACAAAGTTATGATTTAATAAAACGTAATTAATTAAAAAAAACAAAAAATGCATTTCTATATATTAGCAATGAAAAACAAAATTAAAAATAAATAAGACTATTTACAATACCAGCAAAAAAAGGGAAAATATTTACTAGGTATAAATCTAACTTTATAGTATGCTAAAAACTATGGAACACTAGGGAAAGAAATCAAAGAAGACCTAAAAAAAATGGAGAGGTAAAACAGGTTCATAAACTGAGAGATACAATATTGTTAGTAAGCCAATTCTCTCCAAATTAATATACAAGTTCAACATAATTTCAATCAAACCTCAATAGTAGGCTTCATTTTGGGGGGTAGATATTGAAAAGCTGATTATAGGGCGGTGCCTGTGGCTCAGTGAGTAGGGCGCTGGCCTCATATACCAAGGGTGGCAGGTTCAAACCTGACCCTGGCGAACTGCAACAAAAAAATAGCTGGGCATTGTGGCATGTGCCTGTAGTCCCAGCTATTTCGGAGGCTGAGGCAAGAGAATCGCCTAAGTCCAGGAGTTGGAGGTTGCTGTGAGCTGTGCTGCCACAGCACTCTACCGAGAGCCATAAAGTGAGACTCTGTCTCTACAAAAGAAAAGCTGATTATAAAATTCATATAGAAAGGCAAAGGAACTAGAATGAACAAAACAATTTTATAAAAGAACACTATCCAATTTCAAGATTTACAATAAAATTACAGTAATCAAGACAGGGCAGTATTGGTGAAAGCAAAGGGACATAGATCAACAGGATGAAATCAAATTCAGGAACAGAACCATGTGGATATTATCAACTGATCTTTTGATAGAGATATAAAGTAATTCAGTGAAGAAAAGGATATTCTTGTCAACAAGTAGTGTTGGAACAACTAGACATCCATATACTGTACAGAACAATGAACTCCAACCCATAATTTGCTCCTTATACAAAAATCAATTCAAAATGCCAGGCACTGTGGTGGGTACCTGTAATGTCCCTATACACAGGAGGCTGAGGCAGGAGGATCACCTGAACCCAGGAGTTTGAGGTTGCATTCTAGCCTGGGCGAGAGAGAGATAGAGAGAAAAAGAGAGAGAGAAATAAATATAAATATTCTGTCCCCCCCAAAATTAATTCAAAATGGATCACAGACCTAAAATACAAAGTATGAATCCTATGTACTCAATTTTGATTTGAAGACAACTAATGACAATTAATGACATGGTGGGGCATGGGGGAAGGGCTGAGGGAGAGGAAAAGAAAAAAAAAAGAACAAAGAAAAAAAGAAAATACTGACTAATTTTTACATAAATTTTGATCAAAGTATATTACTTAAACATTATTCTTAACTCAACATGTTAATATGTTGTTTAGGATATCGTATCCTCATTTATAAGTGACATATGTTTGTAATTTCTCCTTTAAAATAATATATTTTCTCCAACTTTAATATCAAGTAGAATGATTTTGATGTACTTCTTTTTCTATTGTCTATAAGATTTAGCATGATCTGTTTTTTGAAATTATTTTTTACTTTTATTTATAAATATTAGTTGTCTATTTTTTGATACTTAAAAAAATAATAAAAAGTTAACTGATGACTCCATACTGAATCTCAGAGTCAAAGCATTCTATAATAGACATACTCTTATTTGACAATGTCAATGTTACTTTCTTTGCATTATTATTATTGCTCAATATTTCAATGAAGCAATTGTCTGATTCCTTTTTCTGAATGTATTTATGTTCCTTCGTTCTTTACAAGGTTTTTGTTTCTAATCCTGAGCTTAAACACTGTTATTAAATTTTAAGTCTCTTTAATTTTGTGAAGGCAAAAAAAAAATGGAAACCTAATTAACACATGTATATGTAAAAATAAAAATTAAAAAAAAATTCAAAATGGATCACAGACCCAAAATACAAAACTATAAAACTTCTAGAAGAAAACATATGAGAAAAATCTTTGTGGCTTGGGTTAAGCAAAGAGTTTTTAGATAAGATACCAAAAGCACAATGCAGAAAAGAAAAAAACAAACTGATAAGTTAGATTTTATCAAAAGTAACTTTTGCCCTGTTGTTAAAAGAGATTAAGAGAAAGTAAAGATAAGCCATACGGCAGTGGAAAATTTTGTAAATGACATTTCTCACAAAGGACTTTTATCCTGAATAGGTAAAGAATACACACCAGGGCGGCGCCTGTGGCTCAGCGGGTAGGGCGCCGGTCCCATATGCCGGAGGTTGCGGGTTCAAACCCAGCCCCGGCCAAATTAAAAAAAAAAAAAAAAAAAAAAAAAAGAATACACACCAATGAGCATACATGTGCACAGAGGGAAATAAAACTTGGTAGAAATCAAGTAGGGGGGAAGAAAGAAAAGGGGATGAATGAAAATCTACCTGGTGGGTACAATGAACACTACTGTCTGGGTGATGGGCACTCTTAAAGCATGATTCAAGGATTACAAAAGTGATCCATGTGCCAAAAATATTTGTACCCCTTTAATATTTTGAAATTAAAAAAAATAATAAAAGGAAAACTAAAAAAAAAGAATACCCAAAACCTAATAAAAGAAGCCTAGTTGTTTTTTTTTTTTTTGAGACAGAGTCTCACTCTATTACCGGTGGTAGCCTGCTGTGGCCTCAGCCTAGCTCACAGTAACCTCAAACACTTGGGCTCAAGTGGTCTTGTCTCAGCTTCTCAAGTAGCTGGGACTACAAGAGTCTGCCACAAGGCCTGACTAATTTTTCTCCTAGAAATGGGGTCTCGCTCTTGCTCAGGCTGGTCTTGAACTCCTGAGCTCAAGGGAGCTTAGCCTCCCAGAGTGCTAAGATTACAGGCATTAACCACCACACCTGGCCCAAGCCTATTTTTTTTTTTTAATGGACAAAAAAACTTGAATAGAGGAAAAGCAAGTATCTCATATACTCAATACTAATTTGAAGCTAGTAGATAAACAACTACAGGCCTATATAAGAGAAAAACACAATTAAACTCAAGAAGGGGCAGGTGGAAGAAGTGAGCAGGTTCAGGAAGCCCCACCTACGTGGTACAATGTAGGGGTATATGGCATACCTCCTGGGTGAAGGATTCAACTCAGACTTAACCTTCCAAATGCAAACAATGTAACCTAACTGTATGTACCCTTCCATTAATATGAAATTAAAAAAAAAAAACTTGATTAGACACTTGGCCAAAGAGACTAAATGGACAGCAAAAAACCAAAAGATGACCAATATTATAGTCTTTAGGGAAAATGAAAATTAAAACCATGACGACAAATCACTACATACCTATTTGAATGACTAAAATTAAACAAAACCAAAAAAACATCGGTAATACCAAGTGCTGGCAAGTGTGGTGAAAAACTAGAACCCTCATATATTGCTGTGGGAATGCAAAATCATTCTACCACTGTGAGAAACGGTTATGTAGTTTCTTATAAATTTGAATATACGCTTAACATACAACTCACTAAAACCATTCCTGAGTATTTAAAGATGAAAACTTACATTCAGACACACACACACTCACGCATGCACACACACATATATGCAAGAAAAACCTGTATGTAAATGTGTATAGCAACTTTATTCATAATTGCCAAAACCTGCAAACAGATGTCCTTTGGCTGGTGAATGGATGAAACAAACACACATCCATATAATGGAACACTACTTGGTAATAAAAAGGAACAATTAAGTAAGTCACATGATAACAAGGATGAATCTTTTATTATTATTATTATTATTAAGCAGGATGAATCTTAAAGCCATTTTGCTAAGTGAAAGAAGCCAGTCTCGAGGCTACATATTGCTATGATTCCATTTATATGACATTCTGGAAAACAGCACAACTCCAGGAATGGAAAACAGATCAATGGTTGCCGGGAGTTACCAGGTGGGGAGAGGGGTTGACAACAAAGGGGTACAGGGACTTTTTGGTGTGATAGGGCTGTTCTGTGTCACACTGTGGTGACAGACACATGATTCTATGTATTTATCAAAATGCACGCAACCGTTCTAGGTGTCCTAAAATTGATTGTGGTGATGCTGTTACATACTCTTCGAATATACCAAAACCATTGAATTGGACACTTCGAATTGATGATTTATGTTGTATGTGAAATATATCTCAATAAAGACACTATTTTTTAAAAACAAGTTACAAGAGAAAGGTATCTGCTGAGGGATGGGGCGATGACACTGCCATGGAGGGAGAGCTGGGTTGTGGAGATAAGATGAAATTTGGAGGGCGGCGCCTGTGGCTCAGTGGGTAGGGCGCCGGCCCCACATACTGAGGGTGGCGGGTTCAAACCCGGCCCCGGCCAAACTGCAACCAAAAAATAGCCGGGCGTTGTGGTGGGCGCCTGTAGTCCCAGATACTCAGGAGGCTGAGGCAAGAGAATCGCTTAAGCCCAGGAGTTGGAGGTTGCTGTGAGCTGTGTGAGGCCACGGCACTCTACCGAGGGCCATAAAGTGAGACTCTGTCTCTACAAAAAAAAAAAAAAAAGATGAAATTTGGAGGCTCCAGCCCCCACAACACTTTGTAAAAACCTCACCGTGGCATTTCCACAGGACTTCTCCAAACTCTTTCTCTGCCCTGGAATTTCTTGACACCAACAGAAGAACCTTCTAGGGATGCCCAGCTCCTAACACTCATAACTCATCTACACCAGCACCTAGACTTTATGGAAACTGCCAATTCATATTCTGAGACAGGACAAATGTGCAAGTATATGCAATTATTAGAACAATAGTGATCTTGAGAAATTTCCTCCTACTTTGCAAGATAAAATGAGAGCAAGAGAAAGGGCATGATTGACTCAGGGTTACCCAGCTGGTAGGCAGCAGAGCCAAGAGCCAACCCGGTGCTCTTTCTTCATCACCATAATGCCTCTGCTCAGTCAGAACAAACCCTGGCACCCTCAACCTCCTCTAAACATGATAACTAAATGCAAATGAAACCTCTCAAATGCCCTTGAACCAAGGCGAGGTGGGCTCTCTCCTCCATTCCAACACAGCTTATGCCTATCTAGTATTTCTAGCAGGGCACCAGCATAGATTTGTAGAGATAAGTTGGAGACATACAAAGGGGAAAAGACAAGTGAGGAGCTTGCAGGAAATACTATGAATATGGAACAGCAAGAACAGACCAAGCTGACTTACAGATTAAAGACTAAAGATCTCATTAGGATATCAAAAGGAGGAAACAGAGTAATAACTAGCATTTGCTCAAATACTTCATGCTTGATCTGCATAGTAACCCTCAGAACCAGATAATACTATCACATCCAGTTAGCAGATAAGGTAATGGCACAGAGAGGGTGACTCATCTAAGATCTGACTCCGGCAATGGGAATGCTGCAGTTACACTGCCTCGGTTCCCTCCCTTGATCAGTTGATGAAGAGCAGCATGGAGGGACTGAATCCTAGCAGGAGGGCCTACCGACGAGGATGATGACCTCCAAGTGTTGCAACGTGTCCTCACTGGTTTACCTGAGACACAGGTAAGAGAAGTTATGAAGGTGGCCTGTGATCTGTACAGCAGTGAGATAGTCTATTCCTACCACCGCCCCCCATTCACTGAGTGTTTCAGTCAAGGAACGTGTTAAAATGCAGGTCCCTTGGCCCCTCAGCCAGAGTTTCTAATCCAGCAGGTCTGAGCTGGGGCCCAGGAATCTGTATTTTGAACAAATTCACTTCCACACCCAGCCTACTTTGCATACTTCTGGTCCCTAGGCTAGGCTGTGGACAATCTGGCCCACAGGAAGAAGGCAGATAATGCAAATTAAGAGCTTGACTTACCAAACATCTGGGTCAAACTGCTATTGCCTCTCACAAGCCATGTGAAGTGGAAAAGGCTAAGTAACCTCACTGAGCCTGTTGTCCCAACTGGGGATGACAAATACACCCCACTTAGAGGATTAGCTCATCTGAGATAAAACGTGAAAAGCAGAGCCTGGCACACATCACATGCTCCACTTGTGACAGTTAAATGTAAAAATAAAACCATCGTCACATCCATGGAATACTTGTATTGTGGCATATAATTTATAGGCCCCATATCGTAACATTCTTGGGTTATCATTTCCTCTTCCTTAGCTGAGTTTTCTGGAAGGAGTGTGAGTGTGAATTAGAACTCGCCTCTCTAGCCAGGCATTATGGTGGGCGCCTGTAGTCCCAGCTACACGGGTGGCTGAGGCAAGAGAATCACCTGAGCTCAAGAGCTGGAGGTTGCTGTATGCTGTGATGCCACGGGACTCTACTGAGGGTGACATAGTGAGACTCTGTCTCAAGAAAAAGAAGAAGAACTCCAGCCTCCCTTTTCCTCCCATGAAGACAATCCTTCCTGCAGCGGGAGCCTGTGTTTTCATCTGTCCCCTTGCCCTGGGGAATGGAGACTGACACTGACTTAAAGTGGACATCTGTTCAGGGGCAGATGGTCTGTGCAATTTGAATATTCATTATCTTGGTAATTTGTACTTCACCTCTTCCTAAAGTAATGAGGCCACAAAAGGAAGCTTAGTAAGAAATGTCAAAAGATGAGGGGAAGAGCTGCATCCAATCAATAGGAGTGTGAACGCAGTGTTGAAATGTCATTATGGAGAGCAGCAAAGAAGATGCCAACTTTCAAAGTCAATGGAAAGTGAAGAACAGAAATGAACCCAGAAAGCTTAGATTGGTCACTGGGGGAGAGGGGGACGTACAGGGAGGAGCGGAAAAGAGAGTTTCCTGGAAATAGACTCTGCACGCTAATTTATAAGTGAATATGGTCCATAGTGGACAGTGAGAAAGAAATCTGCATGCAGAAAGTTTGCTGGCAAATGCTCTCTGGGAGACAGCCACAGGGAAGTAAGAGAGGCAGAACAGGGCAGAGGGAGGACTTGGGCAGCTGTAATACAGGTCTTCGCTGACCCTCCAAGGAGCTTGAGCTGGGATGGGTCTCCTACCTTCTTCATCGAGGTAAGGAGACCGGGCCTACAGCCTATATCCACTGACCAGCCACTGGATACAGACCAAAGTTGAAAAAGAAAAAAAAAAAAAAAAAAACACAAAAATCTTAGCCCAGACTTAAATAGCCATGTAGGAGAGAAGTGCCCACTGACCAGGAACTCCTATGCTAAGGATCCTAAATGGTGGAGGGGGAGCTATTGTCCTAAACTACTGACATTTCAGGGTTTATTTGTTATAACAGCTCATGTTACACTAATACCATAATTAAAAACTGTGAGAAATACTCTAAATAAAAAGGACTGGGGGGCAGCGCCTGTAGCTCAGTGGGTAGGCACTGGCCACATACACCGAAGCTGGCGGCTTCGAACCTGGCCTGGGCCAACTAAAACGACAATAACAATTGCAACAACAACAACAAAAAAAGCTAGGCATTGTGGCAGGCGCCTGTAGTCCCAGTTACTTGGGAGGCTGAGACAAGAGAATCACTTAAGCCCAAGAGTTTGAGGTTGCTGTGAGCTGTGACACCATGGCACTCTACCCAGGGTGACAGCTTGAGATGCTATCTCAACAATTAACAACAACAACAACAACTTGCTAGGGGGTTGCTAGGGGAGTTATAATGAAGATATTGATTAGTAACATTAGTATAAATAAAAGGGGCCAAAGGTACTTCAGTAATAATTACTATAATCTCATAATGGTTAATGAATGAATGAATCTAATTCATTTATTCTGATAAGTCACTGTATATATGGACTATATTCACTTATAAATTAGAAGTTATTTTGAAATCAACAAAATAAAATACATCCTGAGTAAATAAATAAACCAGGGCGGCATCTATGACTCAAAGGAGTAGGGTGCCGGCCCCATATACTGGAGGTGGTGGGTTCAAACCCGGCCTTGGCCAAAAAAAAAAAAGAAGAAGAAAAAGAAACCAAGTCAAAGAATGCTCTACTACATACCACAAAACAGAGGCTGGCAAGGGACCAGGTAGTAAATATTTTTAGCTTTACAGATCACAATCTCTACTGTAACTATTCCACTCTGCTATTATAATGTGAAATTGGCCATATGTAATGCATAAATGAATGGTTTGGCTGTGTTCCAACATAACTTTACAAAAACAGGTGGCAGGCTGGATTTTCTCTGTGGGCTACAGTTTGCTGGTCCCTGCAAATGTTCAATGTAACGTCATTTACAGCAGCTGAAAACTCAAAAGTAACCTGCATGGTCAAAGTGAATAGTTATATAAATTACAGAATGTCTGCTTCGATGATTGTACATATTACATGCAATTATGAAGATATTATTGCAACAGAGACATGTTACCAAACAGTAATTTCATAATGAGACAATAATAAAGCAGAATCTTTGATTGTAATCAGAAGAATTATAGTCCTGCAAACCTCACACATACTCTTAAACAAGGACCAAAATACAACATTTGTAAAATCTAAGGAATGGTGAGTTATGTGAGTGGATTTAGTTTTTAAAATAATATTTGGATTTAATTATATTAATGTTGCTCCTAATTATATTTGTGTTATAACATCTCAAAAATAAACAAAATGGGGCGGTGCCTGTGGCTCAAGGAGTAGGGCGCCAGTCCCATATGCCGGAGGTGGCGGGTTCAAATCCAGCCCCAGCCAAAAACCACAAAAAAAAAAATAATAAAATAAACAAAATGCTAGATCTATTAAATCTCTTCAATGGAAGATCCAGATGAACCGGGTAAGTTAACTCGCTGACAACACGAATTCCTCTAGCAGTTTCTACAAGACAGCTGGCACTCACTGGTGGGGAAGCTGGCAAAGCCTAACAGAACCACTTACTTTTGTTGTTACCAGCTCTTCCATACCCCATCGCTACCAAAAAGGCCATTTGTGAACTGACCAAGCTTTCAAACTCTTCAGCTTCTCTCTCAATTCCAGGACTCTGCAGAGGCTGTGCCCTCCTCCAAGGCATTCTTCCCACCTTTTCCTCCTACACTGATTCCCAGGCATCGGGGCTCAGCCTGGAGCCTCCTTCCCCAGGAAGGTCTGACCAGAGATGGGGAGGACTCTGTTATCTGTGCTCACAGCGTCTTCCACTTCCTCCTGCGTAACACTCAGCACCCTGGCACTAACCACACTTCACGGATTCACAGACACTCGTTCTTTGACTCAGGGTGAATCTCACAATCGCTGCCAGCCAAACAGCAGTTATGGCATGGTGTTCACTGCATGAGCATGTGCCAATGTCAAACATGCCAGCATCAAACTTATGGCACAGGTGGCCAGCAGCAGGGAAGAAAGTCCTGGGGACAAGAATGGAACACCTTAACCCCTGGGAACCCAAGGGCGTGAGGCTGAGATGGCAGGGACGGGACGGTGAATCAGACACATTCAGCATGGTTCTCAAAGCAGGAGTCAAAAGCCAGCTTACGAGCCCAGAACCAATGGCTTTTAATTCTTGTATGGATTCTCCTGAGAAATGCTGCATGGCTCATACTCTTGAGAGCACAGGACAGCGGGTGTGTGTAAAAAATACTTTTGAAAAGAGATTTAGAAGACTTGGCGCCTGTAGCTCAAGCAGCTAAAGTGCCAGCCACATACACCTGAGCTGGTGGGTTCAAATCCAGGCCGGGCCCGCCAAACAATGACGGCTGCAACCAAAAAATAGCTGGGAGTTGTGGCGGGTGCCTGTAGTCCCAGCTACTTGGGAGTGGAGGCAGGAGAATCGCTTGAGCCCAGGAGTTGGAGGTTGCTGCGAGCTGTGATGCCATGGCACTTTACCCAGGGCAATAGCTTGAGGCTCTGCCTCAAAAAAAAAAAAAAAAAAGAAAAGAAAAGAGATTTAGAAGAAGGATGGCTCTCTTTATAGAAAGGTTTTAGAAATATCTTAACCAATTTATTTTCCTTCATCTATTATCCTTTTTACATATTCACAGGAATACATAAAACTCAAATAAAGTCTAAAAGAACTCTTTCAATAAGGGTAAGATAAAAATTCCAAACAAGACAGATCTGTGTCAGTACATACTTAATTTTTTTTCTTTCTTGGGTGTGCCTAACATAATGGTGCCTCTGCTGTGAACCAATAGGATGCCAATTTAGTGCCCAGACTTTCAGTGACAGAGGAAGGGCAGGATCTGCCCCACTGACTGCTGCGCCCCTGCAGCTGGTGCACAGCAGCACTAAACAAATATATGGCAAAGTGACCTGAAGTAGAGCCTCTGCCAGGCAAAGTACAAAGACCAGGACCCTACGGAGGGTTGGCACTTGAGACAGAAAGGGAGATCTGAAAGTGAGCTTGCTACTTCATTTGATTCTCTTAGCCTTTAATCTAGTTCAGTAATGTCACTATTCAGTGTTTCCTGGTGTTGCTTTAAATTAGGAACCCTACCGTGACAGCTTGATGAACTGACAGACACGTCTCACATCCTTCCACTTGTCTCTGTTTGCTTTGGCATAGGAACAACTGTTTTGATTATGAGTCAGTGGAAACCTGTCAACGCAATTAAATAAAAAAGAAAGGTGCTATCACAAAAGGCAGGCAGCCAGCAGAGAACCTACATCCTTACCAGAAACCTGGGAGGCTGCTCCATGATGGGCACCCTAACCTCTCCTCCCAGCCTCCTGGCCTGCAGTGGTCCCTGGGCCCACACCCCAGCCCTCTTCTGTAGCAGGTGCATACAGACACAGCATTATTTCATCTCTCAAGCACTTCACCCATTCTGACTTAAAAAAAAAAAGCTATTACCAAAGGCTTTGTCAGAGAATGTAGTCATTAAATAAAAAATGATTTCGAGTGCTTTCTGTGTCCCAGGCACCGGCCTTAGTAAATGGACAGGTTGCTGCCCCTCTGTGGTTTACATCCCAGTGAAGAAGACCCACCATAAATTGAGCAATGCTGGTGTGAACAAGCTGGTTTCTGCTAGCAAAGGCTGTGATGAAATTGGAACTGGCTAGGAGGATAGAGTGATGGTGGCTGGGGGTGGGGGTTGGGGCAGGTCCTTCTGGGGCTGGAGAAGGGAGCAGGAAGAGGGAAGCAGGCACAGCCCAGACCTGGGTTTGCATCTCTGTTTCTTTATCTATAAAATACGAAGAACAGGCCTGGTGCCCATAGCTCAGTGGCTGGGGTGCCAGCCACATGCACCCGGCTGGTGGGTTCAAACCCAGACAGGGCCTGCTAAACAACAATTGACAATAATAACAAAAAAATAGCTGAGCATTGTGGTGGCTGCCTGTAGTCCCAGTTACTCGGGAGGCTGAGGCAAGAGAATCGCTTAAGTCCAAGAGTTTAAGGTTGCTGTGAGCTGTGTCACCACGGCACTCTACCCAGGGTGACAGCTTGAGACTTTGTCTCAAAAAAAAAGAAGAACAATAGCATCGAAAGTTGTGAGAATTAAATGGGGGCAATTTACATCAGATTCACAGAGTTAAGACTATAGGTGATAAACCCTCCATCTATTTTAGCCATTATCTTAGGGAGGTGACATTTGAGCTAAGACCTTTTTTTTTTTTAAGAACAGAATGTGCAATCAACTCAACTTGAATTATTAGCTATTAATTTCAGGTAGGAAGTTTGCAAAAGAGACTTTTGTGAAAACAAAATAACTAAAATTGAGATAAGGCATGCCAAGATCCAAATGTTACTTCTTTCATTTTTGTTTCCAGAGTGGCTATAAAATGCTGAGAATCAGAAGGTCCTTCCAAACCACCTTTAGTATCAAGTGAAGAGGCTGTTCTGTCCTGGGTTCTTCATGAATGTCATGGTCATGAAGGATAAGACAGACTGAGCAGCTGTTCCAAGTTGAGGGGGATTAAAGAGACATGACATCTGAATGTACCTTGAGATGCAGGATGGGCTCCTACACCAGAAAAAGGAGATTAGTGGGTCAATGGTGAGACCTTTTTTTTTTTTTGAGACAGATTCTCACTCTCTTGCCCAGACTAGAGTGCCATGGCATCAGAGCTTATAGCAACCTCAAATTCTGAGCCCAAGTAATTCTCCTGCTTCAGCCAGCAGCCGAGGAATACAGGCACCCGCTATGACGCTGGGCTAATTTTTCTAGAGAGAGGGGTCTCACTCTTACTCAGGCTGGTCTTGAATTCCTGAGCTCAAGCAATCCACCTGCCTTGGCCTCCCAGAGTACTAGGATTACAGGTGTGAGCCATCTCACCCAGCCCAATGGTGAAATCTTAATAAGGTTCTTAGGTCAGAAAATAGCATCGGTGTTGTTAATTCTCTGATTTAGGCAACTGTTTTGTGGTTATGTAAGAGAGGTCCTTCTTAGGAAATCCACACTGATGTACTGATGGACAAAGTACATAATATCTGCAATTCACTCTCAAATGGTTCAGAGAAAAAAAAAAATTAACATATATAAGTGAAAAGTGATTAAACAAATGTAAAATGTTTGAGGGGTGGGGTTATGGGAAACTGCAGAGTTTCTGTAAATCTGGAATTATTTACAAATTAAAAGTTAAAAAAGTATATATAATTTAGAGGCTTAAAATCATCAGACATTTTTATAAACATTAAAAACAAACAGCAACCAATTCACAAGGAACCGATTAAGCAGTACCAACTTGACCACCTTAATGCCTATGTTTTTGAGCTACAGTAGCTTATCTTTATGGGCCCTACTAGAATGCAGTGAGACTTGTTTGGCATTGTAATGGTTTGAGGGGAGCTGGGGACATGTCACTCATCCTCTGTGGAAGGCGAGAAGCAATGCTTCTTTGAAATGTACTTGTCATCTTTTTGCCTCCATGCTGCCATCTGAGAACCACTCTCTGATACTCTTTTCTGTCTTTATTTTTCTGCTTTTCTCAGCAGATATTCAAGTATTGCTTCTCTTTTTGAATAAGCTATCAAGGAAAAAGATGTACTCAAAGAGGACGGAGCTGTCACTGCCATTCAGGGAAGAGGAAAAGGTGGCCATACTTCTCTGAAAGTTCATTGCTGGAAGTGAGCAAAGCACTTCTAAAAAAGGAAAAACTATTAAATTCCTGTAGTCTACAACATTGAAGACTTTTAGAATCTAACTGTAATGGAGTCTTTAATTGCTTTAGTTTCCTGTGGCTACTGTAACAAAATTGGAGGCTTAAAACAACAGACATTTATTCTGCCACAGTTCTGGGGGCCAGCAGTCTGAAAGCAGCACTCTCCGGGCTGAAGTCAAGGTATTTCAGGTCCACACTCCCTGTGGAGACACTGCGGGAGAAAGCCGGCCTCTCCCAGCCTTGGGTGGCTCACCTACCATTCCTGGGCTCTCAGCCACATCCCCACAATCTCACCTTCACACTACCATCACCTTCTCCCTGTGTCCTCTTACAAGGACACTTGTCACTGGATTTAGGGCCCATCCAGAAAACCAAGGATGATCTCCTCATTTAAAAAGATCCTTAACTTAATTACATGTGAGAAATCAAATATCTAATCTCCAGGAAACTTTTTCTGTGGTTATGGCCTTAGGTCTTTCCAAGAAGATAAAAAGACAAGGTCAAGTTATTTATGTCACCACGACATTGCTTCTAATTCTCCCGTTAAAGGTCATGGAAATAATTCTGCTCTCTGTTGATTTTATTTTGCATTCAATAAACATTTTCCCTCCCCTTATTTCAAAGTGAGCTGAAAAAATATAAAATAAGTCTTTAAATGGACAGCAAAAAGTAATATCCAAAGTCTTATGAGGTCCGCTAGGCAGCAGCCTAGCATTACAGATCCAGGGGGATGTCTGGGCAAGAATACAGATAAGTCAGGTTTATGATAGAAGAAAGATGCAGGCAGATTTGTATGTCCCCAAGGTCATCAGCTTAGAGCTGCGGCAGACATCAGACCGGTGGGAGACAACTCCAGTGGCTACTTCGGGACTGCATTGGAGCCCTACTCAGATCTCGGGCTCTTGTTCACCAGGCCAGGGCCCCATCCCCCCAGCTACTGAGTGCTGCTGCTATCTCCTCACACCTGCGCCCCTCTGCTAATGATTTCCCTCCAATAACTACAACTGTCTGATTCAGAGGTCCCTGGGAATTTATCTATCCCCCTCCCTGGTTTGCAGCCAATGAAAGGTGTACAAAAGCCCAGCCCTCTTCCTCAAAGCAGGACAATCTCTGGAGCTCCCCACAAGATCAGGCTGAGCCTGGGCTACTAAAACTCATCTTTGTCTAGCTCTTTCTGCCTTTGTTTGCTTTGCTCACTCAATAAGCCAGTACACAGGAGCCCCAGGTCTTGCTCTGCTTTTAGGTAAGCTGACTTCAACACTCCTTGAGATGGACCTTAGGAAAATCGAAGAGAAACGCCAGTCATACAGGTCTTCTTATTCTCTACCTGGACTTTTTGGATTCCTAATATCTAAAATAAAGTTGAGTGGAATACCAGGATAGTAGAACTCTGAACATTGCCTGGACAATAAGCAGAGTCTTTTTTAATGACAATGGACACAAAAGACTCCTGAAGCCCTCTGGGAGATGATCCCAAGGTGAAGTCTGAGAAGCTGAGTTTCAGGACAGATAAAAAATTTCCAAGCACATGCAACATTTGGTGTAGGTCCTCTACTTTGGGGAGTTTCTCCTAATATTCTTCTATACACACAAATCTATGATATGTACAAAGTTAGCCACTACAACACTGTTAGATAAAAAAAGGTGGGAAATAACTTAAATTTCTGTCAAGAGTGGATGGATTAAATATAGATACAGTAAATCCATTCTATGGAATATAATGCAACCATTAAAGAGAATGAGAACATTGTCTGGATAGATATAAAATTATCCAAGATGGAAAGTTAAGTAATAAAAACAGAACTGTTAGTGTAAAGACGGGAGGGAGCCACGCATACACAGAAGCATGAAGTAACTCCTGAAGTTACAGAAGCACCTGGCATCACTGGTAGCCTGCAGGGAGGAAAACTGGAAATTGAGAAACTTTTAGTATTTTTTGAATCTTGATCATAGCAATATTATCTATTCAAAAAAAGCAAATACAACTTTGAATGTACAGTATTTTTTCAGACCGGCTCCAAGAAAGGACCATGCTGGAGAGAGGAACAGCTGGGAGATGGAGTCAGTTCTTGCAAGCTGAGAGGCTGCAGACCAGGTATCTAAACTCCTCATGTCAGTTTCCTCAACTGCAAAATGGGGACACAGACACCTCAAAGAGATGTTATGACAGCAAGCTCCGGCTTGAAAAACATTCAGCACGACTGACCCACGGCAGTAACTAAACAAAGGGACTTACCCCAGTGACATGTGACCAAAGCCCTGTTATAAAAATGGCCACTGTGTCCTCTACCCCACGGCACCCTCTGCTTCATGCCCCTTTGCTGAGCATTCCAGCTCTGATGAGGGATAAACAAGCTTTTATGGGAGTGTTAGTTATCCACTGCTGCATAACAAATTACTACAAACTCAGCAGCTTAGAACAATGTATAGTTATCATCTCATGGTTTCCGTAGGGCAGGCGTCTGGACAGGATGAAGTCCTCTGCTCAGGGTCTCACCAGGCTGCAAATGAGATAGAGGCCAGGCGTGGGACCCCCTCCTTCCCATGCAGCTGAGGAATGATGTCCCGTTTTCTTGCTGTCAGTGGAGGGCTGCTCTCAGCTTCCAGGCACAGCCCATAGATTCTTGCCACATGGCTACCTCACAAGCCCTTTCCCGACAAGGTAGTCTTCTCCTTCAGAATCAGTAGGAGAATCTCTCCCTTTGGGAAGGACCCAACAGCTCTTTTAGAGGCACTGACTGATGAAGGGAGGTCTACCTAGGGAATATCTCCTTGTGATTAACTCAGAATCAACTGCTTTGGGACCTTAATTATATCCACAACATCCCATCACCTTGGCATGTTGTAATGTAACACGATCATGGGAGAGTCAGCCCATCACCTGCGCCGTTTTCTATTGGGGAGAAGTCAGAGATTCCACCCACATGTGAGAGGATGGAATTACACAAGGGTATGACTCACTGGGGTCACCCTAAGTGTGCCTGCCACAGTGGGCAGGCCTGGAAACCCGCTCCCATCGCTGGAGAGACAGCACACCATGGTGAAAAAGCAACCTGGCTGGACTTGAGTTAAAATTGGCTCCAGAGTTTAACAAATTTATTTAACTTTGGGCAAGTTCTGAGATCTCTCAGCTTCTGTTCAATCAAAAGAAAGAAACCACAATCCAGAGTCACTAGAAGGGTGAAACTAAGGAGAACTGCATGTAAAATCACCTGACACGGTGCGTGGCAGAGCAGGGACTCAGACCTTAGATCCTCTTTCTCTTCCCAGCCCTTCCTAGAGGAACTTATGACTTAAGAACAATAACAACAATGGTGGGTAACACGAAAATGCTTCCTAAAATACGATGCACATACTTATCTGTTCAATATCCAGTGAGGAGTTTCCCCCACTCCAGCTGATTTCATCTCTGGCAAAGGATGAAATCCTCATTAGCACCTGCTGTCACAGCTCACCAATCCCCTTCTAGATCTGCCACAGCCTGCTCATCAGTGCCCAGTGGACAAACTATAGCACAACCAAACAGCAGACTTATATGTGTGTGCATAACATCATTTCTTTTTTAAACTTTTTAAATTTATTTTTTCTTAAGACAGAGTCTCACTCTGTTGCCCTGGTTAGAGTGCTGTGGCAACACATCTCACAGCAACCTCATATTCATGGGCTTGAGCAATCCTCTTGCCTCAGTCTCCCCAGTAGCTGGGACTCCAGGTGTGATGATGCCCAGCTAGTTTTTTCTATTTTTAGTACAGATGAACTCTTGCTCAGGCTAGTGTCAAACTCCTAAGCCCAAGCAATCCACCCACCTTGGCCTCCCAGAGTGCTAGAATTACAGGCATGAGCTACTGTGCACACCCCACAACACCATTTATTAAGCAATGTTTAAAGACATGGGAAAATACACACAGCATACTGACCCCAAATTGTTTTCTAAGAGCCCAAGTTGTGGATTCAGATCACCTGGTCAAAAACCCAGGTTCACTTTCATGTCTCTGTAGCTTTGGGCAAATTACCTAACCTCTCTGTGCCTCAGACCACCTCATATTATTGTGAGGATTAAGCAACGTAAAACACGTAAGAACACCTAGCCTGGTGATGTCACCTAGTGGGAGCTCAATGTGCTATTATTTGGTTAAGTACCACTTTTATAATTTAAGAGGTAAGTTGAATAAAGAGACTTCTGCATAAATATTAGAGATATTTAGAGTTGCTGTTGCCTTCTCAAGGGAATAAAGAAAACCTAAGAAGTAGAAGAGAATAAAATTATATTGAGGTCAGACTATATTTAGTAATTCTCTCTGCTTTCCAGAAGGTTTCACTTTACTTTGTGCCCCAAAGCATTTAATTTCTTTCTTTCTCCCTCCCATTCCTTTCAGAAGGAACTTCATTTTCTCCATCTTAAAAAAATGAGGACAGGGCAGCGCCTGTGGCTCAGTGAGTAGGGCGCCGGCCCCATATGCCGAGGGTGGCGGGTTCAAACCCAGCCCCGGCCAAACTGCAAAAACAACAACAACAACAACAAAAAATAGCCGGATGTTGTGGTGGGCGCCTGTAGTCCCAGCTGCTCAGGAGGCTGAGGCAAGAGAATTGCATAAGCCCAAAAGTGTGAGGTTGCTGTGAGCTGTGTGACGCCACGGCACTCTACCGAGGGCGGTACAGTGAGACTCTTGTCTCTACAAAAAAAAAAAAAAAAAATGAGGACGATACAGCTTTTCTCCTGTTTTCACAGCGATCCTTTCGGGGTAATACATGGAAACTGCTATACAAACAATTTGTCTCTATCAACCGAGAAGGGGAGAAGGAGAGACACTGCCCCAGGAAAAGGAAGAGCCATGTCACTTTCCTTGTTGATTAAAACACAAACCAGGTGAAACACTTTTTCTGCAGGAGGCTGAGATGCGGCTCTGTTGATGCTTTCTGCCAGGGACCATGGGGTGGGGGCAGTGGCAGTGGCAGTGGCAGCGACTGAGTCTGTCCCAGGTCCCATCCTCCTTTTTCCTTAGCAAGCCCCAGAAGCGGCTGAGCAACCAGCAGCTAGTGCTAGGCTGTGAGCCAGGACCCTGCTGCTGCCAGGAGTCACTAAGGGCTCCAGTGAGGAAGGCCAGGGACTGAGCAGCGAGTGAGGGGACCAGTGAGCCAAAATGGTGACAAAGAAAGCCAGCATGTGGCGGGCGGCAGGTCCGAGAGAGGCTGCCAGGGCAGCACGCTCCGCCAGCACAGGGCAAGGCAGATGGCAAAGGGAAGGAAACAGATGGCTGTCCAGTGGCGCTGAACAGGAAGCCCCAGAGCTGGGAGGAAGGGAGAAGAGAGAAGGCCTTCCCTAAAATGAGAATTTAAGTAAATTCACTGGTCCACAAAGGGACACCCCCCGCTAGGATTTCATGGCCCAAGAGTGCTCTAGAGGGTTTCTAGGACCCATTGTAGCACCAGAAAACCTATGGGACACTTTCCAAACACACACCAGACCACAAAGCCCTCATGTGCCCCATAAACCCTGGCCCCTGCAGCCTGCTGGCCCCTTTCGCTGGTGGCCTCATCCATCATCTATATTGCCTTCCCTCTGGCCAGAGATTCCAACCCAGGTGGTTATCTGGCGTGCCCTGGAGAGGATGAAATCCTTGCACTCTGCAGCCTGAATACATAAGGTCTGCTATTACCATTACTTAAATATACGTGCGTTTAAAAGCATTACTGAATCTTCTAGTCTGTCTCTGTCATTGTTCCTTTTCTAAATCATCAGACACCAAAAATACTATTACAACTTAAATACTGTTACTATCATACTTGGCTCCTTGAAATTCCTGGATGATACAGGGACACCCATTAATTTCTAGATGTTAAAAAGACCAGAAATGTTTAATGTTGGCCACCTCAGAAGAGCAAGAAGCACTTCATTTCTCTCTCGCCAAAAGGTCAGAGCCACTTATCCTGAGGAAGTATTTACAGATTTGCACGCCAGACTTCTCCACAAGGAAGTTCATCTCAGTCCTGTTTGTACAGAATTACAAGCTCCCTGAGTCGGGAGGGGAGCAGGTCACGTAAACCTTAATGACTGGCTACGGCAACACAACAAAAAAGGCATTTTATAAAATAGGTATAATATCGTCCTAATTTTGTTTTTAAAAACAACCAAAATTATATGTACTGATCTATAATGCGATACAATTTTACTTCAAATATTAATCTTCAGAATAGGAGGTAGGAGATTCTACTTTCTTCCTGTGTTTCCCCAAGTTTCCCTAAGTTTTGAGACCTTTAGGTATCTTTTATCCCAAAAGTTCCACCCAGCCGGGGATACTTTTAGGATATCAAGTATTTTGCACAGTCCTCACTACTGTTGTGAAATGAATAAAATGGGGCGGCGCCTGTGGCTCAAGGAGTAGGGCGCTGGTCCCATATGCCAGAGGTGGTGGGTTCAAACCCAGCCCCGGCCAAAAAAAAGAAAAAGAAATGAATAAAATGTATATTCAGAATGTCCTTTTGGGATGTAAAGTATTTTACACCATCCTTATTACTATCTTGAAATAGTATTATACATACATATATTTTACTCTGTAACAACCAGAAAGTTTCCATGAAGTTCTAAAATAATCCCTAGGGGGCAGTACAGCCCCTGGTTGGGAATAAGCATTACTTTTTTTTTTTTTTTTTAATCAGGAATAAAAGCCATGACTTATTTTATTATTTATTATTTTTTAATTTTCTTGGCCACTGGCAGAGAGTGGCTTCTTGTCCTTAGACCAGACTGGTTAAGGTCAAAGAATCCTGGCAGTGAGTTTCTTTGCTGCCTTTATTAACGCTCCAATTTATGGGAAGTAAGACATGGGTGTGCAGATCACACTTCAGAACCAAACCAGAGCCCCCCGCCATAAAGACCTAAAACAGAACATAAGGGGTGGACCATTCTGCACTATGCTGGGCCTTTCTCTACTCATAGGTCTACGCACAGCTATAGCAGAGGCCGAGATCCCCTTAGTCTAATTCCATTTGGAATCTGAGCTATGAATTCCCAAAGTGAAGCCCAGAACTGTCCAGGTATCCTGAAGGGCCTTTAGGACCCGCTCTCCTGCCAGAAAACTTAGTGCATTCTCCCCAGGCTCCTCCATCCAAGGGCCACCCAGCCTGGGCAGATTCTTTCCATCTTAGTTCAGACAAAACGTCCTTTTAGGATATAAAGTATTTTACACCATCCTCATTACTATCCTGAAATGAATAAGAGGTGTATATTACATAATATAATCCTAATCCCTTTGCCAAAAGAAAAGTTTCCACAAAACTCCAAAATGACCCTTAGGGGGTGGTACAGCCCACGGCTGAGAACCATGTTCATGGTGAGTTGACTGATACTGTCATGACGCTGCCCTGATTTTCTCAGAACAAAGATCATATCCTCACTATGATCTAGCAGACTCTGGGATGAGGTCCCTGCATACTTTTCCAGTCTCATCCTGTTTCCTCCAGACTCAGAGCTGTGGGCTATGCTTTCTTCTTGCGATGCTCACACTGGACCTTCATCCTCAAAAAGGCCCTTCTTGGCTTAAGAAAGGCCACAGCCTCTAGTAGATGCTCACTGAGTATCTCTTCTTCATAACTTTTGTCCCCGTTTGTAACTATGTATTTATAACTGTTGGATTAATGTTCATTTTCTTTATTAGAGCACAGAGAGGGCAGGAGCTCATCTGTCTTGTTTGCTCCTCTTTCCACAGTGCCTTAGCACACACAAGCTGTTCAATAAATATTTGCCAGGTAAGTAAATGAACCTCTTGGAAGACATTTAGGTTTCCATCTTCATTGCTTGTGGACTGAATTCTGGTTCCCCTCCCATATGACAGCTGTGCAAATGTCACAGCCTATTTTTCTGCACAAGAGTGGGTCTTGTTAATAGCTGTATTCCATATGCCTCACATACAGTTCAGAGCAAAGCAGAGGCTCAATGAATGAGCTGACCCCAATTTTTAAATGTCCTGGGGTAGGAAGACAAAGAACTGTGCAAGTGCTGGCCTGTCTCTTGCTTTATTATTTCCTTCCTGCCACCCCCAACATATCACTTATCTCCATGAGGAGCTCACACGTCACCTTTGTTTGCCCTCTGACCCTCTACCCTAAATGCAGATGAATGTGGAACTCATAAATGTCTACTGAGGGAACAAGACGACAAGGAGCAAGCAAGGATATCTGGATCCCTGCAGACCCTGGGGCACCTTGCAGTGCAGGCCCTCAGGCCCTCAGGGGATGCTAGAAGACCTGACCCTTCAGCCCAGACTCGTGAGGCCTGCAGTGGGCGCTCCTCCTGTCTTAGTGGACATGGTGGGGACACCAAGGGGGTTTCTTGAAGTGGATCTTTGTGCTCCGCAAACCCAGTGGCTGTGTGCAGAGCATCCTGATCTCTAAAACTCTTTCCCAGGCTTTTTAATGGCTGAGATATAATTCACATACTATATAGTTCACTAATTTAAAGTGACAAATTCAGTAGTTTTAGTACATTCAGAGTTGTACAACCATCATGATTTTCATTTCCACATGAACATTTTTACCCCAGAAAGAAATCACATGCCCATTAGCAGTCACTTCCTATTTCCTCTCAAATGCCCCCAGTCCTGGGCAACCACTAATCTACTTCTTGCATCCATACATTTGCTTCTTCTGGACATTTCATATAATACATGGCCTTTTGTGACTGGCTTTTTTCAGTTAACATAATGTTTTCAAGATTTATCCATATTGTTACATGTATTAATACTTCACTCCCCCTCAGCTTTTATTTATTTAATTATTTCTGAGACAGAGTCTCACTTTGTTGCCCTGGGTAGAGTCCCCTGGCATCATGGCTCATAGCAACCTCAGTCTTGGGCTCAAGTGATTCTCTTGCCTCAGCCTCCCAAGTAGCTGAGACTACAGACATGAGGCCATCAGGTGTGTGCCATCCTACTGCTGCTGCTGACAGCAGTGTGACTTTAGTGGCTCTTTAACTTTTCAGCCAATTTCCTTATCTGTCAAACACGTTACTCCAATAGATTCTTAAAGAAGCATTTAATGAGATAACACATACATGGGTCCGTGCCTGTAGCTCAAGTGGCTGAGGCGCCAGCCATATACACCACAGCTGGCACATTCGAATCTAGCCCGGGCCTGCCAAACAACGATGACAACTACAACCAAAAAAAAAATAGCCAGGCTTTGTGGTGGGTGCCTGTAGTCCCAGCTACTTGGGAGGCTGAGGCAAGAGAATTGCTTAAGCCTTGAGTTGGAGGTTGCTGTGAGCTGCGATGTCACAGCACTCTACCCAGGATGACAACTTGAGGCTCTTTCTCAAAAAAAAAAAAAAGGAGAGAGAGAGATAACACATAACCTGATATACAGTATATAATTCTTAGAACATTATCAAGAATACTAGCAGGGCTCAAAAAATATAGCTATTTAAGAAAAAAGCCTAATCCCTTAAAATAAAAAATTGTGACTGCATCTTTAGTCTAAAAAAGAAGACCAAAGAAACTAAACCATCCTGGCCAGAGGTCTGGAAGGATTATATATGTGTAAATTACATGTCAAGTACAACTCTCACTTAGAAACATATTTTCTTCTCATTTCCTAGTAGTGATGGACCCAGAAAAGGCCCAAGACAAGGGAAGCTATCTATCCTCCAACAGAATAGCCTTTTCAATGATTTCTTAAGGCAGTATGTTGGTAGGTCTGCTGACCAGACCATAATGAAAACACTTAATGGGAAGCCGAGAACAAAACGGTCAGCCGGTTCAGTATGCAATTGAGCCACCAACGATCAAAACAAGAGACCCATAAAAAGGGTGTCCAAAGCGGGCATCAATTTAGCTGCTTCTGATGTTAAAGTCTGGCTAAGTAAGTGTTCCCTAGCAAAGAAGACCATAAACATCAAATGCTCATGCAGGAGCCCCAAAGAGAGGAGGAGGAGGGGAATAGGGAGGAGTTAGACAAGAGGCCCAGGTAGACAGTCCTAAATACTCTCTATTGTAATATTGACATCCTGCAAGGGCAACTTTACTCCCAGAGCATCCAATCAAACTAGCTGAAGTTCCAGAGAGGGCATGCTGTGGGGAAGGTATAAGAATGCTGCAGTATGGTTTTAAGGGGGCACCCAGAGAAGCAGCAGCCAGATAAAGAACTTCTTCAATTCTTTGGTCTCTACCTTTGAACAAAGGCCCCATCACTGTCACCTGCAACCTGATACAAGAACCACAGGTGAGAGGCTAGCTGAGGAACTTAAAATGAGAGATGGAGGTTTCTCATTTCCCAATTATCTTTGTTCTTCAAACTCACAGAATAACACGAAGGCTTCTCATCTCCATTACCTTTGTGTACCAATCTCATAAACCATCAGAGATGTTTCATCCTTCAAAATCTCTGTCCACCAAAATCATCATTGTTGCTCAGGCCTGGGTCTGTCTCACCCCGGCCAATCTTTCAAGGATGGGGAGGTGGCTGGTTACCTTTATTTGGCTGATCAAATCTCCTAGCCTGGGCCAAAAAAAGGCCCTCCTCAACCCTAACACTGCTCAGCAGTTTGATTTTATTGTGCATTACCAAAATGCCTCTACTTCCTAATTTTGGACCCATCTTAGGGAGGAGGAAACTCTCCTTTCTCTTTAGGTCTGCCCCAAGCAGGAAATGAGAGCCACCTTTACATACACTCAGCTCTGGAGTAACAGCGCTATCTGGGTGCAGGGACTCTGCATCCACCTTAGCAGTCCCCGACTTCTGAGCCTTTGACCTTGCAGCCATCGCTACACACCTTTCCCCACGCCTCTTTTGAAAACTACCCCTCCCCTCTGCACCATTCTAGCTGCAAACATTACAATGAGTGAATGATAAAGAGTCAACCCAGTTTCAAAATACGTCTATAAATGGAAAAGATGTTTAAGATAGCACATTTTAAAACAAGGAAAAAATGGGAAGGAAGAAAAAAGGAGTGAGGAACAAGCGCACAGGCCAGGCAACGCCTGCCCTGGTTGGTGCAAGACGCTGGTGCTGCGCCCCAGACATTCATCCTGCCCGGCTCCACAGGTGACCCTGGTCGAGAGACTGGCTCCCCCAAACAAGTGCAGCCCCTCAGAACAGGCCTTCCCCAGTTGATCATCGGACCGAAAAAGATCACGGCTCTTTTTCCTCACCGCGGCACGCGCGCCCCCGTGACCTCCTCGCTCTGCTAAACCGCGCCCAGAGCCGCGGGCCCAGCGGCGCGCGGCGGGAGGAGAGAGAGGCCGGGGTCGGGGTGCGCCGCTCAGCGCCGCCGCCAGGCGACTCCTCACCCCGGCCGGGGTTCGAAGCGGCGCGGCCGGAGAAGAGGAAGGAAGACGTTAGGTTTTCAATCTGGTTTCTGTCAGAGGGCGGGTCAGGCGCCGCGCAGGGGTGGCTGGAGCAACCGGAGACCCGAGCAGCCGCGGCGGCGACTTCCCGGGAGGAGCCGACCCCGGCGCCCGGCCCAGCCCCGCGCGGGCTCCGGGGCTCCGGCCGCCGTCCAGCCGCCCGGCGCGTCGGCTCCCCGGCTGCCCCGGGACCTCGCTTACCATCTGCGCCACCTTCAGCAGGGCCGCGTGCGTGCGGGGATACGCGGAGTCCAGCAGCCCCTCCGAGGGGCTCGCGCCGGGCGGGGCCGCCCCGGCTCCGGCCCCGGGTCCGAGCGCGCCGCCGCCGCTGCTGCACGTGGTGCGGACGAGCCCGGCTCCGTGCGACATCGCGCGGCCCCAGCCGGCCGGCCGCCTCCCGGGCCGCGGCCCCGGGGCCAGATAAGAAGGGAGGGCGGGCCGGACGGGCGGGGCGGCGCCGGGCCGGGCCGGACGAGGGCGGGGCCGCCGGGTCCGGCCCCGGCGCGGGGACGCGGAGCCGGCGGTGGCGGGACCCAGCGGGGACGGCGGATCGCCGCTTCCAGAGAGGGAGCGCCGGGTCCTGGCCCGCAGAGAGGCGCGGAAGTCGGGAGTGCAGCGAGAGGAAACCGGATGCCTCGGGCCGTGGCCTCCCCGAGTGGGCAAGGCCCGGGCTGCAGCTGGTACTGAGCCTCCTGGGATTTTGTGTGGGCGCGGCTGCGGATGTGTGCAAAGGGGGCTTCATTGAAGTTTAACTTATCACAGTGAAATGCTCAGCCCTTACGTGTTCAGCTCCATTAATTTTTTATGTATGTGTACACCTGTGTAATCATCAGCCAGATCAACAAATAGAACCAGCCCATCACCCCTAAAAGTTCTATCGTGCTCCTCCCAGATCTTCCTTCCTTCCCTGTCCCACTCCCCAACCATCCCAGGCAACCACTTCAGGATATTCTGCTGTCACTATAAATATAGTTTTGCCCGTTCCTGGACTTCATATACTTGGAATAATGCAGAAGGTTCTCATCTGTAGGCTTCTTTCATTCAACATAACACATTTGGGATTCATCCTGTTGGGGATATAAATAGTTCCTAGCAGGGGTGACTGACTTTTTATTGCTGAATAGTATTCCACTGTATGAAAATGTCAAGAGTTTGTAAAAATTCATTCACTGTTGATAGACGCAGGGCTGCTTACTTGCTTCCTCCTTCCCTTTTTCCCTTCACTAAAATTAAGAGTAAAGAAAGCTGTGGTGAATATTCTGGTATAATTTTTTTGTTGTTTTTGGTGGGCACAAGCTCTTACTTTTCTAGGGTTACTATCTCTGAGCGGACATGCTGGTCACAGGTAGGAATATGTTACTTCTATTAGAAGCTGCCAGTTATCCTAGTGACATTCTATGTTGTACCCCCTCGAGGTAGTTTTAAAAATGAGTACAGGTCCAAACAGGACTACCAAAATGAGGTATGTTATCGGTGTTCCTTCTGAGCAGAGTGTCCCTGTGGCCTCTTGGAGATAACATCAAAAATCTCCCTGTATGAGCTTGCTTGTTTGGGATTTTTTTTCATCTCACTTCACAATAGATGATAATCTATGAGTTCATTTGATGAGGGCACTGTTCTGTTATCAAAAGACTTTACAATGCAGCAGTCTTTTTTTTTTTGAGACAGAGTCTCACTATGTTGCCCTCCATAGAGTGATGTGGCATCACAGCTCACAGCAACCTCAAACTCTTGAGCTTAAGCAAATCTCTTGCCTCAGTCTCCCAAGTAGCTGGGACTACAGGTGCCTGCCATAACGCTTGGCTATTTTTTGTTGCAGTTGTCATTTTTGTTTAGCTGGCCTGGACCGGTTCAAACCCGCCACCCTAGGTATATGTGGCTGGCACCTTAACTAACCGCTTGCGCCACGGGTGCCGAGCCTTTTTTTTTTTTTTGAGACTTAGTCTCATGTAGCAAAGTCTTAGTAATTCTAGAATGTGGCCAGCATGGTGGCTCTCACCTCTAATCCTAGTACTCTGGGAGGCCAAGGCAGATGGATCACTTGAAGTCAGGAGTTTGAGAGCCTGAGCAAAATGGAGACCTGGTCTCTACTAAAAATAGAAAAACTAGCTTGTGGCCCATGTCTGTAGTCCTAGCTACTCAAGAGGCTGAGGCAGGAGGATCACTTGAGCCCAGGAGTTTGAGGTTGCTGTGAGCTGTGACACCAGTGCACCCTAACCAGGGCATAGAATGAGAGTCTGTCTCAAAAAAGAAAGAAAGAAAAAGAAATTCTAGAATGTGGAATGATATCCATGCAATGTCTGTTTTGACAAGTCTCTCAAGTGACTCTGATGCATGCTCAAGTTTGAGCCACTGTCTTTATCAGAGTCCACTAGAGTTGAGACATCTGGAGATTCTTTATGCTACTTTTATAGAAAGCACACTTGACAATTCTCATGACCAAAAATTTTTGCCTTCAATATGTGTCTTCTCTTTAGACAACAGTCACAGCTGCCTGGTACTTTCTTTCCCTGTAAATCAGGAATAATTACACCTGGGGGCTGCTGTGACAGTGTGGTAGAAATGCAGGCGTACTGTGACATTTCTGACTCTATACCCACCGGCATGAAGTTAGTGTTGCATATCATTCTTCATGTAGATTTACATTTTCACTGCTCCTGTGGTTGTTCAAGGCTTCATAGCCCAGAATGGAGATGACAGGGGATTTTTGCTGAAGTGAGGGCTTCAGGGAAGCAGAAAAACCAAGTGCTAGGTAATCTCTCCTCTGAGAGGCCTTTATCCGATTCTCCAACAATCTTCTAACTCAGTGATATTCAGCGTATGGTCTCCAGATTAGCACCAGCAGCATCTGAGAACTTGTAAGAAATCTAAACTCTTAGAGCCCCATGCTGACCTGCTAAATCAGAAACTCTGGAGGTGGGGCTCAGCAGTCTGTGTTTTAACAAGTCCTCCCAACCCCCACCCCCACCCCTTCCTCCTAACCCCACCCTGTGAATCTGTACTTGTTCAAGTTTGAGAATCACTATCAGATCCTGAATCCATTTAGGAAATATTGCTGAGATGCTGGGCTTTTCTGCCTGGTGTTGACTAATATGCTGCCCAGCTCTAATAGGAACTAAACACTGTGTTGGCCACTCAATGCTGATTGCTTTATCATGATCAGTTAAGTGCTGAGCAAGGTCCTTAGCAGTGTGAGAGCTGTTGCTGGCCTGATATACAAGAAAAGGCTCCAAAGATCAGACCTGGCTAAGTACACTGAGCTGTGTACACTGAAGTGCAGCTTGCTGGGTAGGAATGGCTGTCCCATAGGGGAACAAGGGCTTTGGCAAAGTAGCTCTCTTTAAAGATGTCACACTCTAAGAGGGAACCAGCTAGATGGGTGGCCTCTCAACAACTGATGAGAATTCAAGAATTTCCAAGTTCTTCTTTCCCTTACACCAACAGGGTGCAGGGGGCTTATTGACAGTTCCAAGGCTTCAATTAGAGTGTCACTGACGGTCCACAATCACTTTTATACCAGTGTGATTATGATGATACATCTGATCAGATAAAATGAAAAAAAGCAATGAAATGAGAATTGACTCTGTATTAGTCATAGTGCTTTTGGTTGCAATGACAAACTAAACTCGTGCAAAAAGAATTCATTGGGTTGTGTAACTGCACTAGCCAGAGGTATATACCCATTCCAGGCAGGTGGGATTCCGGTGTTTTTCCGGCACACTAAGGACCTTCATCTCTTGTCTTCACTCTCCTCTGGGTGTTGGCTTTTCTGTCATGCGGGCCCTCTCATGACCTCTGGCAGCTCAGCCTCACATAATAATCCTACCTCTTTATAACAGCACCTCCTTCCACTGGCTCTGGTACTGCCTTGTTCTGCTCAAGGGGCCATGACAAAATAACACACACAGGGTGGTTTATCAACAGGAGTTTATTACAGATGTGGGGGGCTAGAAATCCAAGATCCAGGTATCATTAGGCTTGGTGCCTGGTGAGGCCTTTCATTGTGGTCACCCTCTCGCTGTGTCTTTACATGACTTCGCCTCTGCACATGTGGAGAAAGAAATCTCTGGGGTCTCTTCCTTTACTTCTAAGGACACCAGTCCTATTGGTTTAGGGCCCTGCTCTTATGACCAAATTTAATCATAATTATCTCCCTGGGGATATCTTCAAATACAATCATATTAGGGGTTAGATGGCTGGGTGCAGTGGTTTATGCCTGTAATTCTAGCACTCTAGGAGGCTGAGGCAGGAGGATCACTTGAGCTCAGAGGTTAGAGATCAGCCTGAGTAAGAGCAAGACCCGTCTCTACTAAAAATAGAAAAGTTATCTGGGCATGTGGCAGGCAAGCTGTAGTCCTAGTTACTTGGGAGGCTGAGGCAAGAGGATCACTTGAGCCCAAGAGTTTGAGGTTGCTGTGAGCTATGAAGGCACTCTACCCAAGGTGACAGAGTGAGACTCTGACTCAAACGAAAAATAATTATAATTGGGTGGCGCCTGTGGCTCAGTGAGTAGGGCGCCAGCCCCATATACTGAGGATGGTGGGTTTGAACCCAGCCCTGGCCAAACTGCAACAAAATAATAGCCGGGCGTTGTGGTGGGTGCCTATAGTCCCAGCTATTCGGGAGGCTGAGGCAAGAGAATCACCTAAGCCCAAGAGCTGGAGGTTGCTGTGAGCTGTGATGCTACAGTGACAAAGTGAGACTCTGTCTCTAAAAAAAAAAAAAAAGAAAAGAAAGAAAAACAATAATAATAGTTAGGGGTTAGTTAAGACTTCAAGATAGGAATTTTGCAGGGGGGACACAATTTAGTCCATAACAGGCACTAACTCTCATTGATCCTAATATGGGTCATGGTTCTATCTTTCAATTAATAATATTATAGTCAGAGGGGTGGAATATTTGTATGGGACAGGCCAAGTTCTACATACCCATGGAGCTGGGGCTGGGGTAGGGTTAGCTCAGTAGAATCATAGGAACTGAGTGGGGGAAGGGTGGTTCCAAAAAGGAAAATCAGGGTGCAAGGATCAGAGAGAGGAGTGCATATTAGGGAGTGTTACAGACTGGATATTCATGTCCCCTCAATATTTAGAAGTTGAGTGGCTGAGGCCCAGCACGTGGAAAGCAGTATGTGCTCACTACTGAGGGGCAACCCAGGAAATCTGGTCTTTAGTGCCAGGTGGGGTCCTAGAGCCTTTGCCTCTGTCTTGCTCGGCTCTTTGTCTGAGACACAAGGGTCTGGAATCAAACTGTCTGGGTTTGGCTCTTGGTTCTGTCACTTGCTAGATTGCGCAGACTTGGACAAGTTATTACCCCTTTCTGAGCCTCCATTTCCTCATCTGTAAAGAGTAACAATAAAACTCACCCCTCAGGGTAACTGTGAGACATACATTGTAATAAACATGGAAACTGCCTAGAAGAGTGTCTGGCTTACAGTAATAAACGTCACCTGTTCTGTTATTATTCCTTCAGTCCATTCGTATTTGAACAATAAAGCTCCACTATCTGGCAGCTGAGGGCTCCCCATGGGTTTCTGTTTCTATAATCATAAACATCAAAGACCATCTTTAAAGGTGAAATAAAAGACTATTTGGATTTAGGCAATCAAGGCATTGAGAGAGCTTCTGGGGGAAAGTTTTTCTGGGACATGGAGGAGGGGGAAGGAGGATTCACCTAGTTATTTTATTTGCCTGCTTCAACCCACATTCAGTAAGCCTTTTTGAGAGGCTTCCACATGCCAAAGCAAACACTTCCCAGGACAGGAACTCCCTCCCCCAGGGAGTTTGTAACCTATAGCAATACAGGGAAATATAATCATGTAGCAGAGGAAGCTGTGACTGTCATCTCCCTGGAGAGTGGTCAAGGTCTGGGCTAGAAGATTCCCTGCTTGTGTTTAGTGTTTATCACAGTGCTTGCCCCAAAGTCCTCCTGAAAACTCATTTGTGAGACTAACACGAGATACAGGGATGGCCCAAAGCAGGAAGTAAGCAGCTTATCTTGAGTCAGGAGAAGGGTGGCAAAGATTTTATGGCTAAGAACCCAAAAAGCATAGGCAATGAAAACAAAAATAAACAAATGAGACTATGTTAAAACGAAAAAGCTGCTACATAACAAAGGAAACAAAAGCAGAGTGAAAAGACAAGCTATTGAAAGGGAGAAAATATTTGTAAACTATTCTGGCTACTTTTTTCTATTTTTAGCAGATCTGGGGTATCATTCTTGTTCAGGCTGATCTTGAACCCCTGAGCTCAAGTGATCCACCTGCCTTAGCCTCCCAGAGTGCTAAGATTACAGGTATGAGCCACCGCACCTGGCCTATAAAATAATCTAAAAAGGTTTGTTCTGATCTAAATTTGAGGACCATGTTTTCTAAGAAGGCAGGGGGCATGATGAGGCATGTCTGCTCTTTCCTCACGGCTAGCAACTCAGTTTTAGAGGATCCCCTTGGCCAAGAGAGGGTCCAGTCAGTGAGCTGCTGGGGGGAAGCCTTAAGATTTTTAGTTCAAGGCGAAAGTGGGGTTCTGTGGAATGCCATGGAGGACATCTTACTCTGTCAGGGGAGTGGTAGGGAAATCAGGGAGGCTTCCTGAAGGAGAGGCCATCTTAATGACACACTGAAGGACAAAGAGCTGTTAACCAGCTTTAGGTGAGTGACAAAGAGAATTCCAGATAAGTGCTCAGAGGCAGGACACATCAGAGGGCATGAGGTTCATTCTGGTTTGAGGATGGGGTAAAATAATTTATCATCTCTCATGGCTCTGTGATTTGACTGGGCTCCACTGTGCAGGTCTCGTGCTGTGACAGTCAGGTGGCAGCTGGGGCTGGAGTCATTGGAAGGCTTGGTTGGGTTGGACATCCAAGGTGGCTCTCTCATACAGCTGGTGGTTGATGCTGGCAATTGGCTGGGAGCTCAGCTACTACTGTCAACCGGAGTGCCTACATGTGGCTTGGGCTTCTTGAGGGAGGGTTGCAGGGTATTCTGGGAGGCAGGAAGAAGCTAAAAGGACAGTTAAGGGCTACATCTGGAACTGGAACATCATTACATCCTCTGCATTCTTTTTTTTTTGGCCGGGGCTGGGTTTGAACCCGCCACCTCCGGCATATGGGACTGGCGCCCTACTCCTTGAGCCACAGGCGCCGCCCTACGTCCTCTGCATTCTCCCAAAGCACTTACAGGACATGCCCATAATCAAGGGGGTGCTGAAATAAACTCCACCATGGATTGGGAAGGTGCATGGTGATAATTGCTGTGATCATGTTTGGGAAATATAATCTGTTGAACCTCCTGAGAGGCATGGAAACTTAAGGCATGGAAAGCTCTCAGCACAGTGCTTGGTACATCCAGCCTGTTCTTGGCCTTCACACTGACATCTTCAGCACCAATCATAATGCCCGGCATACAGTAGAGGATCGTTATAATTTTTACATCTGATAGTGGAAGAATCGTCTACCACTTATGTTTAATTGCCATGCAGCCTAAGAATAATTGTGACTGTCATTACACAGATCAACGTCACTATTCTATATAATTATTATTATTAATATTATTTTTAGGGACAGAGTACTGCTTTGTTGTCCTGGCTAGAGTGCAGTAGAGTGACCATAACTTACTGTAACCTTGAACTCCTGGGGTAAAGTGATCCTTTCACTTCAGCCTCCAAAGTAGCTGAGACTACAGGCCCATGCCACCACAAGTGGCTAATTTTTTTTTTTTTTTGTAGAGACAGTCTCACTGTACCGCCCTTGGGTAGAGTGCCGTGGCGTCACACGGCTCACAGCAACCTCTAACTCTTGGGCTTACGCGATTCTCTTGCCTCAGCCTCCCGAGCAGCTGGGACTACAGGCGCCCGCCACAACGCCCGGCTATTTTGTGGTTGCAGTTTGGCCGGGGCTGGGTTTGAACCCGCCACCCTCGGCATATGGGGCTGGTGCCCTACTCACTGAGCCACAGGCGCCGCCCAACAACTGGCTAATTTTTAAATTTTTTTGTAGAGATGGGCTCCTGCTGTGTTGCCCAGGTTGGTCTTGAACTCTTGGCCTCTGGCAATCCTTCTGCCTTGGCCTTCTAAAGTGGCAGGATTACAGGTGTGAGCCACCACACCCAGCCATATTCTATTAAATTAAAACTTGAAGCATGATGCTCAGTCTGCATTAGTTTTTATGTATGCGACATAATTCTCTACTGGAAAGTGGGGAACAAATTAGAGGAAACATATTTGGGCACCCAAGAAAAAGTAGCACTGGAAATAGCACTGGACTCAGAGTTAGAAGTCCTGGCTTGGAATCGAGGTGCCTCAGAGCTGCTCTGAGTATCAGTCTCTACATCTGCAAAGTGGGGATGATGTACTTCAAAGGGCTGTGTGAGTACTCAGTGAAATTATACTTATTCAGGCATTCAGGACACATTAATGGAATGTGAAATAGGCTGAGATGCAAGATGGCTGGAATGTTGGGGACACTGGCAGACAGGTACAAACAGCATTTGAACCAGAGCCTAGCAAAAACAAAACAAAAAACCTCTGGGGTTGCTTTTGGTTTTGTCCTGTCTTCACTGCTCATAAGGCTCATCCAGGTTATGTGCATTGTCCGATGTCCTGCAGAGAGCTCTGTGCACAATTAGGGGAACAAGAAAAATTGCTAACACTCGTTTCCTGGCTTGGGCCGTTTGCACTTGTGCTTAGTTCCAGCCTGCAGCAGACGATCTGGCCCTGAACTGCACCTGTGGTGCCTGCAGCGCCTCCTTCCTCCCAATGTGTCTCTAGAAAAACCACGGTAAGGTGGACTGTCATCCCAGCAGGCTGGTACTGGCTTATGTCTGTCTGCTTCAATGTGACTGGCGAGGAGCGACAGCTCGGCATTGGCCAGTGAGGGCATGGTGACATTTGATGGGCTGGGTAGTGAAGCTTTAGACAGTTGGCTCTCTTCTGATTTCTGATTACTTCCTGTGTGATTATTTGCTGCCTCCCCACATAGCCTCGGGGCTCCTGTGGGCACTGCTTCATGAATGTTTTCTAGGGGCTATAACTTGTAGATGGGTACCCACATTTTTGGCTGTATGCGTAGAAGGGGTGGGACCAGAGGACACTCTAATCTTTTTTTTTTTGGTAGAGACAGAGTCTTACTTTATGGCCCTCGGTAGAGTGCCGTGGCCTCACACAGCTCACAGCAACCACCAACTCCTGGGCTTAAGCGATTCTCTTGCCTCAGCCTCCCGAGTAGCTGGGACTACAGGTGCCCGCCACAACGCCCGGCTATTTTTTGGTTGCAGTTTGGCCGGGGCCAGGTTTGAACCCGCCACCCTCGGTATATGGGGCTGGTGCCTTACCGACTGAGCCACAGGCACCGCCCGGACACCCTAATCTTTAACAGTGAGAGGATCTGCTAGAAGACTGGTTTGCTTTGCTAGACAAAGGGGGACTCTAGCTGCTGGTCTGGCTGCAGGTGAGGTTGCATGGACCCATTTGTGAAATGGTGAAATGTGTCTGAAAATGCAGGGAAAGTTCAGCAAGCACCACGCGAATGTTAAGCACTGCTAGCCTGGTGTGCTAATTTTAATGCTTTCCACCAGAGATGGTATTTTGGCTGTGAAGTTACCTACTAGAAAGAAGAGAAGTGGAGAGACAGACAGAAGGTGAAAGAGAAATAAGACTGAGAGACTGACAGGTGAACAGAGACAGAGGTAAATGTGTTTCTGGGGATAAGAAAGCGTTATCATTTTTTTTTTTTTTTCTGAGACAGAGTCTCACTTTGTCACCCTTGGTAGAGTGCTGTTAGCATCATAGTTCACAGCAACCTCAAACTCTTGGGCTTAAGTGATTCTCTTGCTTCAGGCTCCCAAATAGCTGGGACTACAGGCGCCCGCCATGACACCCGGCCATTTTTAGAGCTGAGGTCTCATTCTGGCTCAGGCTGGTCTTGAATCTGTGAGCTCAGGCAATCCACCCGCCTCGGCCTCTCAGAATGCTAGGATTACAGGTGTGAGCCACTGCACGCAGCCAGCATTATCATTTGTTATGAATTATGACCCTCCACGCTATATTCGGATGTTGAAATCCTAACCTCTGGTACCTCAGAATAGGACTATATTTGGAGATTGGGCTTTTAATCAATTAATTAATTTAGAGACTGAGTCTCACCCTATTGCCCCAGCTACAGTTCTGTGGCATCATCGTAGCTCACAGAAACCTCAAACTTCCGGACTCAACTCATCCTCTTGCCTCAGCCTCCCCAGTAGCTGGGAGTATAGGCGGGTGCCACCATGCCCAGCTAGTTTTTCTATTTTTAGTAGAAATAGGGTCTGGCTTTTGCTCAGGCTGGTCTCAAAGTCCTGAGCTCAAGGAATTCACTGGTCTTGGCCTCCCAGAGTGCTAAGATTACAGGTGTGAGCCACTGCACTGCTCAGCTAAGATTAGGCTTTTAAATAGTTAAGCAAGAATAGGGTTGTTAAGGTGGGCCCTAATTCCATATGACTGGTGCTTTCTAAGAGATTAGGACAAATACCATACAGAGAGAGGGGCACTGTGTGAGGACACAGTGAGAAGGTAACCATCTACAAGCCATGGAAAGAGGCCTCAGAAGAAACTCAATCTGCTGACACTTTTTTTGTTTGTTTTGAGACAGTCTCAAGCTGTCACCCTGGGTAGAGTGCTGTGGCGTCACAGCTCACAGCAACCTCAAACTCTTGGGCTTAAGCGATTCTCTTGCCTCAGTCTCCCAAGTAGCTGGGATTACAAGTGCCCACCACAATGCCTGGCTATTTTTTTTTTTTTTTGGTTGCAGTTGTTGTTTAGCTGGCCCGGGCTGCGTTCAAACCCGCCATCCTTGGTGCATGTGGCTGGTGCCGTAACCACTGTGCTACAGGTGCCAAGCCTCTGGTGACACTTTGATTTTACACTTTTAGTCTCCAGAACTGTGAGAAAATAAATTTCTGCTGTTTAAGGCACCCACTCCGTGGTATTTTGTCATGTTAGCCTTAGCAAACTGACACAGCGTTTATGTTTGAGTTCAGAACCAATCAAGGATTATTTCAGAAGAAAAATTTTTTCATGATTTTAAAAACATCAGTAGCATGATTTTTTTTAATAAAAAACTTGTGTTTTCATTCTTAAAACTTGAGAATGGTATTTGCTTTTTTCTAAATAGAAATATAATATAAAAATGTAAACATTACAGGAATGAAAAGGAAACAAGAAAAATAAAAACCTTTTAAAGTTTCAACTTCTTTCCCCCTATATAAATGAAACTTTGTACCCTTTGACGAGTATTCCTCACCACCGGCACCATTCTGCTCTCTGCTTCTTTAGATTCCATTAGATCCTGCCATGTGTGTTTTCTGTGCCTTATTTCATTAGGTTCATCTGTGTTGTCACGAGTGACAGGACTTTCTTCCTTTTCGAGGCTCAGTAGTATTCCACTGTGTACCCACTCTTTCTTTACTCTTTCTGCTGATGGACATTTAACTTGCTTCCACCTCTTGGTCGTTGTGAACAACACTGCACTGAGCCTGGGAATGCAGATCTCTCTTCAAAATACTGATTTCTTTTCCTTTGATTATAAACCCAGAGTGGGATTACTGGATCAGATGGTAGTTCTATTTTTTGAGGAATCTCCATACTGTTCTCCATAATGACTATAGTAATTTACATTCCCACCAAGTGTGCAAGCATTCCCCTTTCTCCTTATCCTCACCAATACTTATCCTTTTTTTTTTTTTTTTAATAATAGCTATTCTAATAAATGTGAAGTGACATCTCATGGTTTCAATCTGCATTTCTCTGATGATGAATGATGTTAAGCATTTTTCCATATACCTGTTGTATGTCTTCCTTGGAGAAATATCTACGTAGGTGCTTAGCTCATTTTTAGATCGGATTTTCTTGTTATTGAGTTCCTTATATGTTTTATTATATTTGCCCCCTTATTAGATGTGTGCTTTGCAAACATTTTCTCCCTAAACTAAAATTTTAGGTCAGACCAAGGTTAAGTGCTCAAGCATTAAGGACTGTACACTTAACTCACAGGAGAGGTCGTCTTTCAGACTCCGTTAACTTTTATTTTATATATACAGTTCCAACAAGTCTGACAAAAATTGAAAACACTTCACTGGAAGAATTTAGGCTACTGTCGAAAGGAGATATACTATCATGGAAGAAAGACTGTATTGTTGGTCTAGACAGTGAAGAAAGGTTATAACTCTATAAAAAGCAGATGAAAGAATTACATGAGGCTATTTGGGACTTTGCTGGATTATAGCCCTGTTTTTAATAATGATCATTCCTTATTTTAAAAAAGTTAAAGTCAGTCCAGTGATCTCTATGTAAGAGATCAACAAAGACCAGTACATGTTTTACAAAGATTTTCAGTCAAAATGTCAGCTTTGTCATTGTGGAACCATTCTCCCAAGTATGGTGGAAGAATGTTCTACAATTGTATAAGGCAGTAGAATGATGTGAATGTAAGAGTTTCGCTCCTTGTACGCTAGTTATACAGATGTAAATTCTCACACTTATCTTTTTATGAGTGATCTGCAGGTAGGCTAACATTGTGAACAGACTCTGAACCTTTTAAAGATGGAAACCCACCTCTCCTTTCAGACTTAGCCCTCTCTTCTACTATATCCATGAAATCTCTCCTACATGAGATAAGTGGTGACCAAAGATGACTACGCTTCCTTCTGAAAAAAGACCATCAGCATAGTCCTCTAAGCTGCCTTCATGCAATTGCTCTGCCTATTCATCCACCATTATAAAGGGCCTTGATGATGTTAAATTTTTCTATGAATAGGATCCTGATTTTTTTTAACCTGCTAACACTACTACTTTCTCTTGTCTTTCATTTTAATGTACTTGTTATTTCATGATTATGAATTAATTTTATGCACATTGGTGAAAACTGAAGGAAACTCAGAAAAACAACGAAAAAAAAAATCACTCCATGATCCTACCACTCTTGACTACTTTGTTTTGCCTTTTTAAAACTCCAAGTTATACTAGAAATGTTTCCTATTAAAAATTCCTTATAAGCAGTTTTTAGTGGCATTGATTTTTCATGTGTGTACAACTTATTTTTCTCCATTGTATATTTTTAGAAAGACAGCACTTTAACAAACTGATCCTCAATTTAATAGCCAATCTAGCAACCCAGTTTCATAGCTTAAGAAATGGGTCTGTTAAAAATACATACTAAAGTCATTAATAATGGTGTTAACCAATGGATTCTGAATAAACTTGAGAGAGGATCACTGGGAGTACATTAATTTCTAAAGGCTCATTGAATAGATTTAACCACTTAAGCATTCTCCTTCGGTTAAAGCTTTAGGCTAGTGGTTCTCAGCCTGTGGGTCTCGACCCACAGGAACTATATTAAAGGGTGTGGCATTAGGAAGGTTGAGAACCACCGCTTTAGGCTGACTTCATTTTTTTCCAATGTTATACGTAAGACCAAAGGCCAAGATTATCATCTTTATGCATAAATCTTAGACTCGTAAAAGATACACCTCCAGGCTTAAGGAAACATATATATATATATATTTTTTAAGATAGGATCTCACTCTGTCACCCCGGCTAGAGTACAGTGGCATCATCATAACACCCTGCAAACTTCCAACTCCTGGGCTCAAGTGATCCTCCTGCCTCAGCCTCCCCAGTAGCTGGGAGCTACTACTGATATATGCCACTATGCCCAGCTAATTTTCCTATTTTTTTGTAGAGACAATTGTATTCTTCTTGCTCAGGCTGGTCTCCAACTCCTGGCCTCAAGTGATTCTCCCATGTTGGCCTCCCCAAATGCTAGGATTATAGGAGTGAGCCACTGTGACTGGCTGGAAGAAACACAAACATTTTTAAGGTTTTTTATATACAGAGGGTGCTAAAAAAAATTGTACACATTTTAAGAAAGGGAAAAACTATTAAAGTTGTAATACTCAATATACATAAAAAACATGTTATCTCGTACGTTGTATCTTGTATCTCTTGTAATTGCGGAAGTCAAATGTGACTTAAGTATTACAATTTAAATAGTTTTTTCCTTTCTTAAAATGTGTATTTCTTGGCATCCTCTGTCTATTGCCAAATAAGTTTCTGGAAATGTAGTATCATCTTGTCCCCACACTGTGCATAATTCTTACCTGGTTCCTTTTCTCATAGTCTTAATGTTTTCAGCAGATGAGGCTGGAGGAGCTGGGAACCAGGAGCTATTCTGTGTAACCTTGGGCAAGTCATTGATCACCCCAGGGAACCTCACTGTACTCATAAATGGAACTGTGGACATCTTTCTTATTTATTTATTGAGACAGAGTCTCACTTTGTCACTCTTGGTACGAGTGCCATGGCATCACTGTTCACGACAACTTCAAACTCTTGGGCTTAAGAGATTCTCTTGCCTCAGCCTCCTGAGTAGTTGGGACTACAGGCGCCCACCACAACACCTGGCTATTGTTTTTTTTTTTTTTTTTTGTAGAGACAGAGTTTTACTTTATTGCCCTCGGTAGGCGTCACACAGCTCACAGCAACCTGCAACTCCTGGGCTTAGGCGATTCTCCTGCCTCAGCCTCCCAAGTAGCTGGGACTACAGGCGCCTGCCACAACGCCTGGCTATTGTTTTGTTGCAGTTTGGCTGGGCCTGGGTTTGAACCCGCCACCCTCGGTATATGGGGCCGGCGCCCTGCTCACTGAGCCACAGGCGCCGCCCAACACCTGGCTATTTTTAGAGATGGGGTCTCACTCTGGCTCAGGCTGGTCTGGAACTCAGCTGTGGCAATCCACCTGCCTCAGCCTCCCAGAGTGCTAGGATCATAGGTGTGAGCCGCCGTGCCCAGCCGACACCTTCCTAAATTTTTTTTTTTTTTAAGACAGTCTCACTATGTCACCGTCTGTAGAGTGCTATGGTGTCACAGCTCACAGCAATCTCAAACTCTTGGGCTTAAGTGATTCTCTTGCCTCAGCCTCCCAAGTAGCCTACAAGTGGACTCCCAAGGACCCTACAAGCCTCCCAAGTGGACTACAGGTGCCTACCACAATGCCCGGCTATTTTTTGGTTGTAGTTGTCATTGTTGTTTGGCAGGCTGGTGTTGGATTCAAACCTGCCAGCTTTGGTGTATGTGGCTGGTGCTCTAGCTGCTGAGCTACGGGCACCGAGCTGACACCTTCCTAATTTAAGACAAAGATTTTTTGAGGATCAACTGACATGGTGTTGTGAAAGCAACTCACATATAAAGTTGTGGGTTGAATCATGTGAAATTGCCATTTTTGAGGGACGAAAGTCTAATACTGACGATTTCACATGGCTTAATAACATATCATTAAATGGTTGGCAGTTACTAGGCCCTACAGCTACAGCTTATAAACAAATAATCATTTATGTTCTAGAAACCCCTCCACTACTTGCATGTTTTCCCAAGTACCCAGCTTATTAACCACCTGGTAGCTCCATTTATCAAGCGCTTTTCTGACATCTTATTTCTGAGCACCATAAAGGCATCCACAGCTCAGCTCTTCACTTCCAGGCCCGGCTGGCCTGCTCAGTGCTCAGTCCCTTGTGATACAGAGGTCTCCTGTTGCTGATCTAACCTCCCATCCCCTCACTAGTCTCCATCCCCATGGTACTGGTTTCAGAAGTATCCCCTCTCCCCCATGCATGCCCTCTCTTAGTTCCCTCTGTTGTCTTCTAACCTGCTAATTCTTCAAGGTAGCCCAGAACTCTTTATTAACTTCCTGGTCTCTCCACTTCATCAGATGTTTAATTGACACCTACCATGTTCCAGGCACTGTGCTGAGCTCCAGAGGAAAGATGGAGATGAAAACCTAGTCTCAACTCTCCAAAAGATCACAAGACAGATGGGCAACAGAAGGCAATAAATAATAATTCCGTAGCATGTCAAATGGGATAAGGGCAACCTTAATAGACATTTAAAAAATCTTTTTCCTTCTAAAATCAACTTTATGGAGGTATAATTTACATAAAACACACCCATTTTAAGAGAGCTGTTCATGAATTTTTTTTCTTCTCACTCTGTTGCCCTGGGTAGAGTGCCATGGCTTCATCACAGCTCACAGTAACCTCAACCTCCTGGGCTCAAGTGATTCTCTTGCCTTGGCCTCCTGAGCATCTGGGACTACAGGTGCCCATCATAACACTGGGCTAATTTTTCTATTTTTAGTAGAGATGGGGTCTCATTCTTTCTGTGGCTGGTTTTGAACTCCTGAGCTCAGGAGATCTATTCACCTCAGCCTTCCAGATTGGTAGGACTACAGGTATGACCCACCACACCCAGGCTTGTTTGCGAATTTTGAGAAATGTATACTCCTAGGCAACCCCTACCTCAATCAAACTGTAGAATACTTCAATCACCTCAGAACTTCTCCTTGTAGCCCTCTTTAGTCAATCTTTCCATCTCCATCCTCAGGTAACCACTGATCTGCTTCCTATCACTATAGCTTCTAGAATTTCTTTTTTTTTTTGTAGAGACAGAGTCTCACTTTATGGCCCTGCGTAGAGTGCTGTGGCCTCACACAGCTCACAGCAACCTCCAACTCCTGGGCTTAAGCGATTCTCTTGCCTCAGCCTCCCGAGTAGCTGGGACCACAGGCGCCCGCCACAACGCCCGGCTATTTTTTGGTTGCAGTTTGGCCCGGGCCGGGTTTGAACCCGCCACCCTCGGTATATGGGGCCGGCGCCCTACCGACTGAGCCACAGGCGCCGCCCAGCTTCTAGAATTTCATATAAATAGAATCAAACATTTTTCTTTTTGGACTGGCTTCCTTCATTCAACATAAGAGCTGGGGGATTCTCTTACATCACCATATGTATCAGTAGATTGTTCCTTTTTTATTGCTGGGAGGTATTTCATTGCATGGATACACAGTTTGTCTATTCATTCACCATTTGATGGACACTGGATCATTTCCAGTTTGGGCAACTATGAATACAGTTGCTATGCATATTCTTGCACAAGTCTTTTCATGGATAAATATCTAGGAATAGAACTGCTGGGTTATAAGTGTATGTTTAATTTTATAATTATGCCATTTTACACTCTCACCAGCAATGTATGAGAATACAGATGCTTCAAAACCTTATGAACACCTGGGATTATCAGTTTTTTCTACTTTTAGCCATTCTTAAGGTTGTGAAGTAACATCTTATAGTGGTTTTAATTTGAAAAAAACAAAAAATAACACCTTTGATCTCTAAGTTCTTTCCCCCAAACTCCAGGACTTTAGGCCACATCCTCATTCTGAGTCAAGGTTCTTTAGCACTTAACGGCCAATTTACACACAGAAAAGGAGCTTATAGGACTCTGTCTTTGAGACACAAGGGAGAGCTCTCATATGTTAACATGGCTGGAGGCCAGATCACACACATTCCTCTTTCACACTAAACTTTCCTTTTGCAGTGAACAAAGCCAAGTCAGGAGGTGCTCCCCAGAGTATGCATCTTCCCTGCTGCTTCTGTTTCTAGGGTCTTCCCGAGCTATTGCCATCTTAAAACAGATTCATTCTCATGCAGGGGGGCCATCAGAGACTGCCCTGGTAGTTTATTTTCACATATTCTGCTGTCCTGCTGAAACAGATGTACCAAAACCCCTTCCATAGGGTTAGTCTCTGAAACCCGTCCGCTCAATGATATGTGATAGTAACAATAAGAACTACTGGAGTAGATTTGAGTCACTCTCGGGCTCTCAGAATTTCCCTTTTCTACCCTTCCATTACTAAATAGTACTGGTGCTAAAGTTGACGTCTTCCATCATTACTGCCATCTACCTAGCCCCCGAGGGGATTTACTATTAGAAAGTAAATCAGGGCAGTGCCTGTGGCTCAGTGGGTAGGGCGCTGGCCCCATATACCGAGGGTGGCAGGTTCAAACCTGGCCCCTGCCAAACTGCAACAAAAAAATAGCTGGGCGTTGTGGCAGGTGCCTGTAGCCCCAGCTACTCGGGAGGCTGAGACAAGAGAATCGCTTAAGCCCAGGAGTTGGAGGTTGCTGTGAGCTGTGCGATGCCATGGCACTCTACCGAGGGCAATAAAGTGAGACTCTGTCTCTATGGGGGTTGTGGGGGGAGGAGGAGGGGGGAAGAAAGTAAATCAGAAGCAAATTTTTATGCCTGTGCTTAAAAGCTGTTTGCCAGGATGTCCTGTGTGATGGTTAGGAATGCCTGTTGTTGCAAGTAGAGTGGTTTAAGAGGGTAGAATGGCTCATGTAATTGCAAAGTCATAGCTTGGTAGCATTCAGGGTGGAATGGATTCAATGACTCAATGATGTTATTATTGACGAAGTTTCTTTCCACCTCTTTGCTCTTATTATGTTATCATTATCCTATAACTAGCTCCCCCTTATGGTTATTAAATATTTGGAAACAACTTCCTGGCTACATGTTCTTGATAATATTTTCTCATCCAAAAGTAGAACTCTTGCTTCTATGAGCTCTATGAGTAAGCACTGGTTCTGCACCCGTAGCACAGTGGTTTTGGCACCTGCCACATGCACCGAGGCTGGTGGGTTCGAACCCGCCCAGGCCAGCTAAACAACACGACAACTGCAACAAGTAGCCAGGCGTTGTGGCGGGCGCCTGTAGTTCCAGGTACTTGGGAGGCTGAGGCAAGAGAATCACTTGAGCCCAAGAGTCTAAGGTAGCTGTGACGCCACGGCATGCTACCAAGGGCAACATAGTGAGACTCTGTCTCCAAAAAAAAAAAAAAAAAAGAGTAAGCACAGGCTGGGCTTGGTGGCTCACGACTGTAATTTTAGCACTTTGGGAGGCCAAGGTGGTAGGTAGCATTGCTTGAGGTCAAGAGTTTGAGACAAGGCCAGGTGTGGTGGCTCGCACCTGTAGTCCCAGCGCTGTGGGAGGCCGAGGCGGGTGGATTGCCTGAGCTCAGAGGTTCAAAACCCATATGAGCAGCAGTCAGCCAGAGTTAAGACCCCATCTCTACTAACAACATCAAAAACAGCCAGCACCGCAGGAGAAAGAAGAAAATCAACAAAAAAGGAGTACTTCAAATAAAGATGAACAAGCACACTGAAATTAAAAATAAAAAAAAAATAAGAGTTTGAGACAAGCTGAACAAGAACGAGACTCCACCTCTACTAAAAATAGAAAAACTAGCTGGGTGTGGTAGTCCCAGCTAAGGGGGAAGCTGAAGCAGGAGGATGGCTTGAGCCCTAGAGGGAGGTTGCAGTGAGCTATGATGAGTCACTGTCCTGTAGCTCAGGGGACAGATGAGGCCTTGTCTAAAAACAAACAAACAAAAAATTAGAAGAGTTAGCAAAGATTTAATCATTCTACAAGGTATACAAACATATATCAAAACATCATGTTATACCCCCAAATAGAGTTATTTATCAATTAAAAATTAAAAATCCCAAAAGGTAAAGGAACAACATTTATTGAGCACCAACTGTGTGAAATACATTATTTAAATATTATTTCCTCACATTAACCCCAGCATAACCCCAGCAGGTAATATGCTTGCTCTCCACACTACCTGTATGACTTTTGATCAAATTGCTCAATTTCTTTGTATCTGTTTCCTCAGCTGTACAATAAAGCTAATCTAGTATCTACTTCATGGGGTTGTTCTGAGAGTTAAATGAGAGAAAAGATGGAACGCCCTTAGCACAGTGCTTCCCATAGAGTAAAGGTTCAATATACATTAGGTATGACAAAAAGGAAAAGAGAGAGAGATTGCTTCTTCCCCAAAACTCCCAAGCGAGCCTGGGCCACATGACCACCCTTGAGCCAGTCACGATGCCCAGGGAGTGGGATTATGCCCATTAGCTTAGGCAGAGCCACAGACAATATGCAAGGCCAACAAATGCTTCTGGGGTTGCCCCTTTCAGAGGAAGCACGTGAATTCGTACAATTGTGTGCGTATCCAGCATCCTTGCATCCCAGCATATGCCCAGATTTTGTGTGTGTGTGTGAACATCCATCTTTTCAATTAAATTTCAATAAAACATTTTTTTATTTCTCCCATGAAAACACATCTTTTCAGTCAAAAATAATTGTCCAGAGCAGTGGTTCTCAACCTTACTAATGCCACGACCCTTTAATACAGTTCCTCATGTTGTGGTGACCCCCAACCATAAAATTATTTTTGTTGCTACTTCATAACTGTAATTTTGCTACTGTTATAAATTGTAATGTAAATATCTGATATGCAGGATGTGTTTTCATCGTTACAAAGGGGTCGTGACCCACAAGTTGAGAACCTCTGGTCTAGAGGATAAAAATAGATAGTGAACACTTCTAAGTGTCTGTATTCTAGACAGAGATGTTCCATATATTTTAAATCTTTTGTGTGCTGATGCCCTGAAGGGATTTTCCTCTGAAGGGAACAAATTAAAAATCAGAAATAAATTATCGATATTGGACATTCTTTGTCTCTAGACTAAATGGCTAAATAGTTATCTTTGGGGGGTATGAGGTGGAAATAGCAATAAAGAGAGATTAATTGCCTAAAGCATTTTATTGATTTGCCATGAGTGAGTAAATACATCAAATTAAAAACCCACTCAGCTCTATCAAAGAGGACCCATGAAGGTTTTGGAAGGGCTGAGAGGTGAATGCAGATGGGGAGCACAGATGGAGTTTAAGTACATTGTACACTATCCCCATAATAATATTTTTCAGCCCTCTCCAAACCTATTTTTCTTCTTATGTTGGCTGTACTGTGTGTGGCTTTGATTTTTTTCTTAAGAGAAAAAATTAAAGCAAACCTAGTTCAACACTTAACAGCTTCGTCTGAACAATGGAGAATATGTTCTCTAAAACCATACACTTGAAACTTATTCATGAACATTACTCAGTATTCAAAAGAGGAAATAATAATGTCTTTTCAGTTAAAAAATAAATGCTTTGAGTTATTGTTTCACTGAACGCTCAGAGTAACACAAAGGGTCATGTTCCTGAAAACCACAAATAAAGATAAGACAGCAAGTGCCCTTGCGTGGACACAAACCAGGCCTGGTTCCCTTGAAACAGATCTCCGTATTGCTGCTAGTTCAAGAAAGACCTAAAATTATAGTCTATCTGGAGAACATCTCAGAGTGTGGTTTATTGCACATTTCACCCCAGAAGTTACTTCCTATAAATGTGGTCATGATTATAGAAAAGACACACACCAGCATGCTTCCATGAGCATAAAAGCAGGCTCTGTTTCCAGAAACACACTTTCCTAGGTTAGTGGCTTTTCTGCATTTTATGGAGCCCTGATTGCAATGAAAGTACTTTAAAAATGCACAAGGCACAAGGTGCACACGCGCTTCTGTGGGTGTAAAGAGGCCGAGATGGATGGAAAGGCAGAGCACACAAACTCTGACTAGTTATTTCAGCTTTTTGCAGAATCAGCAAGTGGGAGGCTGAACCAGTGAGGACTGGGAATGAGCTCCAAAAAGATCACAGCCCCAGATGCCTGCAGGTCTACACTGGGAAAGCTTTGCCTCCCATGGCTTGTTAACTGCTGGGCTCAGGGTGGCCTTGTGAGCTCTCCAACATCCATCCTTACCCAATACCCACCTCTCATTTTTGGAGCCCCCTCCTCACTACCTCTTTGGATTTAGTCTACAACTCAAGAACATTCTTCACCGGCACTTTCAAAGGTCTTGGGTGGGTATTATCAGTCTCTGGAGAAATCTCAACTCTCCTATATAGGGCTCAACAGAGCTTGGATAAGGAATTAGAATAAAAAAAAATAGGAGGTCTGACACAACAAACAAGAGAAAGAAACAACCCGCTGAACAGGTGGTAAGAGACCAAGAGGTGGGGGCCTTGGGAGTCATACTGGCAGAGTGCCTGGCTTCAATTCTCTTCTCTGTCATCAGCCATACTAACGTTTCTGTGGTTTTTTGTTTTTCAAAAGCAGCTCATATTGAAAAATCACCCAAGATATATTGCTGTACAAGCAAGAACCATCCTCCCTAAAAACACTTCCTCTAAGTACATATCTGCTTTGCTGATTTGAGTTTTTCTCACTATCTGATAATATCTAATCATTATGCTATTAATATATTTACACTGGAGATTGGAGATATTGAGGCCTTTTGGTCCTGTAGTTTCTACAAAATATGGTACCACATGTTACTGTGGTCAGCAAGATTATTTTAAGGTACATTTAGACATTTGTCTTTTTTTTTTTTGAGACAGGCTCTGCGACCCTGAGTAGAGTACAGTGGCATCATTGCTCACTGAAACTTCCAACTCCTGGGCTCAAACCATCCTTGATTCTCGTGCCTCAGCCTTCTGAGTAGCTGGGACTAGAGGTTCATACCACCATGCCCCAATAATTTTTCTAGTTTTAGTAGAGATGGGGTCTTACGCTTGCTCAGGTTGAATACATGAGTTCAGGTGATCCTCCTGCTTTGGCCTCCCAGAGTGCTAGGTTTACAGGTGTGAGTCACTGCACCTAGCCTAGACATTTATCCTTTTGATGATTATATATTTATTTTAATATGCATTAGAAAAAAATATCACGAGCACATCAGTTACTGTGCTCTGTAGCACCATTTTGCATGAGCTCATTACTGGTCTCTAAAGCCAGGTCTCATTTGCTGCTTTCTGGGCCAACTTGTTAGAGTGTGAGAACCATGGACACCGATCAATGATCCCCATACTTAGGGAGATGATCTCTCCTGCTTCCCTGCCCTGGGGACTGTGGACCAGCGTCTCCTAACACCATCATATCTGAGTAGCCCTGTGAGGAGGAAAACTTTCCCCACAGCATCCCACCTCTGGCTTCAACAGTTGGAGGTGGCCTTTCTCAAATCACACACATTAGTGGAGATTCTGCAACATTTAATAAAAAAAGAATCTGGCATTTAAAAAGTTAAGTTTACAAACTTGACACATCTTGATTTTAGCAATTTATCTATTTAAACATTGTCTAAGAAAATGAGGTCTATGAAAACATCAATATTTAAAAGTTCATTATAAGCTATAACACTTTGTAAATAAGTATCCAGTTTAATTGTAACAAACTATAATTTGCAAGCAAATTTAACTAAGTATATAAAAACATTAGTTAAACATACTTCTTTGGAAATATACATTATACCTACAGTTGTTTTTACAGTGAGATTCTTCCTTTTTTATTTTCCTTTTAATTATCAAAATGATAAATCACTGAATGGTCCTGGATCTCCATGCTATAAAACTGAAATATGTATTTCCAGCGTAGCAGATGGTGACCAGGAAGGCAAAGAACTGGAGAAAACAAAGCATAATAGGCAGGGGTTTAGAGTACATTGTAATTGGCAAAATTATCATTTCCCCTCCACTGAATCATACGCTCAGGGCATTCCCCTGACTCCAGGCTTTCTCATCTAAAACTACTTTTTGGTTCAATTACTTTCCTTCTCAAATGATTTCTGGCTATGCTATTTTTTATTTTGGGGAATGTATCTGGAAAATCCTGTAGTTTTGTTCAGATAACGTTAGGGGATTCACTTCACAGTGAACACGGTGGTGATGCATCTGAGAAAACATACCATTTCTAATTCATTACAGGCAATCTAGGCCAACGCTCAACCTCAGATTGCTCTCAGGTCAGTTCACACAGGAGCCAAGTGAGCAGAGTAAGCAACACCCCACGTGGTGTGTGTGGCATGCATGAAGGGGGCTGCCCCCGCCCAGTTCTAGCCTACTCTTGCTGTGTGTTAACTTGAGCCTGGTCTTGCCAAAGCTTGTGATTTCAGCATCATGTGCGTCCATGCTCTTTAAACAGAGATTTTCAAAAAGAAATAAAAGAATATAATGAGCTCCTGCGAACCATCAACCAGCTTTAATATTATCATTTTGGCATTGCTGTCTAATTGCTTCCCCCACTCTTCCCTTCCCCTCCAATAGTTTTCTTTCGGAGACGGGACATTTTAAGACCAATCTCAGATAAATTCTTCTCTTTTTAATAGACAGGGTCTTACTCTGTAATTCAGGGTAGAGTGCAATGGTGTCATCATAGCTCACTGTAACCTCCTACTTGCAGGCTCACTCAAGTGATCCTCCCGCCTCAGCCTCCTGAGTAGCTGAGACTACACTTGTGTACCACCAAGCCTGGCTAATTTTCCTATTTTTTGGTAGAGACGGGGTCTTGCTCTTGCTCAGGCTGGTCTCAAATTCCTAGCCTCAAAAGATCTTCCCACCTCAGCCTTCCAGAATGCTAAGACTATAGGTGTGAGCCACTGTGCCTGGCCCAGAGAAATTCTTAAAACCAGAAAATTTTCTAATTTCTTAAAATTAGAAAACTGGCTCGCTGCCTGTAGCACAGTTACGGCACCAGCCACATACACCGAGGCTGGCAGGTTCAAAACCGGCCTGGGCCAGCTAAACAACAATGACAACTGCAACAACAACAAAATAAAAAATAAAGAAAAATAAAATTAGAAAAATAACACACACTTGAGAGTTTAAAAATGCAAAGAGAGGAATAACATTAAAAAGAGATTCCTCGTTCCATTTCCCTCAATTCCCAATCCCAGTCTCTAGAAGGAACCTCTACTGGTATGCACTTTTCTAGGCATTCTCAACACATAAATAAACATTTCCCCTTAAAAAATCATATCTTGTTCATTTTCTGTCACCTCCCTCCACTTAATTTTAACCGTAGGCAGTAGGATTATTCTTTGCGGGTCTCAGATAGTTTTTCTCCCTTGGTTACTTATCCCATTCCAGCCATGTGGCTTTCGTTAAATGAGAGTCTCCCAGCCTCCTCCTCTTTCAGGCCATCAGGAGGCGCTGTCAGTGCTTGATGTTTTCAAACCAATAAGCCAATTGCCCATTTGTCACTACTGCAAGTGGTGCTTTTTCTTGCAGGTACCTTTGTCTTCCTGCCTACACTAAGTGAGCCCTGGACAGGGAGGAGGAGGAGGAGGATGGGGGTATGAGGGTTCACTCACCGACGAAGCTGCCCAGCTGTTGAAGTTGTGGCTGTCCCTCTCCGGGGAGACAGCAGAAGCATCCACAACAGCAGCAGACAGGTACAAGAGAAAGGCACTGCCATTAAACCACAGGCCCTGGGAGGAGAGAGGGGTGGGTGTTTAGGGAGTGAGGGAGGTGGCCCTGAAGTGGCCAGAATTGCACCTTGGATGTGGTAAGGGGCCCAAGGGGACACCGGTAGGAGGGTGGGCAGCAAGGCTGTGAGGATGCAGCGATCAGAGCCTTGGGCATGGCAAGTGCAAGAGCAGAGGTTTCACATCAGCTTATGTCCCAGACGCTGCCTCCCACTCCTGTAAGATACCCATTTCTCTTCTTTCACTTGCTCCCCTGCCCTGAGACAGGATCTCTCTCTGTCTCCCGAGCTAGAGTGCAGTGGTGTCATCGTAGCTCACTGCACCCTCGAACTCCTGGGCTCAAGTGATCTTCCTGTCTGATCCCTCCTGAGCAGCTGGGACTACCAGCAGGCAGGCAGGCAGGCATCACCACGCATGTTTCATTTTTCTATTTCTTGCTCAGGCTAGTTTCAAACTTCTGGCCTCAAGCAATCCTCCCTCCTTGGCCTCACAAAGTGCTAGGACTATAGGTGTGAGCCACTGCTGGCCTCCATTTGCTCTTGATTTGGTCCTCAGCATGTATCTGGGTGGAGCGAGAGAAAAAGCCTCTCCCAAACAGACCCAGCTCCAAGCAGAGCGGGTCATTGAACTTAGCTGCAAGTTCCTAGAAATGAAAAGAAGATTACAGATACTAGTTTAGCCCTTTGGGAATTAAGCTCACCCTTGGCTTTACCTTATTTTCCCCCTATTCTTAGAGAAGAGAAATACGTAAATCCAAGTAGGTATTTGGTTTCCAGTTATATTGAAACTCCAGGAAACCATCCTCTGACATGTGGAAGCTTGGTCCCGTCTGAACTCAGGAGGGAGAAGGCTGAGATGAAACCCAGGTGGAGACCAGTACAGGTAGGAAGAGGCTGTCCAGGAATAGTCCTCCGTGGTCTAACACTTTCCCCTCTGATAATTTAGAGACACAGAGGAATGAAGTAGGGGGTAGGGGAGAAAGCAATTGTTTATTCTCTGAGAAAAAAGGGGATGTAGAATTTTCTAGATGGAGGCCTCGGCATTCTGAGGTGGACTGTGTGTCTGTTACTACCCTTGGGCCACATTTGCCCTGGGTTAGTGCTTAGTTTTTAAGACACGGTCTTCATCAGGGTCAGACCCAAGGTTGAGGCTGCCTGTGACATGCGTGTGTCATTAGAAGTGTGTCCCCAGAGCCTCCCTGAATGACTTACGGTGATTGCTGGTTATGTTTTTTGTTTTTTTGGTCTAGAAACCGTTTTGTGCATTAAAACAAAAACCCCTAACCTTATTGTTTTCTTTTCACATTACCAGTTAGAATATAAAGTTAAGCACATTTACTATCTGCCAAGTAAAAGACTCCCTATCTTTTTAAAAATGTAGAAATAATTAAATGTTGCTACCTGAGTAGTAGAAGACTTCAGTTTTCATCTTGTACCCTTTTCCTGTGGGACTTAAACTTATTTTTCTTTAATAAACCATACATGTGGGGCGGCGCCTGTGGCTCAAGGGGTAGGGCGCCGGTCCCATATGCCGGAGGTGGCGGGTTCAAACCCAGCCCCGGCCAAAAAGCACACACACACACAAAAACAAACCATACATGTATTACTTTTGAAACATAAAAAAATGTTTTTTAAGGTAACACATGTTTATGATAATGAAACAAAATCCAATCCGTAAAGAACAACCTGGAGTAAAAGTAGATGTCTCCCTCTCCAACCCAATCCTTCCTTCCGGAATAGAGGAAACACTTTTATACAAACGGAGTCATAGACTTAAATAACTTGCTTTTATATTATTATTTTAAAAGATACTGAAGGCATCATTACATGGCATTCCAAACAGGTTGATCTCATTTGGGACTAATACCTCATAATTTAAATTTCCCCCTATTGATGGGCATTTTGATTTTCCTCACTTTTCCTGGATTACGAACACTACTAAAATGAATGTCTTTGAACACACATATATTTTGGAGCACCCACACACATCCAGTTCCCCATACAAGGAAGGATAGTAACAGAATGTCTAGCTGAGCACATGGCCACCCAGAATGAAGATTCCAATTCCCAGCCTTTCCTGGGAGGTTGTGTGGTCATGTGACCAGTTATGCTAACAGAGTCTGAGCAGATGCAATGTCTATAACTTCAACATCACGCCTCATGGGAGGGATGTGTGCTGCCCTTTTCCTCCCCCTTGCACTAGAACATGGATGTGATAGCAGGTGCTGAAGCTGCCACCCTGGGCCACAGGCCAGAAGCCAAGTGTTAAAGATGGCAGAGCCACAGGACAGTGGGAACCTGGGGCTCTGGTTAATCTCAGAGAATGTCTGACTTCCCCCTGGGCTATTTTAAGAAAGAGAACTAAGTTTTGAACCCATGCTATTTTGAATCTAACATAGGGATCATGCCTATCATCAAACTGATTATACGCTTAATTTACAAATGGGGAAATTATACAAGTCTCACCCATCTCAGAGGAGCCAATATTCTTAAAGAGCTGTGTAAACTTCGAAGTGCTCTGTTTGCCTAGTTACTTTTCTTACTCCTCTCTGATGACTGTATCACATAGAGGTCAGCAAGAGGCAGTCATCTAGAACTTGATCCTGCCCTCAGAATAAGGCACTCTGATTAGCTGGTTAGTAGATTCCAGTCATGGCACGGCCACAACAGTGATAGTAGGGACCTATTTCTGCAGGTTCAGGTAGCCTGGCTGGAGACAGAGCCAACAGGAAGGTGCCCATTTTATGTCTTTCAGCCCTTGCTAATAAGTTCTATGCTCAGTTTTGGCACCATCCTTTGTGGAAAGGTCTTTTGGAAGGTAACAAATAAGACTTTCAGAGTTGCTATGCTGAAAAAATTGCCAAGACACAATATCTGGGATGGCACTTGCTCTCAAGATAGCACAATGTCAATTTCTTTTCTTTTTCATTTTTTGGTCCCGGCTGGGTTTGAACCCACCACCTCTGGTATATGGGGCCAGTGCCCTACTCCTTGAGCCACAGGCACTGCCAAGATAGCACAACGAAAACAGCCATGTCAAAGGAGAAGAGAACTTGAAAATCTGAGTACACTTGAAAATCTGAGCCAGGCAGACTCCAGGGTCGATAATGGTAGCTGGCATTAGGGGATCTGCACCCTATTCCTGTCTATCAAACATCCTCTCAGTGCCTCAGTTTCTTCATCTGCAAAATGGAAATAATCCATCCCATCTCTGTGGAGTTACTGTGAAGATTACACGAAATGATGTAAAAGATACAGGGCCCAGCATGGTATGTGGCCCACAGCAGGTACAGAAGAAATGGCAGTTGCTATTCCTGGTAAATGGCAAACAAACCCTGCCCTGTGGAGTGAACAGGGTGTTCAGTGAGGTCAACAGGGATAAGCTACCAGGATGAGTCCTCAGGAAAGGCAATTGTGTAGGGGTGCTTAGTGCTAAGAAGGGGGACAATTTCACTGTTTTGAACTTTTAGCTCAAATTTGATTTGTCATAAAACACACCCAAGCCTCTCTGGGTAAATGACATGATAGCATTTGGAGCCCAGGAGCTTAGAGGCGCTAGCAAGCAGCAGCTGTGGGTCCTGCTGTGCATTAAAAATGGATACAGGCTACTTTGCACCTCCTGAGTCACACTGAGGTAATGGCCTATTGTTAAGATTCCAATGCAAAGTTCATACCCTGTCTACTGGGCAGCTGCATGCAAGATTATGAAACTGTTTTTTTGCAGTGTCCCATGGGTGGTTTCCCATCCAAGCGTCCAGGTCTTCCAGTCTTTTCCCTACAACCTTAGTTCTCTAAATGCTCTCAAAACCCAGAGGAAATTTAAAGGCATTTGGCAACAAAAGCTGACTAAATTGACATGGGGATGATGTGCTCTTTACTGTTCTTCTTAGCAGGAAATTTTATGTGTTCATAGCAGAAATATTAATTAATGTGTCTTATTACAGTGCTGCTGTAGACTCAGAGACACCCATTACAGTTGTACATGGACCAAATTACCTTATTACCTTTCTAAAATTTGAGGAAAAAAGAAAGTTCCGATCAAGGATTACAGACCTACAACTATTTCTTTCTTTCTTTTTTTTTTTTTTTTTTTAAGAGACAGAGTCTGTGTCACCCTGGGTAGAGTGCTGTGGTGTCACAGCTCACAGCAACCTCCAGCTCCTGGGCTTAGGCGATTCTCTGGCCTCAGCCTCCCAAGTAGCTGGGACTACAGGCGCCCACCACAACACCTGGCTATTTTTTTGTTGCAATTTGGCCTGGTTGGAACCCGCCACCCTTGGTATAGGGGGCCGGCACCCTACTCACTGAGCTACAGGCACCGCACCACCAACAACTATTTCTAAACTAGTGCTTCTTACAAAGAATTATCTAGAAAGCTTGTCATGAAAGATTCTCAAGCCTGCTACAGAGTTACTGATTCAATCCATCTGGAGACCTGCTACAGAGTTTCTGATTCAATCCGTCTGGAGAGGGTCCTACCATTCTGCATTTCTTGCAAGCTCCTGGGAACGCTGCTGGTCCAGGGACTACACTCTGAGTAGCAAGATCCTAGGAGCCCCACTTCAGCACCAAGAACCTGTCTCAGCACAGTGCTGGCCTGACGCTCACAACACTCCCCCTGACTGTTGGGGCACAGTCCTCAGGGCCGGCATCAGAACCTCCAGCCTGTTCTGTAAGAGATTCTGCTTAGGGAATAGGGAAGTTTAGTCAGAGCCCTCAGATGTTAACAAATGGAGACTTTTTCGAGTCCTCACTCTGGAGATTCAGTAAACACTGTTTACTCACTCACAAAAGCTTTGAGAAGTTTTCAGAGGTATTTTTTAGTTGGAATAGGAAATAAGAACCCCAACCAAAAATAAACAAGTTTAACCTGTAGCTTCTGCCAGCAGCAAATGGTATCTTGAAAATATGGCTGTAAACATTTTAAAATTGGGAGAGTTCACACAAAAGCCCAGATTTCTGGATTCTTTTAGGAAAACAAAAGATGTACCACCCTGGAGCACATTTCCAGCTTCTCTGTTTGTGAAGAATATTCTCAAGTTGTTTAAGATGCTCGGGAAGTGTGTCTGTGCCAAGAATTCAACAGGGAGCTGAGTTTACTCCCTTGCCTGACCCTGTCTGGTCCCTCACACATACGAGTGTGCAACTCCCGACCTAGAAGCTGACAGCCTTGCTTATGAGAGAAATGAATAAACCATTCTGAAGCGGCTAAAAGTCCCAAACTCCTGACTTCTGGTTGGAGTTCTTATCTATTGTTCAGGTAGAGGAGGCCCACAACAGGAGGATTTCAGGAAAGAGGCAGGACCCCTATAGTGTGTGTGACTCTGTGCAAAGTCACAAGACCCTAAAGCTGTTTCCTTACCTATGGGGATACACCTTATTATGATAAATTCTCATAGTGCAAATCAAGGCATTTTAAAAACTAGGGAGTGTCAGAAGGGGGCATTGTTCTTTATCATTCTTTTTATTTAAGTACATTAAAGACAACAGTTAAACAAATTTTAATGTAATAAATCAATGAAGGTGGGCGGTGCCTGTGGCTCAGTGAGTAGGGCGCTGGCTCCATATACCGAGGGTGGCGGGTTCAAACCCAGCCCCGGCCAAACTGCAACAAAAAAATAGCCGGGCGTTGTGGCGGGCGCCTGTAGTCCCAGCTGCTCGGGAGGCTGAGGCAAGAGAATTGCGTAAGCCCAAGAGTTAGAGGTTGCTGTGAGCCGTGTGACGCCACGGCACTCTACCCGAGGGCGGTACAGTGAGACTCTGTCTCTACAAAAAAAAAAAAAAATAAAAAAATAAATAAATCAATGAAGGAGTTTTAGGCTTAAGAAGATAAAGACTGGGGCGGCGCCTGTGGCTCAAAGGAGTAGGGCACCAGCCCCATATGCTGGAGGTGGCAGGTTCAAGCCCAGCCCCGGACAAAAAAACTGCAAAAAAAAAAAGAAGAAGATAAAGACTGTATGCCATCTAGATAAGAGGTCAGCAAACTATGGCCTGGGCCAAACCTGGTACATCACCAGATACAGAGTTTTACTAAACAGAGTCATGCTGCTCATTGATTTACAAATTGCCTGTGGCTGCTCTTGTGCTGCAAGCAGAGTTAGGAAGCTATGACACGGAGGGTGTGGCTCACATACACTATGACACTAACTGGTCCTTCATGGAGAAGAGTCTGCCAACCTTTGATCCAGACAACATAATTAGAAACTGAGACTTAGGCAAAAGTGGAAAAAGGTACTGTTCACTCTCGCATCCCAGCAATTTGCTGCTGTATTACACTCTCCAAGTTTTTCTTCATCCAAGTTCACAGTCACTTTCTTTTAAGACCTACCTCCTCTAGGATTTACCTCTTTCCAAAATGGCATTCCTCAAGTTCCCCCAATTCACTTTGATCATTCCTTCACCCTCTATTCCCATAGTGGCTATTACTTCAAGATGCTAACTTTTTAGCTAACATGGGTTTTTTGAATGCAACATCCAAATGAGTCTTTCCTTCCTGATACCCACCTCGGGGAGCAGAATACTGATTTCAACAGATTGCTTCTGCTGTCCTAGACAGCTACCTGCACTTGGTTAGGAATTACTTTTCAAACCTGCAACACTTCCTTGAAAACCTTAATAAAAGAATCCTCACTTTTGGATTTATGGAAACAGTCAGGAGTCAATTTGCTCTGTGAAAGAAAATGAGACTTGTTTTCTCGTGGGCTTAACTCAGCACTGAAGCCAAGTTCGAAAGAACAAAGCCAGGTGCATTTTGAGCAAAGATAGTATTGTTTGAAAGCCTGCCAAGTCAACGTCAGTCTACAACCCACAAATAGACTATATTTCAAATTTGGTTCATAAATCAGTTATTTGGAACTGGATATTTTCTAACATGTTGGGTACAAACAACAACCATAAAATAGTATCACCTTAGAGCTCTGTTTTCTACAGAAGCACGTGTGGCGTTACTTGGATTTTTATTTATTTTTTGTTTTTGTTTTTTTTTGTTACTTGGATTTTTAAAAAAGTCAGACAGCCACTTTCCCAGTATGATTGCCAGTGCTCAAAGGCAAGGGGAACCTCATATCCTGCCACTGTGAGTCCACTTGCAGTGTGTGTGTTCGATCTTCAGGATGAAGTGTCACTTCCTCTCAGAAGCATTCTCAGTTGAGGTGGCAGCCCTCACACCCCTGCACACACACCCCTACTGCAGCATGTGACACACATTTTCTCACTTACTTTCTCCAGACTCAAGTTGGATTTTCCTGCATCCAGCACAGTGGCTGGAACCAGACTACTCCTACTTCCAATGTGAGGACACCTGTGTCCTCTAGCAGCAGTTGTGTTTGTGTTCTGCATCTTTGTGGACTGCGCACTCTAACATCACAGAGCTGCGGTGCACAAAGGGCCCCAGGAGAGGCTGAAGGAAGGAAGATGTGCAAGCTGGTGCCCCGACACACCCACTGCCAGGTGGCATTATTTACAGGGAAATAATAAAATAAGTCTATGTAAGAGAACCCAGCTTTCCTGATTCAGTCTTTTGAGAACTAGTTTGCCAATATGCCCAGTCTCACACTCTGGCTTAAAACACTTGAAAGATAATCAGATAATGTTGAGATCATCTGCTGTGCTGGATTCTTCATGGTGTGGCCCAACCTCTGTGGGCAGAGAATTGACTAGAGGAGGACTAACGCCATCCTACCCTGTGGGCACTGGACAAGAACACTGGGGCGGCACCTGTGGCTCAGTCGGTAAGGTGCCAGCCCCATATACCGAGGGTGGCAGGTTCAAACCCGGCCCCAGCTGAACTGCAACCAAAAAATAGCTGGGCGTTGTGGCGGGCGCCTGTAGTCCCAGCTACTCGGGAGGCTGAGGCAAAAGAATTGCTTAAGCCCAGGAGTTGGAGGTTGCTGTGAGTTGTGTGATGCCATGGCACTCTACAGAGGGCCATAAAGTGAGACTCTGTCTCTACAAAAAAAAAAAAAAAGAACACCGCCTATGGCTTCCTTTTTTTTTTTGAGACAGAGTCTCCCTTGGTCACTCTGGGTAGTGCTGTGGCATCTTAGCTCTCAGCAACCTCAAACTCTTGGGTTCAAGTGATTTTCTTGCCTCAGCCTCCCAGGTAGCTGGGACTATCCACAGCATCCAGCTATTTTTTAGAGATGGGGTCTCGCTCTTGCTCAACTTGATCTCAAACTCACGAGCTCAGGCAATCCACCCTCCTCGGCCTCCTAAGTGCTGGGATTACAGGTGTGAGCCACCATGCCTGGCACGCCTATGGCTTACTTACCACTGTTGTCCAGGGCACCTGTGGAATCCTGGTGTAGGTCATCGTTATGTAGACAATGAGGAAGAAGACGGTAAGAACCCAGTAAAATACAGCCACAAACATGACCCAGCCAAATGCAGGCACCCGGAAGTACTCAGTTCCAGCAATAAGTGTCCAGACCAGCAGTCCCAGAACCTGCAAAATGGGAGAAACAGAAAAGGAAAAGAAAATAGAGGCAGAAGTAGAAAATAAAAAGGAAGCAGGGACAAAGAAAAAAATAATTATAGAGTGTTAATTACAAATTTCATGCATATACCACATAATACAACTTAAAAACATAAAATAGGATTTGTGAACTCATGTGCCTACACATACCATCAGGGTAACCATGGCAAGCCAGGCAGGGACCCCAGCAAATAAGAAAACCTATGTCTTATTTTATTTTATTTTTTTTTTGCAGGGGGTGTGGGGGACTCTTAAAATTCAGGTCCAGCCAATTGTATGTGGGTTTTGCCAAGTCTTCCCTTTTTTGGATAACATAGAAACTCAAGCCTGTACATGATAATTTTTATTTTTAAATATCAGCACTAATTAAGAGTTTTGAAACACCACATGAAGGGAAACAACACCTGAGGTGGGAATTTGCTCACAAGTTGATACCTGTGAAGGAAACAAGACTGCCAGGTGTACTCAGAGGTGGGCCCTGGGACCGATCGCTCGAGGGATGACCCTCTGGCCATTCCCCACCTGCCACTGCTGCCCACCTTGCAGGCGAGAGCTCTTTTGGAAGGGAAAATGAGCAATGGCCACGGTTCAGACATAGACACGCAGTATTTTACACAAACTGTGCATTTAGGCTGGTCTAAAGGTAGCAAGTTATCTCACTTGATTGTTCACAGTCAGTTACAGATTAAACTCCTTCTACTGTTTCCCCCCTGCACTTGACTGATTTTAAAACAAATGTGCATTTATTCCAGCAATAGTTATCCAACTCTATACACTGCAATGCCAAACCTAAAGCCAAGTTAATGTCACTCAGTTGTCTAGAGAAGGACTTCATCAAGGAAAAAGAAACTGATCTAAACTGTAGGTGTCCTGCATCCTGGAGAAAGGAAGGTAGGAGCAAGGCATGCCCTAACATTCTAGTACCTTCCAGGGATGAGGAGGAAGGAGTCAGGATCTGAACCACATCCTCAGAAGACAGCATCAGGAGTCCGGGGTGGGCTCTGGCTGCAAGTCCCAGCTTGCGGTGTCCCTCAGGACAAGGTTCCATTTCTGTTTTAGCTTTCTTTGTGCCATATGAAACCAAATACTACAGAAATTCTAACCCCAAGGCTAGGAAGATAGATTTCGCTCATTTGTTCAACATGTGAACGCCTCCAATACACCTGGCTTCCTGCTATTAGGCCCTGAGGATGGAGTCGGACACAAACTGAACAGATCCTGCTTGTAGACAACTGAAGTCTAGTGGGAGGAAATATCAGATCGATTACAAGAGTGAAAAATGCCATGAAGGAAAGTAAAGGGTATGACAAGGGTCTAAGATGGGTGACATAGTCTAACGGGCAGGTATAGGAAGTGTCAGAGAAGGTCATGCTAATGAGTAACCTGAAGATTGAATAAGACCTAGTGAGCCAGGTGGGAAAGCAATGGTGTAGGTGAAGAGCACAGCATGGGCAAAGGTCTGGGGGTGAGAAGGTCTTTGTGCCTTCTAGAACCTGTAAGAAAGTGCAGTAAGTGGGCAGTGCCTGTGGCTCAAAGGAGTAGGGCACCGGCCCCATATACCTGAGGTGGCGGATTCAAACCCAGCCCTGGCCAAAAAAAAAAAACAAAACAAAACTGGAAAACAGACACACAAAACCCCCCAAACAAAGTGCAGTAAGTTAGGGCACTGGTGTCGAATGTTAGGGAGAGTGGGGAGGGTCAAATGATGTTGGCCCAGGAGGCCTAAGGATTTTGTGCTTTATTCTAAGGATGGTGGGAGGGTTTTATACAAGAGATGACAAGATCAGGTTAAGTTTTCATGAGAGCGTATCTGGGCTGCACATGGAGAACCAACATGCTCACTGGTGAATGGTGGGGGTGAGGAGGAAAACTCAGAGACTGTTGCAATAATCCAAGTGGTAGACAATGATGTCTTCAAGACCAATATGGTGGTGGTGATACTGAGAAGTAAGTGGATTCAAGACAAATTTCAGGTGTAGACAGGACATTAATAGATGAGATATAAGGGGAGGAGAGAGGAAAGGGGAAGGATAAAATGGAATGACCTCTGGTCTACGGAAAGATTTACCAAATGGATTAGGGTTTCATTTGTTCAGCTGGAACAATGAAAGAGGATCAGGTTAATAGGTTGTTGCTCATGAGCTCAGTTTTTGATCTAGCCAGTCTAAGGTGGCCAGGATCTCCAGACAGGGATGAGAAGAAGCGGACCTAAAGAGAGAAGCCTTCAGGCCCTTCTTTATGAAGGAAGACAGAGATTTTGTGTCTTTTGTTACACCTTGGATGGATTCCAGAACACTCTCCTAAGTAAATTATCACAAAATGGACAAACAAGCATCACATATACGATACTAATTTTAAACTTGCAAATTAACCATGCATTCACATGAGAGAAAAAGTCAATTAAATTCAAGAAAGGGAGGCATTCTTGAAAGAAGGCCAACTGGTAGCAACCCCGGGCAGAGGCTCCTGAGCAGAGGAAGAAAAACTGGACAGAATAGGACTCTATGAAGCCAAAGGTGGGGAGCTGAGCCAAGAAAGAAGTCAGCAAGCTGTAAGTCCAAGGAAGAGCATTTAAGAAAGGTACAAAGCCTATTGACTAGAGGACAGGAGACCCCCTCCTCCAAGCAGGAGGCCTGCTGCAGGCAACAAAAGACCTCTCATTTTACCTTGCTGGAGAGAGCCGCTAAACTCCAGGTCTCTCTCTCCAGGGAGGTCCCACATATGAACCTAGACACCACCCCATCAGGCATAAAATTGAACAGATATTTCCCCCCACAAGACCAAACTCCCAGTCCACCCTTCCCCCTTACACAGCAGCATGAAGTTCTGCCCCACTGCAGAGCACAGAGTGTTTGTTCTTGTCCTGAGAGATCTGGGCATAGTGTGGACCACCAAACGTCAGGGCGGAATCTGTGACTAATGGGGAAGAAAGAGGGTGCAGGAAGAAAGGGACACTTGGCAGGAGGAGGAGCAGTCCCCTGGTTATGACTATGCCTGGTCAGTGGTGGTGCTGACCCTCGGATTGGTGTGTCTGGTGGGACAGGGTGCAGAACCCCTGGCTCTGATGGCACCCACAGTGGGAGAGTGGTTGCCCTGTGTGGACTGAGTTTGGCAGACAGGGCTGGTCCCCAGTCCCTGCTGGGCCTGCAAGCAGAGGCTTGCTAGGCATGGACTGCCACCTGAGAGCAAGGGCGTAGTCCCCTGATTCTAACAGAACCCTCAAGCAGTGGCTTGCTGGGTGTGAACCAAGACCTGAGGGCTAGGGCATGGTCCCTATCTCCAGCCGGGCTGGTGAGCAGAGGCTTACCAGGTAAGCACTGAGACCTGCGGGTGGGGTGCTGTGCCCTGACTCTAACAGAGCCTGCGAACAGAGGCTTGCCAGGCAGTGGACTGAGATTGGCAGGCAGGGGCATGGTCCCCTGACTTCAACTGGTCTGGCAAACAGAGGCTAGCTGGGTGTGGATTGAGACCAGAGGGTGGGGCCGGTGCCTTGACTCCAACAGAGCCTGCGAACAGAGGCTTGCCAGGCAGTGGACTGAGACTGGCAGGTGGGAGTTGATCCCCTGACTCCAGCTGGTCTGGCAAGCAGAGGCTGGGTGTGGACTGAGACCGGTGGGTGGGGGCATGGCCCCTGACTCCAACTAGGCCTGTGAGTAGAGAAGTGGACAACAGTGTGGACTGAGTCTGGTGGGTGGGAGTGTAGATCTCTGGCTCCAACTGTGCTGTTGGAGACCCTTGAACCCCTCTCTGTTGAGTAGGATTTGCACTGCCTGAGACAATTTAACTGAAACCTGTGTCTGGGGCTGTCCACTCAGGGACATTCTGAGGTTGACCTTCGAAGTTCTGTAGCAGAAAAGAACTGAAGGGTGGGGGCTGGGTGCCACAGCTGTTTGTATCTCTTCACAGTCGAGATTTAAACCTAATACTGTGCTTTCTTAGGATAGGGAAGAGGTTGGCTGATATCAAAACAGAGTTAGCTTGTGCTATCTCACCAAGTAGGTCCTCAGAGTCTCCACCCAAAACTCTGAAAGGGACCTTTGTAAGGTTGTAGGAGATAAGCCACAATTACAAAGCCTAGTGCTTTGGTAAGGGGCTATCTCTACTACCTGGGAACTGCCATTCAATCTCACCCTACCAGTTCAATAACCAAATGGTGGAAAATAAACATGGTGTGGACTCAACAGAAGAACTCTGGCAACATGAATAACCAGAGTAGATCCATCACTCCCACCCCCCAGAGATGACAAAGGAGATACAACTGAAGATGCCATGCACAGACAAATGGCGGCAATGTCAGAAGTCAAATTCAGAATATGGATGCAAATAAGATAAATAGAATGGAAGAAAAGATAGAAATTGAATTCCAAAGAGTAGTTCTAAAGTTGTCTCAAGAAATTGATGAATTCAAAGCCCAAGTCATCAAAGATATGGACATAATGAGAAAAGAGATAGCAGAGCTCAAGGAAATGAAAAAGTTAGTTGAGGAACTCCAAGTACAGTAGAATTCCTCAGTAATAGAGTTGACCAGGCAGAAGAAAGGATCTCCGAAACTAAAGACAAAGCTTTTGAATGTTCCCACACACTCAAAGAGGCAGACAAATGGAGAGCAAAAACTGATCATTCCCTGAGAGAGTTGTGAGATTACCCCAAAAGATCAAACATTTGTCTTATAGGAATTCCTGAAGGAGAAGAGGATGGCCCTAATGGTATAGATGCTCTACTCCAAGAAATTTTGGAGGAGAATTTCCCAAGCATTGCAAGAGATACAGAACTTCAGATAGCAGACAGTTTCAGAACCCCAGCAAGACTCAATTCAAATAAAGCATTACCTAGACTCATTGTGATTAACTTTGCCAAAGTTAAGACAAAGGAGAAAATTTTGCATGCAGCCAGATCTAAGAAAAGCATCACATACAAAGAGAGAAGTATCAGAATGACTACAGATCTCTCAGCTGAAAGAAGATGGTCATCAACTTTCAGGCTTCTAAAACAAAACAACTTCCAGCCCAGAATCCTGTATCCAGCTAAACTGAGTTTCATCTGTGATGGAGAAATCAAACAGCAACAGGAATCCTCACACTCAAACGAAGTCATGGAAACTAAATAATCTTAGGCTGAATGATAGCTGGGTCAAAGACAAGATTAAGAAGGAAATCACTAGCCAGGTGTTGTGGCAGGCACCTGTATTCCCAGCTACATGGGAGGCGGAGGGAAGAGAATTGCTTAAGCCCAAGAGTTGGAGGTTGCTGTGAGCTATAGTACCACAGCACTCTACTGAGAGTGATACAGTGAGACTCTGTCTCAAAAAAAAAAAAAAAAAGGAAATCACCAAATTTTTGGAACAAAATGATAATGAAGACACAAATTATCAAAACCTGTGGGATACTGCAAAGGCAGTCCTAAGAGGGAAATGTATAGCATTGGAAGCCTTCACTCAGGAAACAGAAAAGAGGCTTAGTGCCTGTGGCTCAAGTGGTTAAGAGGACACAGGAGACACAAAGTGAGTGAGGAGGCCCTGCTGACGTGTTTAGGTGTCTCTCCACAGGATCACAGGGCTTAAGAGTTTCCAACACAAGCGTGTGTCCAGCTAAATAGGCTCAACTAACAGCTCTTGGCTCTGAATGCAAAAATGCTTTTCATTATTAAAGCAGGAGAAGCCTACTATCCGGAGCTGCATTGTCTAATTTGCTAGCAGTGGTCATCTTTCACACAAAGGGACAATACTGTTAACTGAGCCATCTCTCAAAGAGCAGGAATACTTGACCCGTGACCTCACCAGCAAACACAGTAAAAAGAATATCCCCATCAAGAAAAGTATTGTTCTGCCCAAGCCAATTTCCTAGGTAACTGAAATATACCTAGAAGCAAACCTTTTGGCTCCCATTATAACCAATGCTGATAAAAATCACTCTTCAAAAATGTTATCCTGGGCGGCGCCTGTGGCTCAATCGGTAAGGCGCTGCCCCCATATACCAAGGGTGGCAGGTTCAAACCCAACCCCGGCTGAACTGCAACCAAAAAAAAAAAAAAAAAAAACAAAAATGTTATCCACCTGCTTTGTGTGTGTCTCTAAGACAAACCCTAAATGTTTATTTGCTTAGACTACAAAAGAACAGTTTATTTTTTTCTCCAGGTAAGTAATTTTTTAGGCTAAGATTTTTTTGATTGATTTCTTTTTAATGCTAAAACTTAAAAAAAAATTCAAAAGTGATAAATATACGTTAAAAATTAACATAGAAGTATACAAACAACAACCCCCACTCCTATTCAGCAGTCATAAATTCAAGAAAAACCAATATAAGCAATTTTGTATTTACCCTTCCGACCTCTTCCCTTGCATTTATAACCACCACCTGCACATCCTTTTTTCTCTGCCTTATAAATATGGATCACTCTGTACACAGAGTGGCTAAAACTTGCTTCCTTTAGTCGGTATACCATGGAGGGTATCCTTCTATGATATTCCACACAGATTTTTGCCAATTCTAACAGTTGTTCAGTTTTCCATAATTCATGTAACTAGTTCCCTATTGATGGAAATTTATGTTGTCGTATATGGACAGAATCCAGTATGGCGAATCCGGTTTGGACAAAAATGTCCAAACATTCTTATAACATATACTCCTGCATACCTGAATTCCAGGATAGATTCTAGAAGTGGAATTTCTAGAATACATATTTTAAGCTTTGGAGATACTGCCAAATTGCTGTGTAAAAACCTTGTACTAATTTATCCTCTCATCAGTTACGTGTGCTTTTCACTTCCACCCTCACCAGACCAAACTCCCATATGTGAAATGATTAAAAACTTGATTTAAAAAAAAAGGGAACCCATGTTTTACCTTTCACTGTTTTATTAAAATATGGCATAAAGAAAAGTGTACAAATCCTAACTGAACAGCCGCGGGAATTTTCACCAACTGAAGGAACCTGCCCAACCAGCACCCGCATGAAGAAAAGAACAAGACATCACTTCTAGTTCCTCTGCTCCTCTAAGGGCAACCGGCCTCCCGAATTCTATCATCCTCCATGAGTTTTGCCATTTTTTGATCTTCATGTAACTGGAATCCTACAGTACATCATCTCACGCCTGGCTTTTTTCCCTCTGCATTCCGAGAGTCACCCATGATGTGGGACATAGTGCACTACCTTCTCCTGGCTACAGCAACGCTCTCAAACCCAAGAAATGATCAGAACTGCCCAGAGGACTTGTTAAAACAGATTTTGGGGCCCATCACCAGACTTTGTGATTGAGGTCTAGAATGAGATCTGAGAATTTGTTAGAATCTTTTTGCCCTAACAAGTTCCCAGGTAATGCTGATGCTATTGGTCCAGGGACTACACATTAAGAACCTCTAATGTATACGGCATTCTTGTTTCTGCTTCAGTTTGCATTTTCCTGAGCAGTGGTGAGGAAGGTAGAACGTTTTTCCCAAGTGCCTATTAAGCCACTTTACACTTTATTGAGAAGTTTTTTTAAAAATCACATTCTGATATGTACAGATCTTTATATAAGAGAGATAATAACCAACTACATACATGGCAAGTATTTTCCTCATTCAGTTTTGTTTTTTATTTATTTTTTTATTGTTAAATCATAGCTGGGTACATTAGTGCAATCAAGGGGTACAATGTGCTGGTTTCATATACAATCTGAAATATTCTCATCAAACTGTTCAATGTAGCCTTCATGGCATTTTCTTAGTTATTGTATGTAGACATTTGTATTCTGCATTTAGTAGGTTTCGCCTGTACCCATTCTAAGATGCACCGTAGGTGTGGCCCCACCCGTTACTCTCCCTCCACCCTAACCTCCCCCCTCCCTTGTCCCTTTCCCCATAGTCTTGTGCTATACTTGGGTTATAGCCTTCATGTGAAAGCTATAATTTAGCTTCATAGTAGGGCTGAGTACATTGGATACTTTTTCTTCCATTCCTGAGATACTTTGCTAAGAAGAATATGTTCCAGCTCAATCCATGTAAACATGAAAGAGGTAAAGTCTCCATCTTTCTTTAAGGCTGCATAATATTCCATGGTATACATGTACCACAATTTGCTAGTCCATTCGTGGGTCAATGGGCACTTGGGCTTCTTCCATGACTTAGCAATTATGAATTGGGCTGCAGTAAACATTGTGGTACAGATGTCTTTGTTATATTGTGATTTTTGGTCTTCTGGGTATAAACCTAGTAAAAGAACTATAGGATCAAATGGCAGGTCTATTTGTAGTTCTCTAAGTATTCTCCAAACATCCTTCCAGAAGAACGTATTAGTGTGCATTCCCACCAGCAGTGTAGAAATGTTCCCTTTTCTCCACATCCACGCCAACATATATGGTTTTGGGATTTTGTTATGTGGGCTACTCTTACTGGGGTTAGGTGATATCTCAAAGTAGTTTTGATTTGCATTTCTCTTATGATTAAGGATGATGAACTTTTTTTCATGTGTTTGTAGATGGTGCGTCTGTCTTCTTTAAAGAAGTTTCTCTTCAAGTCCCTTGCCCACCCTGAGATGGGATCACATGTTCTTTTCTTCCTAATACGTTTGAGTTCTCTGTGGATTCTGGTTATTAGACCTTTATCGGAGGTATAACCTGCAAATATTTTCTCCCACTGTGAGGGCTGTCTGCTTGCTTTACTTACTATGTTCTTGGCTGTGCAGAAGCTTTTTAGTTTGATCAGGTCCCAGTAGTGTATTTTTGAATACTGCTTCAATAGCCTGGGAAGTCCTCCTCATAAAATATTCACCCAGGCTGATTCCTTCAAGAGTTTTCCCTGCACTTTCTTCAAGTATTTTTATAGTTTCATGTCTTAAGTTTAAATCTTTTATCCAGTGAGAGTCTATCTTAGTTAATGGTGAAAGGTGTGGGTTCAGTTTCAATCTTCTTCTACAGGTTGCCAGCCAGTTCACCCAGCACCATTTGTTAAATAGGGAATCTTTTCCCCACTGAACGTTTTTAATTGGCTTGTCAAAGATCAAATAACGGTAAGGAGCTGGATTCATCTCTTGGTTCTCTATTCTGTTCCAGACATCTGCTTCTCTGCTTTTGTGCCAGTACCGTGCTGTTTTGATCACTATGGATTTATAGTATAGTCTGAGGTCTGGTAGCGTGATTCCTCCTGCTGTGTGTTTATTGCTGAGTAATGTTTTGGCTATTTGAGGTTTTTTCTGATTCCATATAAAACAAAGTATTATTTTTTCAAGATCTTTAAAATATGACAATGGAGCTTTGATAGGAATTGCATTAAAATTATATATTGTTTTGGGTAGTATAGACATTTTAACAATGTTGATTCTTCCCAGCCATGAGTATGGTATGTTTTTCCATTTGTTAACATCTTCAGCTATTTCTTTTCTCAGAGTTTCATAGTTCTCTTTGTAGAGATCTTTCACATCCTTTGTTAGGTATACTCCCAAATATTTCATCTTCTTTGGCACTACTGTGAAAGGAATAGAGTCCTTGACTGTTTTTTCAGCTTGGCTATTGTTGGTATATATAAAGGCTACAGATTTATGGGTGTTGATTTTGTAGCCTGAGACATTGCTGTATTCCTTGATCACTTCTAAAAGTTTTGTAGTAGAATCCCTAGTGTTTTCCAGATATATGATCATATATCATCTGTGAAGAGTGAAAGTTTGATCTCTTCTGACCCTATGTGGATACCCTTGATCGACTTTTCTTCCCTAATTGCAATGGCTAAAACTTCCATTACAATGTTAAAGAGCAACAGAGACAATGGGCAACCTTGCCTGGCTCCTGATCTAAGTAGAAATGATTTCAATTTAACTCCATTCAGTACGATATTGGCTGTGGGTTTGCCGTACATGGCCTCTATTAGTTTAAGAAATGTCCCTTCTCGGGGCGGCGCCTGTGGGTCAGTCCGTAAGGCGCCGGCCCCATATACCGAGGGTGGCGGGTTCAAACCCAGCCCCGGCCGAACTGCAACCAAAAAATAGCCGGGCGTTGTGGCAGGCGCCTGTAGTCCCAGCTACTCGGGAGGCTGAGGCAAGAGAATCGCTTAAGCCCAGGAGTTGGAGGTTGCTGTGAGCTGTGTGAGGCCACGGCACTCTACCGAGGGCCGTAAAGTGAGACTCTGTCTCTACAAAAAAAAAAAAAAAAAAGAAATGTCCCTTCTATACCAATTTTCTTAAGTGTTCTGATCATGAAGGGATGGTGGATATTATCGAAAGCTTTTTCTGCATCAATTGAAAGAATCATATGGTCCTTATTTTTTAGTTTGTTTATGTGCTGAATTACATTTATAGATTTACGTATACTGAACCAGCCTTGAGACCCTGGGATAAATCCCACTTGGTCGTGGTGTACAATTCAGTTTTGTTTTTTAAGCTCATGAGTCCTCTATCATACAGAAGTTTAAAATTTTTACATAATTAATTGGTTGCTCTTTAACTCATATTTCTACTTGCTTAAGGAGGTCTTCGACGTTAGATTATAAATGTATTCTCCTCTGTCTTTTTATAGTTTTACATGTACATCTTTAATCCAACTAGAATCAAATTTTTGAATATGGGGTAAGAAAAAGCAAAGAAGAATTTTTTTTTTAACAGATGGACAATTGATCCACCATCAGGTATTGGTAATTCCCATGTATTAGGTCAGTTCTTGGAGTCTTTATTCATGTTCACTGCTGTGTCATTTATGTTCATTTATGTTCACTGCTGTGTTAGCACCAACCATTTCAGCCTCAGCATGTATTTCATGTCCGTCTGAACACAGATATCTAATTTTGCTCCCCCAAACCCTTTTAAAATTTGCAAGTGGATGGGATTAATGGGAAAGGAGACAGAAGTAATACACATTTAAAAGCTGAGAACACACATCGACAGGAGATAACTAACTTAGCCACCCTGAGAACACTGAGTTCTAAACTGGTTAACAGGAAAGTCAAGA